>NC_133328.1:256367611-256667611 GCF_042186555.1 Aquarana catesbeiana | reverse complement strand
CCACAAAGTGTTTCAACTGTGCATACCTCCACCTATTTATTTCTAGAACATCTTTTTTATTAATCAGTTCATTATATGTGCATATTTTACCATTGCGTGTAATATCTTTTAATTGTATATCTTTATGCTTTATCCATCTACCAAAAAACCTCTCTTTCCCCGGTGCAAAATAATAAATGTCACATAGTGGTATCAGAGGGGAATTATACCCCTATTTTTCCCGTTTGTGTACCCCATTCCACGTTGCCATAGCTGTCCATGTGATTGGGTGAGTGTGCCCGTCTAAGTCTCTTAGGTGCGCTGGGATCCATATCACTTTCCCGAGATTAACTTTACTGACCATACTTTCCAATTTAACCCACCTTTTTCTTTATTTTTTTTTACCCATTCAAACACCCGTGCCATAAGAATTGCGATATAATAAGTTTTAATATCCGGTACCCCCAAGCCCCCTTATGCCTTGTCCCTCATAAGTACCGCCAAACTTAAACGAGGCTTTTTATTTTGCCAGATATACCTCCGTAGTAGCGTATTCATTTTCCTAAAATACATATCTGGGATTGCAATTGGGAGCATTTACAATTTATATAATATTTTAGGAAGGATTACCATTTTAAAGCTGTTCATCCTACCGATCCAAGACCTCTGTCTGGAGGCTATTTTATTTAGATCAGATTTGATATCGTTTAACAGAGGGATACAATTTTGTTGGAAAATGGTTTCGTGTGAAGGTGTTATTTTGACTCCTAAATACTTTAACTCGGTATCCCTCCAAATAAATGGGAAGTCTTGTTTATAAATTTGTTCCTCCTGTGGCCTAACGCTTATATTAAGTATCTCAGATTTTGAAGGGTTCATTTTAAAATTTGCTACATCGCCATAAGTTTTTAAAGTTTTCAGTAGGTTGGGGAGGGTTAATCTAGGGCTGGTAATAAAAAACAAAATCTAATCGGCATAAGCCGCCACCTTGTTTTCCTCATTATCAACCTGAATCCCCCTAATATTGGGACTTTGTCTTACCCCAGCCAGTAATGGTTCTAATGAAAGGACAAAGAGTAATGGGGACAGGGGGCAACCCTGTCGAGTCCCATTGAACATTTCAAAGGACTCAGATACTGTCCCATTAACTTTGATAGGGAGATAGGGCGGTAGCTTGAGCACAGTGAGGGATCCTTACCTTCCTTAGGGATGATGGTAATTAAGGCCTCCAATGCTTCCCGTCGTATCTCCCAACCAACGCCTACCCCATTCAAGTAAGAGCACATTCTAGGCACCAATATGTCACTGAACTTTTTATAATATACAACTGGCAACCCATCGGGACCTGGACTTTTCCCGGCTGGTGACTCCTTTAAAATTTTACGCATTTCCTCTTCCGTTATGGGATCCTCTAAGAGGCTAAATTTATCCGGCGGTATTTTTTTAAGGCCAATTTCATTTAACAGTGTTCTAGTATTGTCTAGCCTCTTTTTGACCCTATCTGGGGGATCTTTTGGGGTTATTGAGTATAGTTTACCATTATACTCTTGAAAAACACGCGCAATGTCTGGAGTTGAGTGTACCTTCTCCCCGTTAACGGTTTGTATACTTTCGATAAAGTTGGCCCTTTTTTTCCTTTTTAATACTTTAGCTAAGTATTTAGTAGACATATCTCCCCATTGGTACCTTTCTTTTTTGAGCCGATAGAAGAGCGCTCTGTTTTGTTGTTCAATAAGATCCTTTAATTCCTCTTTCTTTATGGTTATCTCCAGCTCTGTACCGTGGTCCCCTGTATTTTTATAGCTCTGTTATTTTTATAGCTCTGTAGCGATTCGCCTTTCCGCCTACTCTCTTTTTTTTTTTGCTGCTCCTATTGCAATCAGGATCCCCCTGATATAGGCCTTGTGGGCCTCCCACACTGTGGCTTCAGAGGTAGTATCATCACTATTTGTTGTAAAATACCCTTCTAGCTCTTTTTTTAGCCTATCCACAACCTTAGCATCCTGTATCAGATCTTCGTTCAGTCTCCATATGGTATTCCTTTTATGTACACCCTCTATCTTTAGTTTTATTGATACTGGGGCGTGGTCAGAGAAAGTCCCAATTTCTATGTTTGAGCCCATTACTTCGTTCAGCATCCTATGCTCCACTAGGAATAGGTCAATTCGTGAGTACGTCCCGTGCGCGGCGGAATGGAAAGTGTAGTCACGTATTTTGGCATGTTGAATTCTCCACACATCCATCAATTGATAATGATGTAATTTCTTTTTCAGTGACTCTCCCCGGGCCATCCCAGGCCGCCGTGCACGTGACGTACAGTTCATTTCAGAGTCCATGCAAATATTGAAGTCCCCTGCCATGATTGCCCACCCTGTCCTAAACTCCATAAGCCTCTCCACCACCCCCAACAAAAATTTTGTTGGGTACCTATTAGGTCCGTAGATATTTGCTATGGAGTACTCTACATCATTTATTCTACCCCTTAGAAACAAATAGCGCCCTTCCGGGTCCACCATTCTCTCTTCCGGGGTGAACCGCACTCCTCTAGCAAATTCTATGGCGACACCCTTCGCTCGCTTAGTTGGAGAGTCCCCATAGTACCATAATGGATAGTCTCGTGACCAGATTTTAAGATTTGAGTCCAGAGCGATGTGTGTCTCCTGTAAAAGGACAACATCAGCTTTAAGGTACCTCAACTCGCTTAAAATGTTGGCCCTTTTGGTTGGGGTATTAAGCCCTCGTACATTGTAGGATACTATTTTTAGTATGGTCATCCTATATCCTAACCCTCCCCCCACCTACTTCCGTTGACTCTTCTAGACGATGATATATTAGGGCTTCTGGTAACCCTTTTACTTTAAATTGGATAGAGATCCACCCCCTGCCTGCCTCTCCCTCCCCCCTCCCCCTCCTGTCGTCCCCTCCCCCCTGCCTATTGGGGGCTTTGCCTTCACAAGGCCCTGGGATCCGTGGACCACCCAATCCTTCCAGCCCACCGGATCTCCCCCCCGAAGGTTGAGCTCCATCCATGGTACCCACAGCAGCTGCCGCCCCCTAACCCGAGGTGCCCCTCCACGTACCACCCCCCCCATGCAGCGCTCTCCCTCTCCCAACCCTTAGCCCGACCCCCACGTCCAGTCCCCTATCTCCCCGTCATCTTCTCTCTGGCTCCTTCTTGGATGATTTCTTCTTTTTATCAGACGATTGCCACAGTTTTTGGTCCGCGACGTTAGATGTTTTCACGTGAGCTTCCCACCAGCCTGGTATCTCCACTAACGGAATGTCCAGTTTATTGCAAAATTTTTCCATGTCTTCTGAAAATCTTAGTGTTGCCAACCGGCCCTCTTTCTTTCCTATAAACCAGGCTGGTAAGCCCCACGAATATTGTACATCATTGGTCTTTAGCAGTTCCAGCAGGGGCTTCAACATCTTTCTCCTTCTGAGGGTTTCCGATGCCAAGTCAGGATATACTTGCAGTGAGGACTCGTCGTATTTACCTGCTGTTGTTTTAAGTTTCATCCAGATCTGCTCCTTGTCTTTATACTTGTCCCCGCCGAAGCACCGAGCACTGTGCGTTCTAGTAAAAGTTTGCTCCGGTTATCAGTCCCTTTAAAGTCCTTTTATAATCCCAGCTGTAAGATATACTTTTACGTTATTGGTCAACCTTAATTAGATCTGTATATTCCAGTAGCTCTGCTTATTTCCCCACCGGGTATTGTGTGCCCCTTTGGGGGCCTGAGGGAGACTGTATCTTGTTTCAGCACATTTACACTGTATATCCCATATTGTGTCAGTATCCTTGCCCATGTGTATCTGCAAACGCAGAGCAGAGAAATACAGAACCTCCCTCTGTTGCTACAGAGAGTTTTTCGCTTTTACTTTATTTCTATTTTCCAACAGTCTCCTTTTTAGCCACTAGGGGGAGCATAAGCACAAGCTTAACCAAAACACGCAGCAATCACAATACTTTCAGCTACTATGTTCCGTGACTCACCCCTCGGATGTTTTCAGGCTTTTTCAGCTTACCCTCGGATCTGGTTAGACGTTGCCGCTAACTTTGAGATGACCACTGCTTGGCTTAGGTGGGGGGGGAGGTGGGAGGGGAGAGACAGGTGTCCTCTGGTAGCAGATATTCAGGAATCTTGTGACAGGAATCGCTCAGGCACTTTTCGTGTTCACTGCTGTCTGTAGCCGCCGCTCTGGGCGGGGGGGGTTGGACGCTCAACGCTGGAGCCTGGGAATCCCACACTGACTCGCTCTCTGTCTGGTTCCTTACTCCCATCCAGCCAGGGCCGTTCGCACCTCTTCCTTCCCCACTTGAGCCCTGTAGAACTGGGCCGTTCGCTACTCCTGCAGCTAGGTGAGATGCTGGGGAGAAAGGACCGCTGCCCCACCACGCCGTGACATTCGGGATCGGCAGGCCTACAGCGTGGGGCTAGGTGAGCTGACTGGAGACTGGCTGGGGGCTGGGTGGTGCTGGGGAGAAATCATCCCTTCAGCGATGCATCAGGATCAGCAGAAGCACCTGTGTGACGCCCATATTGGGCTCCTCCCTTCTTGGATGAGGGTATACAGGTTTATTACCTACAGAGTCAGAGTTCAGGGGTGTGTTGCATACAGAGTGCAGGGTTTAGGGGTGTGCAATGCACAGTTTGCAGCCCCCAACTCATGTGTCTATGTGTCTACAGTTCGGTAATGATTAAATAAAGGATGTACTGTAAGGGCAATATGTTTATGTACTGTTCTGGCTGGAGGGGGAGAGATTGCAGCCACAGCCAGAAAAAGAGAAAACCTAGAGTAGGGAGAACTCCACGCCAAATTTAAATAAAAAAGCGGCATGGGTTTCCCCTCCAAGAGCATACCAGGCCCTTCGGTCTAATATGGATTTTAAGGGGAACCCCCTACGCCGAAAAAACAGCGTGGGGGTCCCCCCAAAATCCATACCAGACCCTTATCCAAGCACGCAGCCCGGCCGGTTAGGAAAGAGGGCGGGGGCGAGTGAGCGCCCCCCCTCCTGAACCGTACCAGGGCGCATGCCCTTAGCATGGGGGGGTGGGTGCTTTGGGGCAGAGGGGCGCCCTGTGGCCCCCCCACCCCAAAGCACCCTGTCCCCATGTTGAGGGCATGCGGCCTGGTACGGTTCAGGAGCTGCCTAATAAATTATTTTAAAAACCTGTCTAGTGTTTTTTTTTATTGACACTTTTTCCCCCCCCAGGTGAATGGGTAGGGGTACGATGTACCCCATACTCGTTCACATAGGCTGGGGGGCTGGGATCTGGAGGCCCCCTTATTAAAGGGGGCTCCCGGATTCCGATAAGCCACCCGCCCGGAGACCCCGACAACCAACGGCCAGGGTTGTCGGGAAAGGGCCCTTGTCCTCATCAACATGCGGACAGGGTGCTTTGGGATGGGGGCCGCAGGGCAGCCCCCTGCCCCAAAGCAACCACCCCCCCATGTTGAGGGCATGCGGCCTGGTATGGTTCGGGGGGGGGGGCGCTCACTCGTCCCCACCCCTTTTCCTTACCTGCTGGGCTGCATGCTTGGATAAGGGTCTGGTATGGATTTTGGGGGGGACCCCCACACCGTTCGGCTTAGGGGGTTCCCCTTAAAATCCATACCAGACCCAGGGGCCTTGTATGCTCTTGGAGGGGGAACCCATGCCGGTTTTTTATTTAAAATATGGCGTGGAGTTCTCCCTCAAGATTCATACCAAACACAGTGCCTGGTATTGGCGGGGATCCACCAAGTCGGATCCCTGTTCATTGAAAGTCAGACGTATGTCGCTTCAAGTCGCAGGGCAAAGTCGGATCCAAAGTAGGACGGCTGTTGTGTTGCACCAGTGTGAACCTGGCTTCAATAAAGTTATAAGTACGGATCCAAAATCTCCAGGCTTTTGGGCAGGTCCACCACGTGTGGAAGATCGTTCCCTTGGTGCCACATCCTCCAAAGCACAGCGGGGAGGCCCCCAGGACACAAGATGCCACTTTCACTGGCACCATGTACCACCTAAGAAAGACTTTATAGTTTGCTTCCCTGAAATAATTGTAAGACATACAGCTCAGGAAACATTGATGTGATCAGCGAGCTGTTGATATAAGAATTATTTTAAAAAATAGCATTAACCCATTCGCTGTCAGGTCTGTACGTCTTACAGACCTGACAGCGGGGGTGTCAGGTCACCTTGAGGCTAGGTGACAGATGCACACCGTTGGGATCAGGAGTGCACCGCAAGGCAGTGGACCCTACGGCTGACTGCTGCGGATGGGAGTCCGGGTATAAGGAAGGCAGGGCTGCTGGAACACCAACACGGGTCCCACCGGGGTTAGAGCGTAGGATTCCCTGGGGCGCGGAGTCTAAGAGCCAGCAGGTGTTCCCCAGAGCCTCTAGTGGTGAGGATGGACTGGGCTGCAACTGGCTGCAGGTCGTGACCCCCAGGGTCCCCCAGCTCACACCCACAGTAGGCAACAGAAGGATAGGGATAGTAAAGGAATAAGCCAAGGTCAGGGCCACAAGCAGACAAGGACAACAGAGTACACGCCAAGGTTCAGGGTCACAGGCAAACAGGGATAGTTGGGGACACGCCAAAAGGTCAGGGTCACGAGCAGACAGGAATAGTATAGAACACGCCAAGGTTAGTAACAGAAATAAACGTAGAGCACACGGCAGGCAGGAACAGGAAGCCAAACACACAAAGGTTGATCAGCAGGGCTGACCTGCAGTGCAGAGGTTAATATAGAGTTCTCTGATAGGAGCTGGGGTGGAGCCATGCTAGAGGAGAGTTAATAAAAGCAGTCAGGTGAGAGACAGCTGGTCTTTGGAGATGAACACATGGAGACAGGTAAGCTGACAAACAAACTCTTTTACATAACCATGACAGAGGCCTCCCCCTTCCCCGCCTGGGACCCGGTTTGGAGGGGAACTTCAAATGAAACTTCCTCAACAGACGAGGTTCAAAGACCTCAGAAGCCTTGATCCACGACCTCTCCTCAGGACCAAACCCCTTCCAATGCACGAGGTACTGGAGAATGCCTCTACAGAGTCGGGAATCCAAAATTTGGCTAACCTCATACTCCTGATTATCCTCAGAGACCGGCGCTGTGGTAGAGAGAGGACGAGAGAACTTATTGAGGACTAAAGGCTTCAGAATGGCAACATGGAAGGAGTTAGAGATTTTGAGGCTTTTGGGAATCTGGAGCTTGAAACAAACCGGATTCAGTTTAGAAGTTATGGTGTATGGACCAATGAATCTTGGGGCAAATTTGAGAGAAGGAACCCGGAGTTTAATGTTCCTGGTGGAGAGCCAGACTTTGTCTCCTGGCTGAAGAGAAGGCGGCTTACGCCTGCGACGGTCAGCAAAACTCTTGAATTTGTTGGCAGCTTTCTGGAGGGAATCATGAACGTCAGCCCACATGGAATTGAATGATTCCTGAACAGTAGCCAAGGTTGGAATGTCGGAAGAACAGGTCATAGGAAGAGGGAGTTGAGGATGTCTTCCATAAACAGTGACAAAGGGTGTTTTCTGAGAACTGACGTTGACATGATTATTGTGGGAGAACTCTGCCCACGGGAGTAGTGATGCCCAATCATCGTGATGAGCCGAGACCAAGGTACGGAGAAAGACCTCCAACTCCTGATTAACCCTCTCGGTCTGGCCATTGGATTGGGGATGGTAAGAAGAGGTAAAATCCAAGGTAATGTTGAGGGATTTGCAAAAGGCTCTCCAAAAACGGGACGTAAACTGAACACCCCTGTCCGAAACGACATGGAAAGGAACACCATGAAGGCGAAAAATCTCTCGTACGAAAATGGGAACCAAGGCAGAGGCAGAAGGGAGACCAGGAAGAGGAACAAAATGAGCCATCTTGGAGAACCGATCGATTACCACCCAAATGGCTGTATTATTCTCCGACAGTGGAAGATCGGTGATAAAATCCATGGCGATGTGAGACCAGGGCTCCTTAGGAATGGGCAAAGGCATGAGAAGACCAGCAGGGGCTAGTGTGGAAGATTTAGACTGAGGACAGACATGACAAGCCTTAACGTACTCTTTAACATCCGAGCGGAGGATAGGACACCAGTAGAGACGACTGATGAGCAGGAAGGATCGGAGGAACCCAGCATGACCTGCCACCTTGGAATCATGTCCCCAACGAAGGATCTTAGCTCTTAGCTCCGTGGGAACAAAGGTCTTGCCAGGAGGAATTTTTTATTCCAGGGTGGTAGAATGGGCAACAATGCATGAGGTCGGAATGATCGTCTCAGGATCAGGGGTGGACTCCTCGTCCAAAGTGTCAAATGACCTAGAAAGCGCATCAGCCCGACCGTTGCAGGAACCAGGTTTGTACGTAATCGTGAATTTAAAACGAGAAAAAAAGAGACTCCACCTGGCCTGTCTGGGGTTCAGACGTTTAGCATTCTGTAGGTATTGTAGATTCTTGTGATCAGTAAAGATCGTAATGGAGTGAGGGGAACCCTCCAAGAGATGACGCCACTCTTCCAACACCAATTTAATTGCGAGAAGTTCCCGATCACCAATGGCATAATTTCTCTCTGCCTGAAAATTTTTTTTTGAGAAGAACGCACATGGTTGACGTCTCTTCTCAAAGAACTGAAGAAGCACAGCTCCCACCCCCATCGAAGAAGCGTCTACTTCAATAAAAAATGGGTCCCCAGGATTTGGTCTGCTCAAGAGAGGTCCAGAAACAAAGGCCTGTTTCAGATTGTGAAACGCAGAGACAGCCCCGGGAGGCCAGTCTTTGGCATTCGCACCCTTCTTGGTTAAAGTGATAATAGGCGTGGCAATGGAAGAGTAATTCCTTATGAACTGCCTATAATAATTTATGAAGCCAAGAAAGCGCTGTGTGGCCTTGAGGCTAGCAGGAAGGGGCCAGTTGGTAATGGCCGAGACCTTTCCGGGATCCATGCGAAGACCCAAACTAGAAACAAAACATCCCAGAAACGGGACCTCAGGACATTCAAAGGAACATTTCTCCAGCATGGCATAGAGATTATTCTCTCTAAGGCGCTGAAGAACGGTGCGGACATGGTTTCTGTGAGCAAGCAGATTTTCGGAAAAGATGAGAATGTCATCCAGATAGATGATAACAAACTGGTACAGTAGATCCCTGAAGATTTCATTGACAAAGTTCTGGAACACAGCTGGAGCATTACACAAACCAAAAGGCATAACCAGGTATTTCTTAATGCCTGTCCCTAGTGTTAAACGCAGTCTTCCATTCGTCACCTTCCCGTATTCTAATGAGATTGTATGCACCTCTGAGATCCAACTTGGTGAAAAGGGAAGCCCCCTTCAACCTGTCGAATAGCTCAGATATTAGAGGTAAGGGGTATTGGTTTTTGATGGTCACTGCGTTTAACCCTCGATAGTCGATGCAGGGTCTGAGGGTACCATCCTTTTTAGCAACCAAAAAGAACCCTGCTCCTGCAGGCGACGAGGATTTCCGGATGAAATCTCTCTCCAGATTCTCGGCGACATACTCAGACATGGCCTGGGTCTCTGGAATGGACAGAGGGTAGGTACGACCCCTGGGCAGAGTTGCTCCAGGGACAAGGTCAATGGCACAGTCGAAAGATCTGTGGGGAGGAAGCACCTCAGCAGACATCTTACAGAACACATCCCAGTAATCGCTGTATGCCGCGGGAAGATCAGAAGATACGGATGTGGTAGCAATGGGAAGTCTCTCCTTGGGGACCACCTTGAGAAGACAGGACGAGAAACACGAAGGACCCCAAGCCAGGATCTGCTCAGAGACCCAGTCCACATGTGGAGAGTGGAGCTGTAGCCAAGGAAGGCCCAATACAATGGGGGTAGAGGCCTTGGGTAGAATGAGGAAGGAAATCCACTCCTGGTGGAGTATCCCTACCGACATCCTAATAGGTAGCGTCTGGAAACGTATAGGACCCCCTGGGAGCACAGTGCCATCAATTGCCGAGACTACCAGTGGTGTAGCGAGGGGAGAAAGGGTAAGCTTCATAGAAGAAGCAGTTCTCCAGTCCAAAAAATTGCCGGGAGCCCCGGAGTCCAGATATGCTAGGACCGATTGGGGAGAAGGGCCTACATGGAGGAACACCGGAAGAAGAAGACGAGAAGGTGATGTTTATGGGTCCAATACTCCACCTTCCTAATGTATTAGACCCGAGCATTTCCCGGACAAAGCGAGCAGGAGTCACGAAAATGACCCTTGCCCCCACAATAAAGACACAAGCCTAGAGTTCTGCATCTAGCACGTTCTTCGGGGGTTAGTCTACTCTGGCCCAGCTGCATAGGTTCCTCAGCAGGCAGAGGATGTTCCACAGAGTGACGGGGGAAGAGTTCTGGCTGACTAGGACCTAGAGGGTGCTGGCGTCTCTTTTCTAGGGACCTCTCCTGGAAACGAATGTCAATCTGATTGCACAAGGAAATTACATCGTCCAGACCGGCGGGGATGGCTCTTCCTGCTAATTCGTCCTTCACTCGGTCAGAGAGGCCATGTAAAAAGGTTGCGACCAGGGCCTCATTGTTCCAGCTCAATTCAGCTGTGAGGATAAGGAACTGAAGCGCAAATTGTCCCACTGAACAAGATTCTTGGCGAAGGCGTAAAAGGGCACTAGCCGCTGAAGAAACCCGAGCTGGCTCCTCGAAGATATTACCAAAAAGCTTCAAAAAGTCGGACAGGCTGGAAACCACCGGGTCATTCTTCTCCTACAGGGGGGCAGCCCAAGCTAAAGCTTCACCAGAGAGGAGGGAAATTATATAGGCTACCTTAGCCCGATCAGACAGAAAGTTTTGAGACTGGAGCTCAAAATAAATGGTGCATTGGCTGAGGAAGCCCCTGCAGGCCTTGGAGTCCCCAGAGAAACGGGGCGGAGCTGGCAGTAAATATGAATGTGTGGCTGCGACTGGTGCGTAGGTACAGCTGCTAATTGTACTTGAGGTTTCAGGTTCAGGTTTCCCAAGGAGGCCTGGAGCTGCTCGAAGCGGGAAGCCAGATCCTTACGGAATAGCATCACCTGAGTCTGATTAGATTCCTAGGTCTCGAGTCTGCGAACTATGCCCTGCAATGGATCGGCTGCAGGAAGCGGCACGTCAGCCGGGTCCATGGCTGATCAAACTGTCAGGTCACCTTGAGGCTAGGTGACAGATGCACACCGTTGGGATCAGGAGTGCACCGCAAGGCAGTGGACCCTACGGCTGACTGCTGCAGATGGGAGTCTGGGTATAAGGAAGGCAGGGCCGCTGGAACACCAACATGGATCCCACCGGTGTTAGAGCGTAGGATTCCCTGGGGCGCGGAGTCTAAGAGCCAGCAGGTGTTCACCAGAGCCTCTAGTGGTGAGGATGGACTGGGCTGCAACTGGCTGCAGGTCGTGACCCCCAGGGTCCCCCAGCTCACACCCACAGTAGGCAACAGAAGGATAGGAATAGTAAAGGAATAAGCCAAGGTCAGGGCCACAAGCAGACAAGGACAACAGAGTACACGCCAAGGCTCAGGGTCACAGGCAAACAGGGATAGTCGGGGACACGCCAAAAGGTCAGGGTCACGAGCAGACAGAAATAGTATAGAACACGCCAAGGTTGGTAACAGAAATAAACGTAGAGCACACGGCAGGCAGGAACAGGAAGCCAAACACACAAAGGTTAATCAGCAGGGCTGACCTGCAGTGCAGAGGTTAATATAGAGTTCTCTGATAGGAGCTGGGGTGGAGCCATGCTAGAGGAGAGTTAATAAAAGCAGTCAGGTGAGAGACAGCTGGTCTTTGGAGATGAACACATGGAGACAGGTAAGCTGACAAACAAACTCTATTGCATAACCATGACAGGGGGATTTTGCACACATTCCCGGGATTGTGACTCCTGACTAGGGATGAGCTTCGTGTTCGAATCGAACATTGCCTGTTCGGTCGTTCGCCAAATTCCGAACGATATGGGCCATTCACGCCAAATTCGAGTGGTGCGTCACGACCCATAATTCACTGCGGCATCGCAGGGCATTGCTGGCTGATGATTGGCCAAGCATGCACTATAACCCGCATGCTTGGCCAATCACAGGGCTGTCTGTACAGAGAGCTGTAATTAGCCAAAGCCAGGGTGGCTTTGGCCAATTATGGCTCAGGGGGTTAAATACACGCTCCACACTATATAAGGCCGCCTGCAGGGCGGCCCTGTGTAGTGTGTTCCGGCGTTGAGAGAGAGATAGATAGATAGACAGAGCAACAGTGTCATTTGATTTAAGTTAGATAGAGTAGGCAGGCGAGTCAGTTAGCTGCACTTAGTGTATTGTGTATATATACATCCTAGGTGTTGTATGTGTGTGTGTGTATATATATATATATATATATATATATATATATATATATATATATATATATATACACTGTATTCAGCTAAGCTAGATCAGTTCCTGTTATTCTCTTCCTACTACTGACAGGCAGGCAGGTGTTTTTACAGTATTTACAGCTACCTGAAGAAAATTGCTGGTGTTCTTCTGATCCTATTAGTCCTATTAGCTACAGTATTTACAGTTAGTGTAGTGCGTCCTCGGCACAGTGTGCACCTAAAGCTACCTGAAGAAAATTAGTGGTGTTCTTCTGATCCTATTAGTACAGTACCGCAGGCAGCTGCAGTATTTACAAGTTAGTGTAGTGCGTCCGCTGCACAGTGTGCACCTAAAGCTACCTAAACAAAATTAGTGGTGTTCTTCTGATCCTATTAGTACAGTACCGCAGGCAGCTGCAGTATTTATAAGTTAGTGTAGTGCGTCCTCTGCACAGTGTGCACCTAAAGCTACCTGAAGAAAATTAGTGGTGTTCTTCTGATCCTATTAGTACAGTACCGCAGGCAGCTGCAGTGTTTACAGTTAGTGTAGTGTGTCCTCTGCACAGTGTGCACCTAAAGCTACCTGGAGACAATTGCTGTTGGTCTGCTCCTATTAATACCACAGGCAGGCAGCTACAGTATTTACAGTTAGTGTACTGTGTCCTCAGCACCTAAAGCTACCTGAAGAAAATTAGTGGTGTTCTTCTGATCCTATTAGTACAGTACCGCAGACAGCTGCAGTATTTACAAGTTAGTGTAGTGCGTCCTCTGCACAGTGTGCACCTAAAGCTACCTGAAGAGAATTAGTGGTGTTCTTCTGATCCTATTAATACCACAGGCAGGCAGCTACAGCATTTACAGTTAGTGTAGTGTGTCCTCTGCACAGTGTGCACCTAAAGCTACCTGGAGACAATTGCTGTTGTTCTGTTCCTATTAATACCACAGGTAGGCAGCTACAGTATTTACAATTAATGCACTGTTTCCTCTGCACAGTGTGCACCTAAAGCTACCTGAAGAAAATTAGTGGTGTTCTTCTGATCCTATTAGTACAGTACCGCAGACAGCTGCAGTATTTACAAGTTAGTGTAGTGCGTCCTCTGCACAGTGTGCACCTAAAGCTACCTGAAGAAAATTAGTGGTGTTCTTCTGATCCTATTAATACCACAGGCAGGCAGTTACAGTATTTACAGTTAGTGTATTGTGTCCACTGCACAGTGTGCACCTAAAGCTACCTGAAGACAATTGCTGGTGTTCTCATACTAATAATACTACGGGCAGGCAGTTGATTCTGCTAGCTGCAGTATCCGTATATCTATACATCCCAGCTTTGTGCAGCTACATCTCACTGCAGGCCATTAGTATGTCTGGAAGGCCAACAAGGAGAGGCAGATAGTCACAAGCCAATAAAAGAGGGCAAGCAGGCTCTGTGTCTAGAGGCAACAGTGCTGGTCGTGAAGACGGTGCATCCTCATCAGCACGTGGCCGTGGGACACGCTTGTCCTTTTTTTCAGCAGCTGGCCGTGTTGAGCCGCAACATGCGGAAGACTTGGTAGAGTGGATGACCAAGCCGTCCTCATCCTCTCTCACCCAGGCTCAGGGTACTTTGTCTGGCAAAGCAGCTGCCAACGTGGCCTCTTCCCTTGGCTCAATGGCATTAGTCACTCCTTCCCTAGCCCTACCATGTCCTCCTGAGGAGTCCCCCGAACTGTTTGACCACAGTGTTGGGTACATGCTCCAGGAGGATGCCCAGAGTTTTGAAGGCTCCAATGATGGTACCCAGCTAGAGGATGGCAGTAACGTAAGCCCAGAGAGAGGGGGTGCCCAAGAAGGACAGCAATCTGGCAGTCATGTTCCCCCAGCTACAGCATACTGCCAGATTTGCTCCAGTGATGAGAAGGGAGGGGATGATGAGGTAACTGACTCCACGTGGGTGCCTCATAGGAGACAGGAGGAGGAGGAGGCACATCACCAACGAGGCAGGATACCCTCCAGTTGCCAGCTTAAGGGCAGCACACCGACTGCATCACACCACAGGCGCTCTGCATGTGCAGGGCGCTGCTGTCTCTGTGCGTTATTCCAAAAGTTCTTTGGTGTGGACCTTTTTTGAGATGAGTACATCAGATCCCACCGCTGCTATTTGCAACATATGTCTCAAGCGTATCTCTCGTGGCCAAAACATCTTCCGCTTGGGCACCACATGCTTGACCAGACATATGTTTACCTGCCATGCAGTTCGTTGGCAAGCGTCCCTAAAAGACCCACACCAAAGAACAAAGAGGACCTCTCCTTGCTCCTCATCAGCTGGGATCTCCAACCCCACTATACCTTCAGTCCTCTCTGAGCCCTGCACTGAGAGGAATGAAGGTGTAGAATTAGGTGTGTCACAGCCAAGTACTTGGGGGCAATCTGCTATCGGTACACCAACGTCAGATTGTACCAGGCAAATTTCCCTGCCCCAGCTGCTGCACCGCAGAAAGAAGTTCGCTCCCAGCCATCCACATGCCCAGCGGTTGAATGCTAGCTTGGCTAAATTGCTAGCACTTCAACTGCTGCCTTTTCAGTTGGTAGACTCTACCCCCTTCCGTGAGTTTGTGGAATGTGCGGTTCCTCAGTGGCAGGTTCCCAAACGCCACTTTTTCTCACGGAAGGCGATTCTGGCTCTCTACCGGCATGTGGAAGGCAATGTCTTGGCCTCGCTGGACAGGGTGGTCAGCGGTAAGGTGCATATTACCGCTGACTCATGGTCCAGGAGGCATGGACAGGGACGTTACCTATCTTTCACCGCGCACTGGGTGACTCTTCTGGCAGCTGGGAAGGATACAGGACAAGGTGCAGTAGTGTTGGCAGGTATGGTGGTTTGCGACAATGGCACCAACCTCCTCTCTGCCCTCCGACAGGAACAACTGACCCATGTGCCCTGTTTGGCTCACGTCCTTAACTTGGTGGTGCAGCGGTTCTTGGGCAGGTACCCGGGCTTACAGGATGTCCTGAGGCAGGCCAGGAAAGTCTGTGTGCATTTCCGCAGGTCATATAATGCCAGTGCTCAGCTGGCTGACCTCCAAAAGGAATTTAGCTTGCCCAAGAACCGCCTACTCTGTGACATGCCCACCAGCAGCTGCACACGCAGCAGAGGGCCATCAATGAGTACCTGTGCGACTATGGCACCAGGACAGGGTCAGGGGAGCTTGTTTTTTTTTTCCACACCAGTGGGCCATGATCAAGGATGCATGCACTGTCCTGTCACCATTTGAGGAGGCCATGAGGATGGTGAGCAGTGACAGTGTATGCATCAGTGACACTGTCCCCCTTAGCCATCTGTTGGAGCACAGGGCACTTGAGGCAGGAAGAGGAGGACTTCCTTCGCTCTCAAGGCCCCCTTTATCCAGACAGTGGGCACCACCGATCACACAGGAAGAGGACGAGGAGGAGGAGAAAGAGGAGGATTGTGTCAGCATGGAGGTGGAGCCTGGCACTCAGCATCAACAGCAGTCTTTAAGGGATCATTTACAGTCCCAAGAAACCCATGAACTTGTACATGGCTGGGAGGAGGTGGCTTAGTCCTTAGTGACCCAGAGGACTCCGGACCTTATGCCTCAGCAAACCTACGCTGCATGGCTTCTCTGATCCTGCAAAGCCTGCGGAAGGATCCTCGTATTCCTGGTATCAAGGAGAGGGATCAATACTGGCTGACAACCCTCCTTGATCCATGTTACAAGGGTAAGGTTGCGGACCTTATCTTGCCGTCGCAGAGGGAGCAGACGATGAAACATCTTCGGGAGGCCTTGCAGAAAGGTCTGTGCAACGCGTTCCCAGAGACCGGGAGGTTACAAACTCCTGTTCCTGGACAACGTGTTGCTAAGGCTTCGGTCAGTCAAGGAAGGAGCGGGAGAGAAGGTGGCTGTCTGACCAATGCGTTCAGACAATTTTTTAGTCCGCAGCCCCAAGGTATGATCGGTTCCAGCAACCATCACCAGTGTCTGTTTTACATGGTGCAGGAATACCTAGGGGCAAGATCTGACTTGGAGACCTTTTCCACCGAAAATCCTCTGGGTTAATGGGTCTTGAGGATGGATCACTGGTTAGAGCTTGCACAGTATGTAATTGAGCTACTGGCCTGTCCTGCATGCAGCGTTCTTTCGGAACGCACATTAAGTGCTGCTGGAGGTTTTGTAACCGATCACAGGGTGCGCCTATCCACCGACTCGGTCGATCGACTGACCTTCATAAAAATGAATCAGTCTTGGATCACCACCAGCTACCAAGCACCTGATGCTGATGTAACCGAATAATTTTTTTTGAAATGTCAGATCCCTTCAAGATTGCCTATGCTGATGCTGAGTGACTATCCTGTTATGCTCTTCCTCCTCAATGATCATGCTGATAGCTTGTAAGAATATTTTTGGTTCTGGGCGCCACCACCAGTGGCTAAGGCCCAATTTTTCAGCCCCTGTTTAACAGGGGCATGTAATTACAATTTTTGATGCAATATTTTGCAAGGAGGGTTCGTTGCTGCACTCAGCTAGAGTATTTGTGAGGGGTTGCAGTGTTGTGGCACCAGTGCCTAAGGCCCGATTTTTCAGCCCCTGTTTAACAGGGGTGTGTAATTACAATTTTTGATGCAATATTTTACAGGAGGGCTCATTCCTGCTCTCCAACTAGAGTATCTGTGAGGGGTTGCAGTGTTGTGGCACCAGTGCCTAAGGCCCAATTTTTCTGCCCCTGTTCAACAGGGACATGTAATTACAATTCTTGATCTAATATTTCACAGCAGGGCCTGTTTCTGCGCCCACCAAGAGTAACTGTGAGGACTTACAGTGTTGTGGCACCACCATCACCAAAGGCCCAATTTTTCTGACCCTGTTCAACAGGGGCATGTAATTACAATTCTTCATCAACACCTAAGGTCGCAATTTCTGCAGAGTATATAGGGCAGGCCCCTACTTTCAAACATCCAACTTACAAATGACTCCTACTTGCAAACGGAAGGAGACAACAGGAAGGGAGATGAAATCTACCCCTAGAAAGGGAAATTATCTCCTGTAAGAGTTAATATGGGAAAAACGTGTCTCCTCTCCACTGATGCTTTATCACCAAAAACCCTCATTTGTCAATGGGACAGAAAATGAGGTAAAATCTTCTGAAGAGGTGCACAGACGGCAAAACAAATGTCACAGGGGTGATAACCCTTCCCTATGTTTTCCAAAAAGCTTAAAAATAGATTTTTTGGCTGGAGCTACACTTTAAAAATGTACCAGTTCAAAATTACAAACATATTCTACTTAACAACAAACCTACAGTCCCTGTCTTGTTTGCACTGCCTGTATACCGCTGTTCTGGGGCCCCACACCTTTCCTTTTTTTTTAAATTTGGGTGCGGGGTTCCCCTTAATATCCATACAAGACCCAAAGGGCCTGGTAATGGACTGGGGGGGGGGTCGCCATGCCATTTGTCTCACTGATTTTTATCAATATTACCGGGACCGGACATTACATTAAAGCCGTAAGCAGTTCTAAATGACTTGTATTACTTTAAAAATGTAATTTTGTGCAGGGACTGTTCTAAGCACGGGAAACACGTGCCACTTTACAGGCATACTATAGACACCCCCCCGGTACGATATTTAAAGGAATATTTCACTTTTTTTTCACTTTAAGCATCATTAAAATCACTGCTCCCAAAAAAATGGCCGTTTTTAAAACTTTTTTTGCATTGATACATGTCCCCTAGGGCAGGACCCGGGTCCCCAAACCCTTTTTAGGACAATACCATGCAAATTAGCTTTTAAAATTAGCACTTTTGATTTTGAACGTTCGCGTCCCATAGACTTCAATGGGGTTCTAACGTTCGTGCAAATTTTCGGTCCGTTCGCAGGTTCTGGTGCAAACCGAACCGGGGAGGTGTTTGGCTCATCCCTACTCCTGACTGTCAAATGAAAGGAGTCTAGGGGGTTGCTCTGCCGTCAAATTGCTTCCACACACCTCCGTTAAGATTTCGAGCCACCCCCACATATACATATCGTTGTGCATGCCGGAGTGGGAGCAATATTTCTAGCACCAGACCTCCTCTATAATGCTAAACTGATGACCTATAGGGGACCTTTAAAGCATTGTCTATAGAAAATATAGGCTACTGAAGTTTGTCGCCATTTCACAGGCACATGCAAATTTAAGGTTTGACATGTTGGTTATCTATTTACTTGGTGTAAGCTCATCTTTCATATTTTACCAACAAAGTGGGTCATTTTTTGGGTTTGTTTGCCCTAAAATGAACTTTAATGTATTTTTTACTGAAGGTTTGTGTTTCCTTTACGGTAATATTCTGTAACATAAAACTACCACTATTTTATTCTCTAGGGTGTCGGCTTTCAGAAAATATATAATGTTTTGGGGGTTTTATGCAATTTTCAGGCCTAAAATGATTATTAAACATGTGTGCAAAAAAAACGCAAAAAGGGCTCTGGTGGCAAAAGGGTTAAACAAAAGAATAACCACTTGCCAACCCGCCGCAGTACATATACTGGGGAAGGGCAGCTTGTACAAGTATCGTAGCACTTGTACATTGCGGCACAAAACTGGTCTTTTTTCTTTTTTTTTTTATCAACAAGATTGGTTTTTATTTGAGAAAAAATGGTACATAACACATGACAAGTTCCGAAATTAGTAAGTGGGTACATAACTGGAACACAGCATGCATGTAATAACCAATAGACAATGTGGTGATACAATATACAATTCACAGAAGCAGGGTAAAAAGTACGAAATGGAGAAGGGATGAGGAGGGGGGGAAGGGGGTGAGGAGGAGGGGGCAAGGGGGGGGCGTGGGGGAAGGAGCAGCCACCACAGTACATAGCCCAGTATATGTTAGGCAGGGAAGGGTAAATTCTCTATGAATGGACAGTTCAAATGGGGTCAGTCCAAGGTTGCCATATCCTCATGTACTTCTGGGGGCATCCCCTGCTCATATAAGTCAGTTATACATAGGCAAAACAGCATTAATTGAGTTCTCCCAAGCCCTCAGTGTGGGAGGCAGGTGAGAAGTCCATTTTAACAGGATCTCTTTTTTGGCATAGAAAAGCAGCAGTGAAAGCAACAATTTGGTGTATCTAGGTCTCTGGTCATCATCCTGTATGCCCAGCAGAGCCAATTCAGGTGTCAGGGGTATCTCTAGCTGAAGACGGACATTAATGAACTCCACTATTGCAGACCAGTAGCGGGAGAGCCTAGGACAGGCCCAAAACATATGGATATAGGTGTTATCAGGAGATTGACATTGCGGGCAATTTGGGGACCTTTGTGGGTATATTCTGTGCAGTCTCTGAGGCGTGAAGTATATCCTGTGTAGGAACTTGGCTTTTATTAATTTATCCCTAGGAGATATCACTAGCTTAGAGCTGTCTTCAAAGCACTCCTCCCATGTTTCCCTATCCAAAGTCGGAACCTCTGCCCTCCATTTATCCCACAGTGCATCCATTTTGGGTGAATCTTTCCTAAGAAGGAAAAGGGGATTGTCTAAGGTTTCTTGCGCCAGTAGATCCTCAACTACATCCGCCTGCTAGCTGATGGCAACGGAACAGCATCCACACAGGAAGGTCATGTCTACTAGCAAGTTCCTGAAAGGGTAGAAGGGATCCAGCCCGAGACAATATCCTTCAATAGTTTAATACCATATCGGGCCCATATTTGTGGATCAGGGATTGTCCGAAAATGTGGAAGAGACGGGTTCCCCCACAGCGGGCAAAAGGGGGACCACCGGTTGGGGGATATAAACTGCCTCCTAGCCAGTCCCCATACCCTTAGGGTGACCCTAGTGGGAGTCGGCAAGGAATGGTATGCTGAGGCTCCCCGATACACCAGGTTGCCCAATTCCTTGAGAAATCCCACAATAGCTGCCTCTAGACAGACCACAGCATTGGCCTGAGACTGCTCAAACCACCACCTAACTGTGACCCACATTGCCGCTCAGTAGTACACCAACAGGTTAGGAAGGGCCAGTCTGCCACAGCAAACAGGGAGCTGAAGAGTCGATCTGGCCATACGAGGGGAGGACCCCGCCACAAAAAGGAGCCAATGCAACTGTCCAAGTCCCTAAAAAAAAAAAGGCCTGGGATATCCACGTAGGGCAGTTCCTGAAATTATAATTGAACTTGGGAAGATAGATCATCTTTAAGATATTAATTCGCCCTAGGTGGTTAAGGGGCAGATTAGCCCACCAAGAACAATGATCTTTAAGGCGTGCAACTATGGTCTGGAGGTTAAGGCATTGAAAGGACTGAGGATCTCGTGCTATCCTAATTCCTAGATACGTGAATTCATCCACCCACCGCAACACGGTCTGGGACGTAGAGTCTCTGGCCTGCGCATCCAGAGTGAACAAGATAGACTTAGTCCAATTGATACAAATTCCAGAGAACCGTCCAAATTCATAGAAGGCCTCAAGGGCAGCCTGTAGCGAAGGGCCAGCATCATGCAGATATAACAGGGTGTCATCCGCACACAGTGATATTTTCTCCTCCAGAGGGCCAACCCGAAGCCTCACAATACTGCTTTATTCTCTGACCAAGACTGCCAATGGCTCAAAGGCCAGCACAAATAAACTGGGGGATAAAGTTCAGCCCTGCCGGGTCCCCCTCTGGAGGAGAAAAAAATCCGAAAGAGTGTCATTCACCCTAATCCATGCCCTAGGGGCCTTGTATAACAACCCCAGCCAGCGAAGAAACTTAGGTCCCACTCTAAATTTCCGCAACACCGCCCATAAGTACTCCCATTCCACTGAGTCAAAAGCCTTCTCCGCATCCAGAGAGGCTATGACTCTCGTTCCCCCGTTGCTATGGGAGGTAGCTAAATTCAAGAACAAACGGCGAATGTTGATATCCGTGCCCTTCCCCAGCATGAACCCGGTCTGATCCACATGAATGAGGTCCTCTATTACCCTACTGAGCCTAAGTGCCAATATTTTTGCTAGCAACTTGGCATTAGCATTAATTAGGGTAATAGGCCGGTAGGAGGCACACTCTTCAGGATCCTTACCAGGTTTGGGCACCAAAACAACAATTGCTTCGGACAACGACTCTGGTAAAGAACCTAGGTCAGAGAATTGCTGCAGTAATGAGGTAAACTTAGGGGCTAGAAATTCTTGATATACCGAATAAAATTCAATGGGAATGCCATCCGGTCCAGGAGCCTTCCCCGACTGCATGGATCCCAAGGCCTCTTGTACCTCCTCAAGAGAGATGTCCTTATCCAGTTCCGCAGACTTCTCCGCCTCCAAGGAGGGGAGCAATGCTCGGTCAAGATAGTGGAGCAGTTCAGAATTGTCAAAGGTCGCCCTAGAGGAGTACAGAGTCTGGTAGAACTCGAGGAACCTTGCACTGATATCCGCTGGAGCCGTCAACAGACAGCCATCCCGGTCTCTCAGCCTACTGACGTGGGTCGCATTATGTTGCCCCCTGGCAAGCCAGGCCAACAGCCTACCGTTCTTGTCCCCAAATTCAAATACCCTCTGGGCGCTATCAAGCATAGATTTCTTAGTGAGTTCCACCCTAATTAAGGACAATTCACTTAGGGTGTCCTACCAGGGCACATAGCCTGAGCAGGAGACCGCACATATTCCGCCTCCCTCAACCTCGCCCACTCATCCAACTGCCTCAGAGACTGAGCAGATTGCCTTTTTTTTACAGCTATACGGGTCATGTATTCACCTCTAAGCCATGATTTAAAGGTGTCCCACACCACCAGAGGTCCAACAGAGTCAGCATTATTAATCCAAAAGGTATATAGGGCTTCTGGTAGCTCCTCCTGTATGTCAGGGTCCATAATCCAGTACTTGGACATCCTTCAATAACCTTTTACCCTCCCCATGACAGAGCCTGATTGTGACAGATACCGGGGCATGATCCGAGATTCCTTGCGAGAGGATCTCAGCAGAGATCACCCTCCGCACCAACGCAGGTTCTTTTTTTTTTTTTTTTTTTTATGGTCACGTTGTCACGGGACCTTAAAAAAAAACGCCCGCTAGTTCACGAAAAGGGCCACTAAAATGCCGCTACAGCACTGCAAAAATGACCAGCGCTGTTTTAGCGGTGCTTCAGTGTGAAAGGGGTCAAAAAGTAGCGCAGTGCTAAATGGCAAAAAATGCCCTTGTCATGAAGGGGGTAACATCTTCCAAAAACTTGGGCTTTCTTTTTTCCTGGACAGATGATCAATTCTAGGTCAAACTTGAAATAAGCACACATGAATTTCATCTTCAACTTAAATTAGACGGGGGGGTCGGCAGGTCAGAGCAGTGTGGGATGACCAGGTTAGAGTACAGGAGGGGTCACCAGATCAGAACACAAAGGGTTCACTAGGGCAAAGCATGGGGGGTCACCAGGGCACAGCATAGGGAGACTGTAGTAGTGTTTTGTTTCGTCCACACAAGCTGCTGTTAAATGTCTGTTCTGGCACTCGATCCCACCAACCCTCTTCTCTCATCCATCCCAGCTGGTGTCACATACAAGTGCCTTATGATGTCGAAGGGGCAGTAAGCATGTTTTGTCTTTCATCTGCTGCATTAAGTTTCTTTAGCCAACCACTGGGGTTAATTTACTAAGAAAAAGGAGGAGCAATAGATGCTAGACTACTACTAATTGCACCTAATTGAAACAACTAAAGCCTTGTACACACGGTCAGATTATTGGACGAATTTTCGTCAGTTTTTTGTTTGATGCTAGTCTCAAATCGAAAGTGAAGAGGGTACTCACCATCAGAAAATTTTCTGATGACAGAATTCAACGTCAGAAGTGACGTAATGTGTTGAATTGTTTTGTATGTGTTCTTTCATTTCTGAGCAGGCCTAGTCTTGCTCTTAAGATTTTTTTTGTCAGAAAGCCATACTAATGAAAAGAAAATCGGACGTTGTGGTCACATCAGACAAAAATTTTCAAGCCTGCACATCCAGTTTTTGTCTGCCGAAAATTCGTAATCGGGTGTCAAAAGCAGCATACCAACGATCAGAAAATCTGCAGATCGTTCATCGGACAAAGTTTATCTTCAGATTTTCTGACCGTGTGTACGGGCCTTTAGGCCCGTACACACTATTAGATTTTCTGCAGATTTTTTGTCTTCGCATTACCATGTAAAATGAGGTCAATCAGGCAGGCCCTTGCACTACATGGTTTTGGAAAATCTGAAGAAAAAAATCTGCAGAAAATCTAATAGTGTGTATGGGGTCTTATGCCGCATACACACAGTCGGACTTTCTGGCATACTTGGTCCGGCGATCTTTTCGACGGACTTTGTACTCTAGGTGCGCCGGACTTAAAAACGGACAGACTTGGACACACACGATCACTCCAAAAGTCCGATGGTTTTGAATGCGGTGACGTACAGCACATACGACGGGACTAGAAAAGGGAAGTTCAAGCCCCACTACGCCACCCTTTGGGCTCCTTCTGCTAATCTCATGTTTATCTCGTGTTAGTAGAAGTTTGGTTAGAGACAATTCGCGCTTTTCACACTTCAGCTTATTTCGATCATTTTCTGTGGTTCAGTTTGTGTTTGTGAGGTTTGTATCTGCTTTTCAGTGCGTGTTGGTCAGTTCATAACCTGCCTAGCAGGCCGTTCTGGTCCGCTCGTTCCTGATTTTCAGGTCGCTCTTCATAGGCCTTGCTGTTCTTCAGTGCGTTTGTTCTAAGTTTGTTTGTTTGACCAGCCGATCGTTTTGAAGCCATGTTGCATGGACGTACTCGTTCTCGAGTTCATGCTGCGTGGAGACTTGGTGTTGGGGTTAATACTTTGACCCGAGTCCAGTCCATGAACAGGGGAGGAGGAGTTCATGGATGAAGAATTGGTTGCGCCAGCGTGACCAATTCTCGCACATGCCTTTGCTCCGTGAGATCTGTGAGAATAATCCTGAGGATTTCAGGAATTTTCTCAGGATGACGGACACCGTTTAACGTCTGCTGGCTATGCTGACCCCCTATATCAGCAGGCAGGATACCTGCATGAGGCAAGCCATCACTGCGGAGCAGAGGCTAGTTGCCACTTTATGTTACTTGGCGACTGGGAGAAGTCTTCAGGACTTGAAGTTCTCAACAGGCATCTCCCCCCAGGCTCTGGGGATCATAATCCCAGAGACCTGTTCTGCCATCATTCAGGTCCTGCAGAAGGACTATATGAAGGTAAGTTTTATACTTTAACATTACATGATATGTATTTAATGTTTGCTAATGTATTGTCTAAATGTCCTCGTTACCTAATTACCATGCTTGGAATATGCTGGGAATGTCCCCTTTATCTTCAGGCATGGCTGTTTTTTTACGTTAATAATTTTTTGCCCTACATGCATATTTCCCTTCAATAACCTCCCCACCATGCAATCCTGGGTCCATTTATACCTCTAGCCTATAGTCCTTTGAACAATGTATTGTCATCTCCATTGTACTGTTTTACCTTCCCCCACCCCCTGTCAGGGAAAATCTAAGCTTCTCCCTATAAGCATATAATTTCTTTGCGCTTATAAGCACAAAAAGCTCTCTTATATAATGCCGGGAAAGCGCGCTCATTTATCTCTCCAAGTAACACAAACAGACGTTGGTATCACTTCAAGCTCCGTGTAAAATCCTGCGCAAAGTAGCCAAGTGGCTTTTATTTATACTAAACACATGGATAACAAAAGAGGCTGCTGACTTCAGAATCAGCCAATCAGACACTTGTATTCATTCAAAAGAACCAATGACACACATGCATATAATCAAATATAAAAGCATTAGTGACGAGTGCAGACGGTGGTGTGCAAAACCATGCAGCAAGCACATGGCTTTGAACACAGCCGTGTGCACATTCCCACTGCTACCAGTGATGCGAGCCGTACTATACCATGGCCCAGTGGGCCATAATATTGTATGGTTATACTATGGTTCCCAAGGTACGCAAACTTGTTTACTTAGGAGTTGAAATGCAGTCGCCATGGAGTGGCCAGTTCCTTGGAGAGACATAAACAGACATCCTTAAAAAGGTAAACAGATCCGCCGTGTCCACGGGAAGGTTTCCGCATCCAATGGTCTTCCACCAGCATCTGTATGTGCGAATACCCTCAAATGAGAGTATTGCAGCAAAACAGACACTGGGGGGCATCTGACAATATACATAAATAAAATTTTCCACAACAGCTCCTCCTCTTTGTCATATCCTCCCATGTGTCCCTCGATGAATCTTGATCTTCTTCTTACACCTGGAAATGTATCAGTCCTTACAGTCCATATGAGTCCATAAAAAAGGAAAATGCGGCTTGACTTGTAGATTCTATTCTTCAGGAGGAATGACTTATAAGGAGGACACGACATGGTGAGCTGTAGTAATCGCCGGTCGATCTGGGATCCTCTGTGTCTCGTACGTGGGCTGGGCTTCGGGGCGTCTCATCTCGGTGAGGAAGATGTGGTCATCTGCTCTGGCTCTGGTCACGCGTCCAATCAGGCAACGGGAACACCTCATCACGACATATAGAAGGAATAGAAATAAAAACAACATGAGTATATATACCCCTACTTCCTTCAACCATGATCCGATGGAAAATAAAAAATCCCCCAAGTTTCCCAAACCCTTAAAAGGATTCCAACCTTCACCAGCTATAGCTCTGGCTTTGCCTTGTAGGGATCTAAACCTTATCCATATGGGCCTGAACTTTGTCACTACTATCCCTGATCCAGATATAACAATCTTTACTTATGAATTCCCAGAAACCCCCTTGGACTGTGGGAACTTCCTTGTAGCTTCAACCGTTACATGAAACATCCCATCCTCAATGGATGAGAAATTGTTCAAGCGTTTCATAAGCTCAAGCCCCCACCGTGTCCAAGCAATTCCCTTCCAGCTGTCCCTGCCATTCTTACCTTCTCTCGCGCCATCAGATCCTCACGATCGGCCACGACATAAGATGCTGGGACGAGTTTCATCAGCACACATGAACCTCTTGCCTTACGGGAAATTACCTTATAAGCTGTAGATCCGCATTAATACCAAACTTCAGTTGTAGCACACTTGTGGGCTACCTAGTTATCCCGATACCAAAGCTGGCAAGAACCAGAGCTATTGTTAAAATTATAATTAATTTTACCCTCTATGAATGTTCTGTTAAGTTCTTTTGACAGGTGTCTGTTTGGATTTTACTAGTCTGTCAAAACTCTTCACACCAATATGAATGTCCGTCATCGCTGGGGCACTAGTAGACCCGACCATGTGTCCTGTTCTCTTTCTTAGCTAGTTGGGATGCTTTTCATCGTTACCCTTGCCAAAATTTATTAAACAAAAAAATATAAATGAACAAAGATACTCCTCTACTCTTTTGTGGTTGATCCGCTTCTTGCAGTGTCTGGCGTGGTCTCATCCCTCAAGCTTCTTTACAATGACCCAGTCACCTGGTTGGAAAGAATGTAAACTGGTTATTGTGTCAGGGTCCAGGATGGACTCGTGAACCCTGTGGTGGACCTTTTGAAGTTCATGTTACAGTGATTGCACCCACCGCATCAGCTGAGAATGTAGTTGACAGCTAATGAGGAAAGTACAATTCTGTTTTTGGTTGACCTTCAAACAAACCTCATATGACAATAACCCAGACATCGGGACTGTGGTCACTGCATAACCTGTGCGTGGCTTACCATCCGGGGTGTAATACCTGGAACCAGTGACAAAAAGGTTCTTAGCATCTGGGATGGGAGCCTCCTTCACCAGACTGCTGCTTGCTGATTCAAATTCCATCAAAGAAAGACAGTCTTGGCACAAACTTGGTTAGAATTAGAGCGGTTAGTATTATTGGTTTGAAAATGTGTTATTCTCACCACTCTCATCCCCCCTTTTCTTCCCTCCTCATTACAAACTGGAGGAAGACATGTAGGGTTTAGAATGGTGCAGAATAAAACAGTGAAATAGCCTATGATACTTTTACCTTCTTATACACCTGTACACACACTTCCAGAAACTCTTTGGACCTAAAAAGATACTTATAAACAAAAGTTATTACTCTATCCTTCAAAGAATGGTAAACAATACAACATTCGTGTACATTGGTAAATTGTCACTGACATTCCACAAAACCGATAATAACTAAACCCTCTGTAAATCTTACTTTCACGTTTTTTTGTGTTTTTTTTTTCCTAAAATACAACAGCCGCGACATGCAAGAGGGCTGTCACGGGAGGTTCAAACATCTTGTTATCACATACAAACAATGAAACAAAGACAAACATTTAGATACAAATGTGGGGGAGATATTTCATAGTTCCCAAAAACGAAAATGAAAAATAAAAACAAAAATGACCAGATGGAATGCTGCCTTCGCTCTTTTAGCGATAGAAAAAGAATACAATTTGAAAGGCACGAGAGCATTTCAAAATCTTTGCATGGACCAGCCACACAAAGTTCAAAAACAGGCCTGTGTATTTTTAATCACACAAATGTATACTACGCATCCATCAACTCACTCAACATTACAGATTTCTGAAGCCGCAGTCGCGCTACATCAACTCCAGAGGGATACCCAAAATAGTATCCTTGGACCACCTATGTCAATCTTTCTGGGGTTTAATGGCCTTTTCCTCAGAACTCAGATTTCATGTATTATGTAGCTGTCTGACTGGGGTGCATGGACGACCTATTGCCCATGACGATTCAAATCGCTTTTTTTGGCGAACTCTGCGTCCAGAGAACCCTGCGCTTTATTTTCGGAGCGATTATGGTTTGCGCCTTTATCACCATAATCGACCCCCGCATTCCGATTATTCTACACGGCCTGAGCGGGGCTGTTAGCGTACTACTCCTCACGTTTATGCTAATACAATCACGAACTGGAATTCCGACTATTATACACGGCCCGACCAGTCTCACGATATACAGCCCTCTAAACGTGTTCGTCCGACAACTACAAAAACACCATGAAATCCTTCGCTATTCAAAACAAAAACAATCTTATGGCTTCCGTCTGTACCTAGATATTACAATAACTTGGATGCCTCCTGTTTGCTCTCTACCCAAAACTGTATTACAGTATAAACCTTCATTTAATTTAAAAATAAAAATGATTTTGTCTTTCCAAACACAAGTCAAAAGATGCCAAGCCCCTCCCACCAACTTCCTGTTGCATACCTGAGTAGGAAGAGGGAGGGGGAGGGGAAGCCTCAAATAGCTTCATATTTTGTCTATCAAGACATTAGAAAAATCTATGGCTAACATCAACAGATAAAAACTCTTTGTCCCGGAGTGGTTGGAATAAGCCCCCATATTGCAAATGGGAGGGAATCCCCCTTGACTCACATATCCCCTAGGAAAACCAAAAGTTTTGACGGAAATACCACACAACAGTGTAACAAAAGCCAAAAACTGAAACTCCTGCAAAAAGATGGCTGAAGGAGTTCTTTTTCCTTCCACGGCAGCCACAAACAAAATGGCACCATTAACACATGAAATTTAGTTGTTGATCCTGCCAAAATCGAGATTTCTTCACTAGAAACATAAACTTCTTTAAAACAACTGGAATAAAAACTAAATGATTCTACTGGAACTGGAATTCAGTACAAAACCAGAGATATTTCGCTCGAGACTAAAATCAGCAGAAACAAAAAGGCAGTTGCAGCAATTGAAAAATGGTCCACGGCAAAATGGTGAATGAAACCCGGACTACAGAAAAATGGCCGACATTAACAAATGACAAGACAAACCAGGATTTCTTCCTACAAAAACTGACTATACAATTGAAACACCAATTGAGTCACCAATATTAACACTTATCCCTAGACAAACACTTTAGGCTATGTCAATTAGGGCCTATACTGAAATATAGGCATATTTAACTAAACAATATTGGGTGGCACAGTGGTGTAGTGGTTAGCACCCCCGCCCAGCAGCAAAAAGGGCAGCTGGCTTGAATTCCAACCATGACACCACCCGCCCGGTCTCTGCATGTCCTCCCTGCGCCTGCGTGGGTCTCCTCCGGGCACTCGGGTTTCCTCCCACACTCCAAAGACTTGCTGGCAGGCCAATTGGCCTCCATCCAAAATTGGCCCTAGTACATGAATGCAAACCGGGGACCCCGGACTGCGGGCTCCCCGAGGGCAGGGACCGACGTGAGCATACGATGCACGTGTGGAGCCCTGCGCAAACCGATGGCGCTATATGGGTACCTTTAAACTAATATGAGCATCTCAATGAGACACAATGCACAGGGACAACAGCAGACACACACCCACACTCAGGATGGACTGATGTCTCCACTCAAACCCCACGAACCATGCAATTATGTAATATATCCAAAACGCCAAAGTTACATAAAACATGAAAAAAGTCTTAAACAATACACTCTTGTCGCAAATACAACACAATATCTAACTCTGAGAGTTAGAAAGTCAACAGAAACTCCCCCCATGTTATTACCTAGAAACCTGAGACCCCCCACAGGGTGTAAACAGCTCCTATTGTGATGTCCCAACAATACATGGGCACTTGGATATGCGACAGGCATTTCAACTTAAAACCAAACCCTTTAAAAATATTTTTACACTTATGGGGACATGTGACTTGGTCCCATACAAAGGTAAAAATCACAATTCATCCATTTCTATTTCTCATATACATCACAAACATATCACACAGCATACAATTACACAGCCTTCTCAGTCATACACAACATACAATTACACAGCCTGCTCAGTCATACACAACATTCACTTTAGGTTTGTATTAAATGGGACCTATAGAGGATTTAAATATAGGTGCTTCCCCAAATAATAGACCTACTTACAATGACAAAAGTATAACCTACAATAAAAGTCCCGTCATTATACAGAGAGCGACAAAAAAACAAAAACATAAGGTTCTTTGCCTGGCAGATCTTACCTCATACAGCGGACAGAGAATCAAGATCCCAAACACAGAACAGCAAAAATGTTCAAAAAACTTGAAGTATGGTTGTCTTACCATAGGCCGGCCTTTGCTGGTTCTGGTTCTGGAGGTCTCTTCCCCCTCGAGGTCCGCTGAATTTAGAAGATCTGTTGGCTTCCTTTCTGGCTCGCCATTAATGTCAGGGAAAATCTAAGCTTCTCCCTATAAGCATATAATTTCTTTGCGCTTATAAGCACAAAAAGCTCTCTTATATAATGCCGGGAAAGCGCGCTCATTTATCTCTCCAAGTAACACAAACAGACGTTGGTATCACTTCAAGCTCCGTGTAAAATCCTGCGCAAAGTAGCCAAGTGGCTTTTATTTATACTAAACACATGGATAACAAAAGAGGCTGCTGACTTCAGAATCAGCCAATCAGACACTTGTATTCATTCAAAAGAACCAATGACACACATGCATATAATCAAATATAAAAGCATTAGTGACGAGTGCAGACGGTGGTGTGCAAAACCATGCAGCAAGCACATGGCTTTGAACACAGCCGTGTGCACATTCCCACTGCTACCAGTGATGCGAGCCGTACTATACCATGGCCCAGTGGGCCATAATATTGTATGGTTATACTATGGTTCCCAAGGTACGCAAACTTGTTTACTTAGGAGTTGAAATGCAGTCGCCATGGAGTGGCCAGTTCCTTGGAGAGACATAAACAGACATCCTTAAAAAGGTAAACAGATCCGCCGTGTCCACGGGAAGGTTTCCGCATCCAATGGTCTTCCACCAGCATCTGTATGTGCGAATACCCTCAAATGAGAGTATTGCAGCAAAACAGACACTGGGGGGCATCTGACAATATACATAAATAAAATTTTCCACAACACCCCTCAAATGTTTTCAACTGTCATGTGTGTTTTTGGCCCCAATTAGTACCCCTCCCCCACCCCCTCAAATGTTTGCAACTGTCAGGTGTGTTCTTGGCCCCAATTAGTACCCCTCCCCCCACATACAAATTGATCAATGGTCCATCAGAGGGGGTGAGTAATGTTATAAGGGTCCCTTTTTTTTTTTTTTTTTTTTTTTTTATTATAAATAACACATATTAATAATGTTCAGCTGCTGTTGTTCAATAATGTTTTTGACATTCAAGTTATGTTTAAAAGTACTTATATTTTTTTTCTTGTTTGACTCCACAGTTTCCTTCAAACACACAGGAATGGCAGACTGTGGCCTCCCAGTTCGCTGACCGTTGGGACTTTCCCAACTGTGTCGGGTCGATCGATGGGAAGCATGTCCGCATTGTGCCACCACCCCATTCGGGGTCTTATTTCTACAACTATAAGGGGTTCCTAGTGTAGTTTTGATGGCGGTGGTCTCAGTACAATTGGAATTTTTGTTCGTGGACGTGGGGAAGAATGGCCGGATGTCTGACGGAGGAGTTTTTGCACAGACCGAGCTGTGCCAGCGTCTCCAGACTGGTGGCCTGGGATTGCCACCTGATGACCAGAATGTGGATGGACTCCCCTCAGTTTTTATCACTGATGAAGCGTTTGCTCTCGGCGAGCACTTGATGAGCCCGTTCCCCCAAAGTACACTCACCCCTGAGAGGAGGGTATTTAATTACCGGCTGGCCAGAGCAAGAAGAGTTGTGGAGAATGCCTTTGGGATTCTGGCCAGCCGGTTCCATTTGTTCCTCTCTGCAATCAATCTAGCTGAATACAAAATAATTCATGTGATCTTTGCTTGCTGCAGTCTGCACAATTTTTTGAGAAAACATTCTTTAACATATGTATCTTCTGTTGGGCCTGAGGCCGGACTTGGTGTTGATGTACCACTCACAGGCCTGGAAAGTGGCCGTATTGGCTTGGCCCCCCAAACCGCACGTGAAGTGTGTGACGGATATGTCAATTATTTTAATGGTCGGGGGGCCATTGCAATGCCACAAGATCTTTACTTTTTTCTAGAAAAAAAATAACTTTTGGCCAACAATCTCTTGTTTTGATTCCTGTTTGCATTCTGTTTTGTCTGTCTCCTAGTGCACTTGTAGTGGCAAGTGCATTTCCCTTTAGTTAATAAGGCCCTTTGTCACTGTAACCACACAATTAAACTAAAAAATGTTATTGATAAATAAGAAGCCACACACATTGTAGTAGTAAAAACATTTTGCTGTGTGCACATTGAAAGTTGCATTTTGTTTGAACCTGTTTTTATATTTTATATTTTTTTTTTTTTAGTTTCGGCATATTTATCGAAAATATACATTTTTCAAAAAATTGTGCTTCACAACAGGGTTTTAAAAACCATAAGACCAAAAAATAAAAGGAACTTACAAAGTTCAACGGTGCTGGTGATGTCACCCATGTAAAACAAAAAATATTGCAGATGCTCACAATTTCCACTGAAAAAAAGGTTCAAGTCAACATGTGCTATCTCCCATCATAGGGGAGCAATGGACATGTTTTGTGTGTGCAATCCCTTTGTTCCTCTCACAAACTAACATTATTCTGATGAAGGGGTTGCAAACACAAAACAAGTACATTGATATCCCCGATGGAAGATAGCACATGATGACACACCGTGTGCATCTGCAAAATTTTGACATTAGTATTTAGCAAGTTAAAACATTTTAGAAAAAAAAAACTTGACAATGAAATGAAGAACATGATAGATGTTTTTAGGCAAAAAGTTATTAGATTCTGCCCAAAACATCAATCATGTTCTTCATTTCCTGTTGCATGCTGTCCAGCAGATTTCTCATGCTGTCAATTTGGTCACGCATTCGATCAATTTGGCCATGCCACACCATTATCTGGCCAATGAGTCTTTGTGCACTGTCTGTGCTACATGGCTCCGCCGCTTGGCCTACCAGAACATCACCTAAAATTTATGGAAAAAATTTTTTAGTACACTTCCTCTAACTCTCCTTCCTCCAGCTCATCGGGTGTGTGTGGTCTTGGGCTGGGGCTTGGGCTAATTTCAGCTTCAGGCTGGTGACTTGAGGGGGTCCTGGGATCCTTGGACTGTTGTCTGAGTCTTTTCTCCCCTATGAGAATTATACAAAAGGTATAGTTAAAACACAGTGATATTTCAGTCTTGAAAAAGGAATATGAAACGTTCATTAGAAGTTGTGGACAATTGTCTTTTTTTTCAAACAAAACTTTTGAGGACAGGATCTACATTCACTCTGCCCAAAAATGCCAAACAATACACATTTTCATGCAAGTTTCACAGATGCAGAGACCCTAAGTATCCCCTGGAGCCCCTATGTGTATTACCCACAAACATTTTCTCTGGTGTCACATAGTACACTAGTGCTCGTGAGTCCATATGTGGAAACAGCTCCTGTGTCCTGTCCTTACATTACACTGAATCATTTTTAAAGAAGCATTATATTTTCAAATAAATCTACACAACATCACCACATTTTTGAAATACGACAAATTATCAAGACCTAAATGTATGTCCAAACCCTGTACCATCGTATTTGGCGAAAAAAAAAGTAATTTTCTAAGTATCATGTTTTATATAAAGAACAGTCTTTACAAACGATGCTGTATAAACGAAAAGCATATGGATCAGCATGCAAGTTAAGTATCTCATTCGGAACACACAACAAGTACTTTTTTTAAGCAGCTTCTTTATTCGCCAATATTGTTCAGGCTCCCTACTTTTGAGGTCAGACCACCGCTTCCTAAATTGTTCTTTAGCCCGTTTAGTGCCAAATTTATGTTCAAGATCGGTGACAACTGAGGACATTATTTTGTCCTTCCGCATATTGGGTCGGGTGTACGGTCCTTTTTTCCCATCGTAGTCCTCCCTTCTCAATATGGACACCATCTCCACCATCTCTTCAAAGGCCATGTTGGTGGCCTTATATCTCCTCTTGGATCTGGATGGTTGTGGCTCCGGGCTTTCCTCCGCGCTGGTTCCAGATAATCTCTCTGCCATCTTTCTCTGTATACTCCCACTGCGCAATGAAGAGTGAAGGGGCGGGGACAAATCGTACTAAAGAACGTCAGGGGCGGGCGATACAGGCATAGCATGATACATGCGCAGTGTATATAAAGCTATTATGATGGCCTATGTATGTCCGAGCGGAAGTAGCGAGCGTTAGAAATGAAGGTGAGGTTAAACGTAGGTGTGTGTTTGGTGAATGTGTTTGGAGTGTGTGTGTGTGTGTGTACCCTAGATTGAGCCAAATATAATACTGGGAGTTTAGACTGACATTACAGTTTTTATCTTGTGCCTTGTCTTTCAGCAAAAATGAATCCTTTTAAGGATCAAGATTTTTTGGCACTTTTATTGATTTGTATGAAGAAAACAGAAACCTGTGGGAGGTCAAGCACCCATTATATTCCAATAGAAAGGCAAGGAAGGCAACACTGGGCACACTTTTGGAATTTGTGAAGACTCGAGTCCCCCAGGCAGACCTTAAGTTTGTGGACACTAAAATTGGTATCTTGCGCAACATGTATAGGCGGGAACACAGGAAGATCCAGGAGTCGCGCAGATCTGGAGCAGCAGCAGACCAGGTGTATGTCCCCAAGCTGTGGTACTACCAAAAAATGCGATTTCTGGATGACCAGACAGAAGCAAGGCAATCACTTTCGAGCCTTCCCTCCAGCCTTCCCTCCACCTCCACCCTTCCCTCCAGCCTGCCCTCCACCTCCACCCTTCCCTCCACCCCAGCTGAGGAGTCCCAAGAAGAACTGGGCCCTTTCATCATTGATGAGGTGGATGCGCCCAGCTTCAGCCAGCCATATTAATGATGTAAACCTCTAAATGTTTTAAGTGCTTCACCAAAAATTACTTCATCACAATTATTAATATGTAGACATATCACTAGACAGTAGTGTGCAAAAATAGACTTCAAATATTGGTGAACAGCTAGAATAATGGTGGGGTCAAAATGATAGCCTTTAATATTTGTTTAGAATTATATTTGCAAGTCATGAGCTGAAAATTGTGTGTGATTGTGTAAGCAAAAATTACATATACCGGTATGTCCCTTTTTTTTACCCAGGATGAGCTCAGCCAGAAGGAGTCTGTGCCCAGAGGTATAGAAGAGGAGGCCTTGCCCAGTGGGAGATTGGAGGAGGCCGTGGCTGGGCCCAGTAGAAGCCTCACGGAGTGTCAGGTGCCTCCCCTCCACATTACCACCAAAAGGGCAAGAAAGATGACCCGAACTGAGGAGGAATCACTAGCCCTCATTCGCGAAGCCAGCCAAATCCTCAGCACACCACCCAATGCGAAAGAGGTGTATGGACCCTATATGGCCACCAGATTGCTGGAACTCGAAAAGGGGCAACGCCTCCTCTCTGAGGGTCTGATTTTTCTAGCCTATCAGAAGGGCTTGAGAGGGGAGCTTACTGCAAAATCATATATAGCAGATGAAGCCACTCCTCCTGCTACTACTCCTCCTGCCCCAAGTACACCACCAGAGGCACAGGCTCCAAGGAAAGCTGCAGCGAAGCGTGGAGGGAAGGCTGCAGGGCAGTGTGCAGCGAAGGCTCCACGGAAGACTCGAAAGTGATTGGCTGGCTTCTGTCTGGTCTGACTTCTGACTGTGCTCCCTAGGCGCAAGATACCAATTTTATTGTCCTCTAACTTGATGTGTGTCCTGGGGGACAAAAGGCTTCACACATTCCAAAAGTGTCTCCAGTGTTGCCTTCCTCATTTCTGTTTTGACCCAAATAAATGGATATTTTCGTTACCTTACATTATTGACTATGTGTTTTGATTCAAAAAGGACATTTGGTTTGTGAGTAGGCAGGTACAGGTCAAAAAGACTATATGTGGGTTATTTACAAAAGGCTAAATTATTTTGCAATTCAAGTGCAAAGTGCTATTGCAAAGGGCACTTGATAAATTGCACTGCAAGTGCACTTGTTGGAAGTGCAGTCGCTGTAAATCTGAGGGGAAGAGCTGAAATGAGGGGAAGCTCTGCTGATTTTATCATACAATCATGTGCAAGAGTATTTTTTTTTGGTTGGGGGGTTCCTTGCATGTGCCCCTCGGATCCACAGCGAATGCACTTACAAATGCTCTTTCAGGGCAATTCCAAGTACAATTTGCACTTGTAGTGAAAAATGATTTTGCCTTTTTAAAATAACCCCCCTATGTCTAATTAACAAGGGACATCAACCTCATTAAGATTTATTAAAACAATAAAAATTATTAAGGTTATTGTGGTAACTTGAAACTCAAAATCCAAAAAAAACAACAAAAAAAAAACATTTTGGATAATTTAGCACACATTGTAAAATCTATATTGTTGAAATCTGTAAAAAATAAAGATGAGTCCAAAAACAAATTTGCTACTTTATTTCTGGAGATCTGGCTTTTCAAAAATCTAATATTAGTCATGGCATGAGGATAAATCATGAAGAAAGTAGTTTGTGAGAACTCTGTGTGAATATAAGCAGCCAAAGAACTTCCTTCTTCTCGCATTATAAAGAAAAAAAAATGCTCTGTATTAAAAGATCACAGAAGAGGAATGTGCTAGCTTCAATACAAAGGCTAGTTTTACCAGACCGAGCGCTTCCGTCTTGTAATTGCTTCAGAGCATGCGTCAGTTTGAGTCCGTCGGACTAGCACACAGACGACCGGTTTGTCCACTAGAAAGAAGAGTCCGTCGGACAGATTTGAAACATGTTTCAAATCTAAGTCCGTCAAACTTTTGAGGAAACAAAGTCCGCTGGAGCCCACACACGATCGAATTGTCTGACGGACTCTGGTCCGCCGGACCAAGTATGCCGGAAAGTCCGATTGTGTGTACGCGGCATTAGACGTCAATGTGGAGAATGGAGAAGCACCATCAATTAGGTGAACACCTATTAGTAAATGTCAAGTCAGGATAGTCACTTTTCCATAATAGAAAATGCTAAACGTGGTCCTTAGAGAGCGCAGGACTGCAGGATTTACCCAAGATCCCATTTCTGTGTAAAAAGAAACAATTGGCAAAAGTGGTTGATAGTAAAAATATTTATTTTCTTTCCTGTTTTGTAGTGTTTTTTTACATGTAAACTAATGCATTTTTAATGAATGTTACAGAGTAATGCATACTTTTTTGAAATGTTAAATATATCTCTAGTATATGATCAACAATTTTTCATGTCTAATTCGAATTTTATTAGAATATCTACTTAGAATTCTATATCTTAATTCTTGAATCATGGTACTACTATATATTCTAGTTAATACTAGGGGTTGACCAATATCATTTTTTCAGGGCCGCCTTTCAGACCTACAGCCGATATCAGGTGCCGATATTTTGTACATTTAAAGTTCTGAAAAATCAACACAAATTTGTACACAAATGTGGTATAAACTGAACATGTTAATGTTTATTAAAACTTTAAACATTAAGGGCTCGTTCTTCACAGCATACCTGCATTAAAACTGATGGGAAAAATGCACAGATTTCAAAACTGACGTCTCTGTCTGCACCATGGTGTGATGAACAAGGCCTAAATGTAAACAACTGGGAAAAATAAAGTGCTTGAAAAATAATAACTTATTAAATGGCTTGCCAAAACATAGAAAAATTGCATACCTGTAAACTGAATTGCACTGCACTGATTAAATTTAAATCACTACTGCAGTGCAAAAAGCTAGACCGTGGACATTACACTTTTTTCAGTACTCCCAGTTAAGTACAATCCCTGGCAAAAAGCATGGAATCACCAATCTTGGAAAATGTTCATTCAATTGTTTAATTGTGTAGAAAAAAAATAATCACAGACATGCCTCAAAACTATTTATAATTAACTGTCACAACTAATACTCACCGAGGGCAAGATGCCGAGTGCGGCTCGCCCTTACGACCACGCGCACCCTGTCCCTGGAGATGATACAGGGAGCAGGGGGCACGCAGAGGCATGGGCCTCCAGCTGGTGGGAGCTTCGAAGGTATATGACTTGTAGGCCCAGTAGGCCTAGGTGCAGGAGAAGGTGCCACTGCTGAGTCAGGGGACCAAGTGGAAAAGCAGGAAGTCCGTGAAACAAGCCAAGGGTCAAAGCCGGGTAATCAGATAGAGCACAAAGTCCGTTAAGGCAAGCCAGGGGTCAGAACGGGTATCAGGCAGTGATCAGAGTCCGTTAAGGAATAGCCAGAGGTTAAGGGCTATCAAGCCAGGTGCAAGTCCGTTAGTGAAGAGCCAGAGGTCAGTAGGTATCAAGCAAGGTGCAAGTCCGTTAATGAATAGCCAGGGGTCAGTGGGCAACAAGCAGAGAGCGGAGTCCGTTTAACTTAGCCAGGGGTCAGTGGGCAACAAGCAGAGAGCGGAGTCCGTTTAACTTAGCCAGGGGTCAGCACAGGTATCAGCAAGGAGTGTAGAGCACAGAGGAACAGGAACTAGGAACAGCTGACGACAAACCAGCAACTCGACTGGGTGCTGGAGTCGTCAGAAGTAGCCCCCACAGTGCGCGCGTCGGCGCACACTCGGGGACTATTGTGCACCCACACGCGCCGCACCATTGGGCCGCGTATGGGTGTGCGCCGGAGCGCCAGTCCACCACGCATGCGCCCCAGAGCCCAGCGGACGGAGGCGACGGGTGTCCTCTGACAGTGCCCCCCTCCTAAGGGCGGACACTGGATGCCCAAGCTGGACATCAACTCCGGGTGCTCTTGATGGAAGGCTTGAATTAAGCGTGGTGCATGCAGATTCCTAGCAGGCTCCCAAGAATTGTCCTCAGGTGGGTATCCCTTCCAATGGATCAGGTATTGCAGCTGCCTGCTCCTCTTTCTACAGTTTAGGATGGACTCCACTTCAAACTCATTCTCCCCATCCACCCTGATTGGCGGGGGAGGAAGTTCCCGCCTTACAGGAAAAGGGCTAGGCACAACAGGCTTCAACAAGGATACATGAAAACAGGATGGATTCTGTACATTTTTGGTAGTGCTAGTTCAAATGCCACGGGATTGATTATCCTTTTGATTTGAAAAGGTCCGATGAACCTGGGTCCAAGTTTTCGTGATGGTTGAGGTAATTTAAGGTTTGTAGTTGACAACCAAACCTCCTCACCTACATTAAATATTGGATTTTCCCTCCTGCCCCGATCATACTGTTTTTTGGATTCCTCCTGTGCTTTGTGTAGCATGTCTTGGATCCTTCGGAAGTTGGATTGCAAAGAGTTTATCCTATCTTGAATCGCGGGAACTGCCATTTCGGGGATGTCATTAGATAGGAACGTAGGATGAAACCCGCAATTTGCCCAAAAGGGTGTTTGGTTGGTAGCTGCATGAACAAAGTTGTTATAGGCAAATTCAGCGTACAGTAGAAGACTTGCACAATCGTCCTGGGAGCCAGAACAGAAACAATGGAGGTATTGCTCCAAGGTTTGGGTTGTCCTCTCCGTCTGGCCGTTGCTCTGAGGGTGATACGCTGAGGAGAGGCAGGCTTTGATATCCAGGGTTTTGCAGAGTTCTCTCCAGAATTTAGACGTAAATTGCATGCCCCTATCCGACACAATACTTTTAGGCACACCATGGAGCCTAATTATTTCTTTAAAAAAAATATTGGCTGTGTCTGCTGCAGAAGGGGTACCCATCATAGGTAAAAAATTAGCCATCTTAGAGAGACGGTCGACGACAACAAAAATAGTGGTAAAGCCTTCTGAGGCAGGTAAGTCTACAATAATAATAATGGGCAAGGGCTTGAGCAAACCCCAAGACTTAGCGTTTTGTCCCTTGTTCCGTTGGCATAGAGGACAGGAGGATACATACTTCCTACAATCCCGTCTCCACCCAGGCCACCAGAAGGAGCGAGAGATCAACTCAGATGTCTTCTTCGTCCCAAAGTGACCTGCCAATTTATGGTCATGACACATCCTAAGGGTTAGAGACCGTATCTCCCGAGGTACAAAAATTTTTCCCCGGACCCAAAAGAGATCGTCACATCTTTCCAAGGAATGTACCTCCGGTTCGGCACAAAGACTGGATGAAGACCTGATGGACGATATTAAGTCCGCCTGACTCAGACCAAGGAAGTTTTGTGGGGAGAGAATAGTGCTCGGTTCAGTTGTTCCTGGATCTGCAGAGAACATCCGAGAGAGTGCATCCGCCTTTCCATTTTTTGCACCAGGTCTATGGGATATATGGAAATTAAAACGAGAAAAGAAGAGAGCCCAATGGGCTTGTCTAGGTCTTAACCGTTTTGCTGTCCGGAGGTATTCCAATTTTTTGTGATCCGTAAAGATCATAACTGGGTGTAATGCGCCTTCCAGTAAATACCTTCATTCCTCTAGGGCGAATTTTATGGCCAGCAGCTCCCTGTCACCCACGTCGTAGTTAAGTTCTGGCGGGCTGAGTCTCCAAGATGCAAAGACTACAGAATGTAGGATGGCTTTAGGCCCATGTCTTTGGGAAAGGATAGCTCCTGTTGCGATTTCTGATGCATCCACCTCTAGTACAAATGGTTGAGTTGGGTCGGGGTGATGGAGAATCGGGGCGGAACTGAACAAGGTCTTTAGTTTCAGAAAAGCTTCTTGTGCCGCTTGGGACCACTAAAAGGAACTGTGCTGACGAGTCAACTGGGTGATAGGTGCCACAATAGCGGAAAATCCGACGATAAATTTCCTGTAGAAGTTGGCAAACCCTATAAAACGCTGTACCCCTTTTTTATCAGATGGGGCCGGCCATTCCTGAATTGCTTGTATCTTTTGTGGATCCATTGCGACCCCGTTGGTTGAAATTATAAATCCTAGAAATTGTACTACTGACTTCTCAAATTCACATTTTTCGGCTTTCAGATACAGCTTGTTGTGTTTAAGTATGGTAAGAACCTTTTTTACATGCCCCTTGTGCAACTCATTGGTAGAGGAGAAAATAAGAATGTCATCCAGGTAGACAACAAGGAAATCGTCCAGGTATTCTCGGAATATATCATTCACCAGGTGTTGAAAGGTAGCCGGTGCATTGCAGAGCCCGAATGGCATCACCAGGTATTCGAAATGTCCAAATCTGGACCTAAAAGCCGTCTTCCACTCGTCCCCAGCCCTGATCCTGATAAGATTATAGGCACCTCGGAGGTCCAGTTTGGAGAAAACCTTGGCTGATCGGAACCGTTGAAATAACTCAGGGATGAGCGGTAGTGGATACCTGTTTTTGCTAGTGATATTATTAAGCTGCCGGTAGTCCACACACGGCCTTAGGGATCCATCCTTTTTCCCTACAAAGAATATACCAGCTCCAGCAGGTGAGGACGAGGGACGGATGAAACCCTTCTTGAGATCTTCATCAATATATTGTTTAAGAGCTTCCAGCTCAGTTTCTGAGAGTGGAAATATACGGCCGAATGGGACCTCCGATCCAGGCAGGAGATCGACCGGACAGTCGTAAGGCCGATGAGGTGGCAGACAGTCAGCCATTTGTTTGTTAAAGACTTCTTGAAACTCGAGATATTTGGGGGGAACATGTTGGAGGTTGTCCGATGGGACTGTAATCGTTACGCAAACCTTCGGAGCAGTGGGAAGGCAGTGTTGAGAGCAATACTGGGAGGAGAAAGATACCGACTTGGTACTCCATTCAATTTGTGGGTCATGTGCCTGTAGCCAGGGCAAGCTGAGTATAACAGAGAAGTTAGAATGAATGAGGTCCAGCCGTAGGAATTCCTGATGACCAGAATCCATGATCACAAGGATGGGTTGGGTCTCCTGAGTGATAGAACCTGAGCGGGGAAGTGACCCGTCGGCTAGGTGTATTTGCAAACCTTGAGCCTTGGTTCGAAGAGGAATATGCAGGCTGTGGGCCAAGGTAGTGTCTAAAAAGCAACTGCAAGCTCCAGAATCAATGATGGCTGGTAAGCGGGTTTCCCCTTCCGTTAGCTGTAAGGAAACAAACAACATCACGTTCGTTTTAGGAACAGTATTGGTTTGACAGTCCATCAGATTTGGCCGAAAGAACTTACTAGGTCTTACTGGGCAATTGCGCAGGAAGTGTCCAGCACCCCCGCAGTATAGGCACAAGTTAGATTGCCGTCTGCGTTGTCTCTCTTCGGAGGTCAGCGGAGCACGGACCAGGTCGAGCTGCATAGGCTCAACCTCGGGTACTGGTGTTACAGCAGCCGTTGGAGATGGCGACTGGGTAGGAAGGGGTCTGGACGACGTCCAGGCAGGGCGCGGACCTTGAAAACGCTCTGAGCGTCGCTCACGTAAGCCCCTGTCCAATTTCATGGCTGCTTGGATTAATTCTTCCAAGGAAGCTGGAGTTTCCATCCTGGCCAATTCATCCTTGAGAAGTTCAGACAAGCCCTGACGGTACTGGTATCGCAGGGCCGGCTCGTTCCAACTTATATCGGCCACCCATTTACGGAATTCCACCGTATAGTCCTCAATTGGCCTCCTACCTTGGGACAGACTGTGTAGAACTGCTTCAGCTGTGGCCGTGCGCTGCGGATCATCATAGAGTTGGGCCATACTCTCAAAAAAGGAATCTATCGTGTTTAACACTGAACTTCTCTGTTCCATCAAGCCGTGGGCCCAGGCTTGGGGTTCCTCGGACAACAGTGAGATCGCAAATCCCACCTTAACAATCTCAGATGAGAAGGTTCTGGGTTGAAGAGCAAAGTAGAGAGAACAGGCGTTCTTGAAGGCCCTAAATTTCTTCCGGTCCCCTGAAAAACGCTCCGGTGTAGGAACCCTGGGCTCTGGGAGCGCCATTAAGACTGTGGTATTGGCGGTAGCCTGAGGGGGCGGACCGCCACTACTGGGTGCGGGAGCTGCGGCTGCAGATGGAAGTGACCCCGTAATTTGATGCAGACGGCTGTCAATCTGGGCATATCCCTCCTGCAATTTTTGAACGGAGTCAGCAAGAGCGGAAACCTGCTGACACAGAATCTCCAGAGGAGAGCGCGCTCTGTCGGCCTCGGACATCTGGCTGGTTTGTACTGTCACGACTAATACTCACCGAGGCCAAGATGCCGAGAGCGGCTCGCCCTTACGACCACGCGCACCCTGTCCCTGGAGATGATACAGGGAGCAGGGGGCACGCAGAGGCACGGGCCTCCAGCAGGTGGGATCTCCGAAGGTATAGGACTTGTGGGCCCAGTAGGCGTCTTCAGAGGCTGACTGAAGGTGCAGGAGAAGGTGCCACTGCTGAGTCGGGGGACCGAGTGGAAAAGCAGGAAGTCCGTGAAACAAGCCAAGGGTCAAAGCCGGGTAATCAGATAGAGCACAAAGTCTGTTAAGGCAAGCCAGGGGTCAGCACGGGTATCAGGCAGTGATCAGAGTCCATTAAGGAATAACCAGAGGTCAAGGGGTATCAAGCCAGGTGCAAGTCCGTTAGTGAAGAGCCAGAGGTCAGTAGGTATCAAGCAAGGTGCAAGTCCGTTAATGAATAGCCAGGGGTCAGTGGGCAACAAGCAGAGAGCGGAGTCCGTTTAACTTAGCCAGGGGTCAGTGGGCAACAAGCAGAGAGCGGAGTCTGTTTAACTTAGCCAGGGGTCAGCACAGGTATCAGCAAGGAGTGTAGAGCACAGAGCAACAGGAACTAGGAACAGCTGACGACAAACCAGCAACCCGACTGGGTGCTGGAGCCATCAGAAGTAGCCCCCACAGTGCGCGTGTCAGTGTGACGCGCTACCGTGCACCCGCACGGGCGACGGCGCACACTCGGGGCTATTATGCACCCGCATGCGCTGCACCATTGGGCCGCGTATGGGTGTGCGTTGGAGCGCCAGTCCACCACGCATGCGCCCCGGAGCCCGAAGAAAAAAGAAACAGTTTTTGCAGATCAAGCAGAGGAAAATATTATGGAATCACCATGTACTTTGCTATTCTAAAACATCTGCATCAGATTACATCCTGAAAAATGATGTCATCATCACCAAATATCCTTTCTTTATCGTACATCATGGGACACAGAGCACCATAATAATGACTGTAATCTGGGTTATACGCCACCTATAGACAGCAAGTTCCCCCATATAACCCCTCCCATACAGGAAGTACCTCAGTTTTTTGCCAGTGTCTTGAAGGTGATGGTCGTGGCTGTTTGAAGCTCTTCAAAACTTAATGATGTCCCAGTAAAGGGTGTTATGATTCGGATCCATTCGGATGGCATGAAGGCTAAAATGGATGGTACCCGAGTCTCTTGGGAAGGAGGGAAGATTCCTCAAGGTTTTGCCTGTAATGCAGCCTTATGGCGCTGGACCCTGCGTAATGGAAACCTGTGCAGTGTTTGTTCTGACCAAGGTGCTTTCCTGCAGGGTGCTATACAGGTCCAGGGGAGTGGACCCCAGATTAGGGGGACCCAGACTCTGAAGGTCTTTTATGACAAAGCTTGCCATTATGGGTGAAGATTGGACTCCTGTTGAGTCCTGCAGCAGGAATGGTAAGTCTGCATTTGTTAAAAAAAAAAAAGAGAGAGAAATCTGACTGTCTGTTCTCCCGGTGGCCACTGGGACCAGTGTGCCGTTTAAGAAGCCAGCATCCAGTGAATATAACATAAAGTGTATCAAAAAGTCAATATACAGTAAACAAAGAAAAAACAAATGCATAAAATTATTTTAGTGGAAAAAAAAAACAACAAATAGTCTGTGGTAAACAAAAATTCTTTAGACAAAACACTCCTCTATAGAGTGTGGTATAGTCCCATATGAGGGGAACATTAGAGTAATGCCTCTTCCACAGATAAGTGAAAATGCATAGGCTTCTCCATATATCAATCACAGATACGCATGTATAGTAAAGGAAGATTGGGTACGCTTACCGCAGAGATTGGACACACATGACGTACGGCGGTGGGTCAGACAGGCATATGGACCATCCAATCCAGCAGATCTTTCATGGGAGACGGAGAAGGTGTAGTGGTGTACTCCAATAGTCACATCCAGGACGGTGGAGGGTAGAAGTTGCACACCAGAAACTCCAATAGGCAGACGTGCCTAGGCTCTCAGTAGATCAACAACTGGATACGTTGTATGGTACTTCCAAAGGCATCGGATCATTAGATCATGAGGAAAAGAAAGAAAAGGGCTTCCACATGAATCCAAGTATAAAAAATATTTATTTAGAACATTTTTCCAAGGTAAAAGTACAAACACCAACCAAGGTGGGTACAGAAAGTGATCACATAAAAAAGAAAGAAACAATTGCGTGGTGTCAAATGCACAATAGGCTAGCAACCCTACATGTTTCGGACCATAGTCCATCTACGGGGGGGGGGGGGAGTACTTACTATGGGAGAACTATGTGAAGACAACTCATGATTATATGCTGCATATTTACTGCTTATCCGGGGGGGGTATAACTGTAAGTTAAAACGTCCCTGGATGGTTAGAAGTTCGCTTTAAAGTATTGACTGCTCTATAAGCAGGTGCAGCATAGTATACAGGTTTGCAAACTTGTTGCTTAAATGCATTATTAAATATACACGTTTGGGAAAACATGAACATGGCAGCATTTTTTAAGGAGTTTGTATCTCTAGTATAGTGCATATGTGCTTGACTAAAAACTTGCAGGTCTAGTATGGGCCCAGCTGCAGTTAAGCAGGTGCTTGCTTGCAAACCTGCTAAAATGGCACAGTTGCTAAAACGCATGGTTGCTGGAATGCATGGTTGTTAAAAATGCACGGTTGCACAAGGATGCATGTTTTTGTCATGTGTTGCATAAATATACATGGTTTTACATGTTTGCATAGAGATGCATGATCATGGTTGCACAGAATGCATGGTTGCTTAAGCATGCATGGATGCACAAACATTCATGTTTGCATAAATGTACAAGAATTTACATGTTTGCATAAAGATATATGTTCATGGTTGCACAGAATGCATAATTGCATAATGCACAGAATGCATAATGGCACAGAGATGCTTGGTTATTAATGTTTACATAAATATGCATGTTTGGACATGTTTATATAAATGGACATGATTATTCATGATCACACAAAGATACATGGTCGCATGGTTGCATAAAGATGCGTGTTTAGACATGTTTGTATAGATATACATGATTTTACATTGTCACATAAAGATACATGGTCGCATAGAAATGCTTGATTGCATAAAGATGCTTGATTGCATAAAGATACATGTTTATACATGTTTTCTTAAATATACATGGTTATAAGTGTTCACATAAGGATACATGGTTGCATAAAAACACTGGTTCGGATAAAGCTGCTTGATCACATTAAAGCCGATTGTGCGCATAAGGATGCTTGATCGCATAAAAATGCTTGTTCACTTATAGATGCTGGATCACAAAAAAGATGCTGGATCATATAAAGATACATGATCGTATAAGGATGCATGATCACATAAGGATAAATGGTTGCATAAAGATGCATGTTTATACATGTCTACATACATACTTGTTGCGTAAACACATTTCATAAACGCATGCTTGCTTATTGTGAGAATAATGGGGACATGTTGCATGAATGCCTGTATACAGCACACACTTTCATATTTTGCCCAAATGCATATTTGCATGAACACTTGCTTCCATAGAAGCGTATTGCTTAAACACATGCTGGCATGTTTTCATTTGTACTGCATACATATGCTTATTACATTAAGCTGTATACATATGTACTTGTTTTCTCCGGGACTATTTACCTATGTACTTATTTACATACTAGAAAAAATATTGCGGCCTAAGTTACAATGTAGTTGATAGTAGATATAAGTACCATCATCCCAAAAGATCATAATTAAGGGAAAGAGGGGGTGAAGTTGCAGTTGCTGCTACTGACGACTCCTGTCCTGACCCCCCCCCAAAGTGGAAGGAAAAGGGGACTATTCCGGTACTCAGTTATTGGTATATCGTAGTTGATATAAGGTTGAGTTAAAAGACCTTATAAAATTTTAATTTTAATCAAAACAACAGTAAAAATGACAGTTACAATTACAGTTGCAATTACAAACAACATCACTATATATCATCATAAAAGGGGAAATACCACACAATCAAAACAGGTGCATTCCGCAAGATTTGGATGAGAAGTGTGCGTGGAGCTTTTAAATCTCGACCGGTTTCGCGGTTGAACACCGCTTCCTCAGGAGAAGCATATCTAAAACATGATGTAACATGGTTTTGGCATATACAGGTAAGTACATAAAGTCATTGCAGCAGCACTATTTACAACAATAATCAAATACAGTATACACATAGGATAAAAATAAGGACAAGCTCACCCAGTCAGGCGGTTTCCGTGAGTATGCAGGACCCAATACAAGTTCCCCCGCAGCAGACACAGAGGATAACAGACAGCCTCTAATGGATAAGAGTGTAATTAACCAGACTGTAAGTATCTTAGTACTAGTAAGATCCTAAGGGGGTGTGCCATTACCGTGAGATTACAGAGGGCCTTTAGTGGTGGTATATAGAGAGGGAATAGCATGAGGACCAAGGAAAACAAGAAGGGGGGGAGGGGGGAGGAGAGAAATTGGAACCCCCAGACAGGAGGAAATTGGAAGGGAAAGGAAGAAGGGGAGGGAGGGAAAGGGAGGGGAAAGAGGAGGGGGGAGGAAGGAAGGGAAAAGGGGGGGTGAAAGGGAGGAAGGGAGGGAGAGGACGAAGGGGGGAGAAGGCGGGGATGGGGTAGGGAAGAATAGGGAGAAACCGGAAAATAGACAAACCAGGCAAGGGGGAAGAAAGGGGGAGGAAAGAAAAGGAAGTTGGAAGGAAGGAGAATAAAGGAGGACGGGGAGGGAGAGAAAGGGGAAAAAAGGAGGGGGGGAGGGGGGAGAGGGAGAAAAAAGACTGTCTGTGCCCCTGTAGTTTTGGTTGGGCTTCGTTACTGCTATCTCTACTGCCTGTCCTCTTTCCTTCCACCTGTCATACACACCCCAGCAGGTTCTGATGGCTATGAGACATATATGTACAGTATTTCCTTGCTCTGCATTCTACTCTACTATCCTTCCCTTATATGTATGCTAGTAGCTTATTTAGATTATAACTCTGTCCCTAGCTGGATTGGCTTCAATATGACATGCTCACCAGCCTGCTCATTTGGGTGCCTGAAGCAGTACTTCTGACGGCTCTATATGATTCCTTCTACCTACTCTTTCTATAGTGGAACTCCTGCAACTAACCTAGCTCATGCGTCACACAATACTCTAATGTACAGTTGGTGAGTGCCAATGTCTGTCACCATCAGTGTGTAGCCTTCGTTTAATCAATCCTTCTAGCCTTTAGTATTCTCTTGGGTGGTGGTCTGCTCAGCCCATCCTCTTATCCCCTGTCCCATCTTTTTTCCCCCCCTCCTTCATTCCCCCCCCCCTTTTCCCCACCGTCCCCCCTTTTTTCTCCCTCTCCCCGCTCCCCCCCTCCTTTTTTCCCCTTTCTCTCCCTCCCCGTCCTCCTTTATTCTCCCTCCTTCCAACTTCCCTTTCTTTCCTCCCCCTTTCTCCCCCCTTGCCTGGTTTGTCTATTTTCTGGTTTCTCCCTATTCTTCCCTACCCCATCCCCGCCTTCTCCCCCCTTCGTCCTCTCCCTCCCTTCCTCCCCCCCCCTTTTCCCTTCCTTTCCCTTATTTCCTCCCCCCTCCTCTTTCCCCTCCCTTTCCCTCCCTCCCCTTCTTCCTTTCCCTTCCAATTTCCTCCTGTCTGGGGGTTCCAATTTCTCTCCTTCCCCCTCCCCCTTTCTTGTTTTCCTTGGTCCTCGTTCTATTCCCTCTCTATATACCACCACTAAAGGCCCTCTGTAATCTCACGGTAATGGCACACCCCCTTAGGATCTTACTAGTACTAAGATGCTTACAGTCTGGTTAATTACACTCTTATCCATTAGAGGCTGTCTGTTATCCCCTGTGTCTGCCGCGGGGGAACTTGTATTGGGTCCTGCATACTCACGGAAACCGCCTGACTGGGTGAGCTTGTCCTTATTTTTATCCTATGTGTATACTGTATTTGATTATTGTTGTAAATAGTGCTGCTGCAATTACTTTATGTACTTACCTCTATATGCTAAAACCATGTTACGTCATGTTTTAGATATGCTTCTCCTGAGGAAGTGGTGTTCAACCGCGAAACCGGTCGAGATTTAAAAGCTCCACACACACTTCTCATCCAAATCTTGCGGAATCCACCTGTTTTGATTGTGTGGTATTTCCCCTTTTATGATGATTAGGGATGAGCCGAACACCCCCCTGTTCGGTTCGCACCAGAACATGCGAACAGGAAAAAAGTTTGCTCGAACACGCGAACACCATTAAAGTCTATGGGACACGAACATGAATAATCAAAAGTGCTAATTTTAAAGGCTTATATGCAAGTTATTGTCATAAAAAGTGTTTGGGGATGATGAGTGTTTTTGCATGGATCAATGCAAAAAAAAGTTTTAAAAACGGACGTTTTTTCAGGAGCAGTGATTTTAATAATGCTTAAAGTCAAACAATAAAAGTGTAATATCCCTTTAAATATCGTAGCTGGGGGGTGTCTATAGTATGCCTGTAAAGGGGCGCATGTTTCCCGTGTTTAGAACAGTCTGACAGCAAAATGACATTTCGAAGGAAAAATTCCATTTAAAACTACCCGCGGCTATTGTAATGCCGACAATACACATAGAAGTTCATTGATAAAAACGGCATGGGAATTCAACACAGGGAAACCCCGAACCAAAATTTAAAAAAAAAATGACATGGGAGTCCCCCTAAATTCCATACCAGGCCCTTCAGGTCTGGTATGGATATTAAGGGGAACCCCGGCCAAAATTTAAAAAAAAAATGACGTGGGGTTCCCCCTAAATTCCATTCAGGTCTGGTATGGATTTTAAGGGGAACCCCGCGCCAAAAAAAAAAAAAAAAACGGCGTGGGGTCCCCCCAAAAATCCATACCAGACCCTTATCCGAGCACGCAACCTGGCAGGCCGCAGGAAAAGAGGGGGGACGAGAGTGCGCCCCCCCGAACCGTACCAGGCCACATGCCCTCAACATTGGGAGGGTGCTTTGGGGTAGCGCCCCAAAACACCTTGTCCCCATGTTGATGAGGACAAGGGCCTCATCCCCACAACCCTGGCCGGTGGTTGTGGGGGTCTGCGGGCGGGGGGCTTATCGGAATCTGGAAGCCCCCTTTAACAAGGGGACCCCCAGATCCCGGCCCCCCCCTGTGTGAAATGGTAAGGGGGTACTTACCCCTACCATTTCACTAAAAAACTGTCAAAAATGTTAAAAATGACAAGAGACAGTTTTTGAGAATTCCTTTATTTAAATGCTTCTTCTTTCTTCTATCTTCCTTCATCTTCTTCTTCTTCTGGCTCTTCTGGTTCTTCCTCCAGCGTTCTCATCCAGCATCTCCTCCGCGGCATCTTCTATCTTCTTCTCCTCGGGCTGCTCCGCACCCATGGCATGGGGGGAGGCTCCCGCTCTTCTCTTCATCTTCTTCTTCATCCTCTTCTCTTCTTCCTTCTTCTCTTCTTCATTTTCTTCTCCGGGCCGCTCCGCACCCATGCTGGCATGGAGGGAGGCTCCCGCTGTGTGACGGCGTCTCCTCGTCTGACGGTTCTTAAATAACGGGGGCGGGGCCACCCGGTGACCCCGCCCCCCTCTGACGCACGGTGACTTGACGGGACTTCCCTGTGACGTCACGGGGAATGCCACAGGGAAGTCCCGTAATGTCGCGTGCATCAGAGGGGGCGGGGTCACAGGGTGGCCCCGCCCCCCGTTATTTAAGAACCGTCAGACGAGGAGACGCCGTCACACAGCGGGAGCCTCCCTCCATGACAGCATGGATGCGGAGCGGCCCAGAGAAGAAAATGAAGAAGAGAAGAAGAGAAGAAGGAAGAAGAGAAGAGGATGAAGATGAAGAGAAGAGCGGGAGCCTCCCCCCATGCCATGGGTGCGGAGCGGCCTGAGGAGAAGAAGATAGAAGACGCTGCGGAGGAGATGCTGGACGAGAACGCCGGAGGAAGAACCAGAAGAGCCAGAAGAAGATGAAGGAAGATAGAAGAAAGAAGAAGCATTTAAATAAAGGAATTGTCAAAAACTGTCTCTTGTCATTTTTAACATTTTTGACAGTTTTTTAGTGAAATGGTAGGGGTAAGTATCCCCTTACCATTTCACACGGGGGGGGGCCGGGATCTGGGGGTTCCCTTGTTAAAGGGGGCTTCCAGATTCCGATAAGCCCCCCGCCCGCAGACCCCCACAACCACCGGCCAGGGTTGTGGGGATGAGGCCCTTGTCCTCATCAACATGGGGACAAGGTGTTTTGGGGGGCTACCCCAAAGCACCCTCCCAATGTTGAGGGCATGTGGCCTGGTACTATTCAGGAGGGGGGCCGCACTCTCGCCCCCCCCTCTTTTCCTGCGGCCTGCCAGGTTGCGTGCTCGGATAAGGGTCTGGTATGGATTTTTGGGGGGACCCCACGCCGTTTTTTTTTTTTTTTTGGCGCGGGGTTCCCCTTAAAATCCATACCAGACCTGAAGGGTCTGGTATAGAATTTTGGGGGAACCCCACGTCATTTTTTTTTTAAATTTTGTCCCGGGTTCCCCTTAATATCCATACCAGACCTGAAGGGCCTGGTATGGAATTTAGGGGGACTCCCACGTCATTTTTTTTTTTTACATTTTGGTTCGGGGTTTCCCTGTGTTGAATTCCCATGCCGTTTTTATCAATGAACTTCTATGTGTATTGTCGGCAATGCAATAGCCGCGGGTAGTTTTAAATGGAATTTTTCCTTCGAAATGCCATTTTGCTGTCAGACTGTTGTAAACACGGGAAACATGCGCCCCTTTACAGGCATACTATAGACACCCCCCAGCTACGATATTTAAAGGGATATTACACTTTTATTGTTTGACTTTAAGCATTATTAAAATCACTGCTCCTGAAAAAACGGCCGTTTTTAAAACTTTTTTTTGCATTGATCCATGTCCCCTGGGGCAGGACCCGGGTCCCCAAACACTTTTTATGACAATAACTTGCATATAAGCCTTTAAAATTAGCACTTTTGATTTCTCCCATAGACTTTTAAAGGGTGTTCTGCGGCATTCGAATTTGCCGTGAACACCCCAAATTGTTCGCTGTTCGGTGAACTTGCGAACAGCCAATGTTCGAGTCGAACATGAGTTCGACTCGAACTCGAAGCTCATCCCTAGTGATGATATATAGTGATGTTGTTTTTAATTGCAACTGTAATTGTAACTGATATTTTTACTGTTGTTTTGATTAAACTTAAAATTTTATAAGGTCTTTTAACTCATCCTTATACCAACTACGATATACCAATAACTGAGTACCGGAATAGTCCCCTTTTCCTTCCACTTTGGGGGGGGTCAGGACAGGAGTCGTCAGTAGCAGCAACTGCGACTGCGTCTTCACCCCCTCTTTCCCTTAATTACTTATTTACATAGGTCTATAGGCATATGGGCCTATTTGCCTGGGTGCTTGTTTGCCTGAGGGTACATCTGTATGAGCGTATTGACCCTGTACTGAATACATGAATGGCAAGAGCACTTGTATACCTGCATGTTTACATGCCTAGGTACTTGCATACCTAAGGGCTTGCATAGAGGTAAACCAAAATTGTTTTAGGCCTGCATCCTTGGAGGACTGTTTATTAGTTTACCTGTTATACCAATTAAATGTTTCCAAAAAAGAGAGGCAGCCGGGGGAAGCAGGGGAAGCAGGTTCAGTGATCTGGCAGGTATCCACATCCCCCGATGGACAGTTTTGGGTGCATCTGAACCACTGTGGTGTTTGGCATTACAGTGTGTCCTGGCACATTCATTTTTCATCAGACTGCGGCCACATCACCTTGTTCATGCCTGATCTCGGTTGATTGAAGCCTAAGCAGGATCAAGCCTGGTTAATATACAGATGGGAGACTGCCCGGGGATACCAGATGCTGTAAGCTATTCCCCACCTGTTTTTTTTTTAGTGTATCTCAGGCCAGTAAGACTTAGGCCAGTCTCTGAGGTGGTTTGTTCCATCTTTTGCTGGCAGAAACCTGGTAGGTTAACCGCATGCCGACCAGCACTGTGGCAACATGGCTCGGCTGCACGATTCGCCGTCATGGTACATCGGTACCATAGACGCCCACTGCTCGCCCACGGAACCAATGCGAGTGCCCGGCGGTCAGGATCACCGCCGGGCTCCCGCGATCACTTTGGGCACACCGAGAACCGGGATCTGTGTGTGTAAACACACAGTTTCCGGTTCTCTGAGGGGAGAACAGATTGTCTGTTCATACAGAGTATAAACAGACGATCTGTCATCTCCCCTGCACAGTCCCCTCCTCCCTTCAGTTAGAACAGGTATTAGGACACACTTAACCCCTTCACTGCCCCCTAGTGGTTAACCCCTTCACTGCCAGTGAAATTTTCACAGTAATCAATGCAATTTTATAGCATTGATCGCTGTAAAAATGCCCATGGTCCCAAAAATGTGTCAAAATTGTCCGACGTGTCCGCCATAATGTCGCAGTCCTGATAAAAATTGCAGATCACCGCCATTACTAGTAAAAAAAAAAAAAAAAAAATAACAAAAAAGCCATAAAACTATCCCCTATTTTGTAGACGCTATAACTTTTGCGCAGACCAATCAATATACACTTATTGCGATTTTTTTTACCAAAAATATGTAGAAGAATATGTATCGGCCTACAGGAAAAAAATGTTTTTTTTTATATATATTTTTTGGGGATATTTATTATAGCAAAAAGTAACAAATATTACGTTTTTTTCAAAATTGTTGTTTTTTTTTTTGTTTATAGCGCAAAAAATAAAAACCGCAGAGGCGATCAAATACCACCAAAAGAAAGCTCTATTTGTGGGGGGAAAAAGGGATGTCAATTTTGTTTGGGTGCAACGTCGCAGGGACGCGCAATTGTCAGTTAAAGCAACGCAGGACCGAATCGCAAAAAGTGCTCTGGTCAGGAAGGGGGTAAAATCTTCCGGGGGTGAAGTGGTTAAGGGCACCTCTTGGGTGGGGGGATGTCACAGAGTCATCAGTCTTTGCCTTACATTTGCTCTTGAAGCTGAAGTTATGGGCTCATTATTGTGAGACAATTAAATGGTGGCAGTTCCAAAGTCAAATAGGAACATGAGGTCTATCTTAAGATTTCAACCCGCTAAAGATCCTTGTGTTTTCAGACAGGTTAGACGGTTCAGTGATGACCTCTCTGCAAGAGGTAGATTTCGGGGTCCATAATCATCTTTAAACCCTTATCTTCATGGAGCGGTTTGTCTTCAGGCTCATGAAATATTTCTGTAATTGCAGTGGAAAGCTGTTTTTTTGTGAATCATCCCTTTGGGTTAGCCACAGTTCAGGAGGATTCTCAAAGCATCTAGCCCCAGTGCTGGGCTTGCTGAAGACACCTCAATACTCTTTACCTCAATCAGCAGTCAATTCCAGGGGTTCCTTCGATATATTTCTATAGAAGGAACCTGTGTTTGGGTCAAAGCATGTTGTCTACATACAGCCCTACTTCAGGACTTGGTAGAGGTTCATTCTCTGTTGGGAACTTGAGGAACCAGGCATTGCTTTGCCGGAAGGCTCTGTTTCCAGGGTGTTGCAGAGCAAAGATCAGTGCTTGATATTCTTCATTTTCAGGAATCTGGAAGATAACCACTGATGCCAGTCTCTCTAAGTTGACTTGAGGCTGGCTACAGTTCAGTGAGCTTGATCTCCACAGGAGAAAATACTGTCCAATAGCTTGGAATTGTTTGGCCAGTATGCCTTGCTCTGGATTATAGGACAAACCTGTTGTAGATTCAATCTGGAAATGCCTCTGCAGGCATATATATACAGTGGGGATGGAAAGTATTCAGACCCCCTTAAATGTGTCACTCTTTGTTATATTGCAGCCATTTGCTAAAATCATTTAAGTTCAGGGCCGTGGAGGGCTGCCACAAGTTTGATATGCCATGCTGGTCCAGAGTTGGCAAAGTTACTATATATTTTTTTATTACTATTTTTACAATGTCTGGCATACTTCACATTGCAATATATACAGTGGGGACGGAAAGTATTCAGACCCCCTTAAATGTGTCACCCTTTGTTATATTGCAGCCATTTGCTAAAATCGTTTAAGTTAATTTTTTTTCCTCATAATGTACACACAGCACCCCATATTGACAGAAAAACACAGAATTGTTGACATTTTTGCAGATTTATTAAAAATTAAAAACTGAAATATCACATGGTCCTAAGTATTCAGACCCTTTGCTCAGTATTTAGTAGAAGCACCCTTTTGATCTAATACAGCCATGAGTCTTTTTGGGAAAGATGCAACAAGTTTTTCACATCTGGATTTGGGGATCCTCTGCCATTCCTCCTTGCAGATCCTCTCCAGTTCTGTCAGGTTGGATGGTCACATTGGTGGACAGCCATTTTTAGGTCTCTCCAGAGATGCTCAATTGGGTTTAAGTCAGGGCTCTGGCTGGGCCATTCAAAAACAGTCAGGGAGTTGTGAAGCAACTCCTTCATTATTTTAGCTGTGTGCTTAGGGTCATTGTCTTGTTGGAAGGTAAACCTTCAGCCCAGTCTGAGGTCCTGAGCACTCTGGAGAAGGTTTTTGTCCAGGATATCCCTGTACTTGGCTGCATTCATCTTTCCCTTGATTGCAACCAGTCGTCCTGTCCCTACAGCTGAAAAACACCCCCACAGAATGATGCTCCCACCACCATGCTTCACTGTTGGGACTGTATTGTACAGGTGATGAGCAATGCCTGGTTTTCTCCACACATACCGCTTAGAATTAAGGCCAAAAAGTTCTATCTTGGTCTCATCAGACCAGAGAATCTTATTTCTCACCATCTTGGAGTCCTTCAGGTGTTTTTTTAGCAAACTCCATGCGGGCTTTCATGTGTCTTGCACTGAGGAGAGGCTTCCGTCGGGCCACTCTGCCATAAAGCCCCGACTGGTGGAGGGCTGCAGTGATGGTTGACTTTGTACAACTTTCTCCCATCTCCCGACTGCATCTCTGGAGCTCAGCCACAGTGATCTTTGGGTTCTTCTTTACCTTTACCTCTCTCACCAAGGCTCTTCTCTTCCGATAGCTCAGTTTGGCCCAGACGGCCAGCTCTAGGAAGGGTTCTAGTCGTCCCAAACGTCTTCCATTTAAGGATTATGGAGGCCACTGTGCTCTTAGGAACCTTAAGTGCAGCAGAAATTTTTTTGTAACCTTGGCCAGATCTGTGCCTTGCCACAATTCTGTCTCTGAGCTCTTCAGGCAGTTCCTTTGACCTCATGATTTTCATTTGCTCTGACATGCACTGTGAGCTGTAAGGTCTTATATAGACAGGTGTGTGGCTTTCCTAATCAAGTCCAATCAGTATAAACAAACACAGCTGGACTCAAATGAGTCTCAAGGATGATCAGAAGAAATGGACAGCACCTGAGTTAAATACATGAGTGTCACAGCAAAGGGTCTGCATACTTAGGACCATGTGATATTTTAGTTTTTCTTTTTTAATAAATCTGCAAAATTTCAACAATTCTGTGTTTTTCTGTCATTATGGGGTGCTGTGTGTACATTAATAAGGAAAAAAATAAACTTAAATTTTAGCAAATGGCTGCAATATAACAAAGAGTGAAAAATTTAAGGTTGTCTAAATACTTTCCGTCCCCACTGTATATATTGCAATGTGAAGTATGTCAGACATTGTAAAAAAAAAAAAAAAAATATATATATATATATATATATATATATATATATATATATATATATATAGTAACTTTGCCAACTCTGGACCAGCGTGGCATATCAACTTGTGGCAGCCCTCCACGGCCCTGGGGGCTGCTGCTGGCCAGGGAAACACATCTTGAGAGGACAGCGAGGTGCATCATTGTCCATTGGAAGGGGAGGGAAAAACATGGGGATGCAATTGGGATGGAAATCCATGTGCATTCTCGGCTGTCTCTAGGGGAGCACAAAAGTTAACAAGTTAACAAGAAGTGCACAACGGTGCTAGGTGATCTAGCATCTAGGTGTTAAGGGGGGTGCAGGAATTGTGCTCTGTTGAGGGGGCATTGCATGGCGGCTGGAGCACCGAAGGAGGTGAATCAGTCATGTAACGGGTGGAGAGAAGGGGAAAAAAAGAGCATGTGGGCACCTCTGTGGGTACCATGAGTGCAGTCAGGAGGGGTATGAGGAAGAAGAGCCTAAGCCAAGTCACAGTTCATAGAAGGGACATCAATGGCGTGGGTCTCGGAATTACAGTCCAACGAGGTTCATCTGTGGGTGGGCACGACCCATAAGCTATGATGGTGCAGGGGCAGCTGCATCCTGTCTCTCTAGCCATGGGATGACCGCGGAGGGGTCTTCAAGGAAATGAGCCTTGCCATCCCGGTTTACCCGAAGGCGTGCCGGGAATAGAATGGCGTAGGCTAGGTGATGGTTGCGTAGTTGGCGCTTGGCTTCTGAGAATTGTGCCCTTTTCTTCTGGACTTCAGCGGAGAAGTCTGGAAACACTGCAATGTGTGAATTGCCGAATGGGATGTTGCCCTTTTCAGGGGTGAGGCGCAGGATGGTATTCCAGTCCCAGTAGTTCAGCAACTTTGCGATGAAAGTGCGGGGGGTCTCCAGCTGGTGGGGGCCTTGCAGCCAGGTGGTGTGCGCATTCCACCACGAATGTGGAGGAAAGGGCCTCTGTGCCAAAGTTAGTGATTGGGAGGTTTTCCAGGAACGTGGGGACGTCTGAGCCCTCCAATCTCTTTGGCAGCCCCACAAACCTGAGGTTTCAGCTGCGGAGTCTGTTCTCCATGTCGTCCTGCTTAGGACGACATTTAGCTGGTATTGGAGCCGCTCGGTGGTGACTTGCAATGGTGTGATACATAGGTGTGCGCAGCCTATTGCATTAGGGTGTGCACCCCAACACATATATGTGTGTATATACTGCCGGTGTCAGAAGAGCCGTGGACAATGTCAGTAGGGCAGAGGTAGGTGTCAGTAGTTTTTATTTTTATTATTTCATTATTTTTTTAAATTTTATTTTTTTATATTACTTTTTTAACATTTTTTTTTACTATTATTTTTAACAATTTTATTTTTTTTTAATTCGTTTTTTCCAATCAATTTTTTTTTTGGAGCCCCAGTAGGGGGGCTTTGGTAAAATATCACGGGTCTAAACAGGGGGGCATCCACAGCACACGGGGTGATTAGGGTGTGCCCAGGCACACCTGGCACACCCTGTGCGCACGCCTATGGTGTGATATCATCCTCCTCCTGTCCAATTCTGCGCTCGGTTACCCTCTCCCGCAGTTTGTGGATGCCTTGGCGGATGAGGGAGATGTCTTTCTTTTATATTTCTCCTAAATCCGCAATTGGCAGGAGAAAGATCACTACCTACTCTAGAGATAGTTCACACGCTCAAGGTCTACTTGATTTGTCGTCACAAGTCAGGAATCCTGGTTGTGCTGTCAGAAGAGCCCAGGAAGGGCAGGTGGAATCCAGGTCGAATATTTGACAGTGGATCTGCCAGTTTATCAATGATGCCTATGGTTTAAATGGCAAAAAAATTTTAAAAAATAATTTTTTTCTGGGTAGAGATTCTCTACCAGGAGTATCTTGGGCCATCCATCATCGGATGTCAGTGGCCCAGGTGTACAAGACCACTATTTGGTCTTTGGTTTATACATCTACAGGGTTTTTACCAGGTCAATGTCAATCACGTAGAAAATATTGCCTTTGGCCTCAGCATATTACAGATAGCAGAGTAGGTCCTTCTTTGGTGGCAGTTCTATAATAGTGTCTCCCTCCCCACAGAGGCATTCCTTTAGGACATTCCAGATAGTTATTATTATGGTGCTCTGTGTCCCATGATGTACGATAAAGAAAAATTGATTTTTCCTACAGCTTACCTGTAAAATCCTTTTCTTGGAGTACATCACAGGACACAGATGTCCCTCCCCTCTTTTCTGGGATCTTCATTGCTTGCTACAAAAACTGAGGTACTTCCTGTATGGGAGGGGTTATATGGGGGGAACGTCCTGTCTATTGGTTGCCAGTGTCCATTTACCTATAGGTGGTGTATAACCCAGATAGTCATTATTATGGTGCTCTGTGCCCCGTGATGCACTCCAAGAAAAGGATTTTACAGGTAAACTGTAGGAAAAATCTATTTTTCAATTGATGGAATAAGAAGTGTCCAAAATCTCAATATAAACTTGTGCATTTATTTAGGACCGAAATAACTAATCGATTATGAAAATAGTTGTCAGCTATTTCCATAATCAATTAATCGGTCAGCCGATTAGTTGGACTGCATACAGAATGCATTATTTATTTACATATCCGGAAAAGCAGTGAAGCACAAATACAGCTCACTACATCATCCATACATGTCAGTAAGTGCCTGAGAACTTGTCAATGTGAATGTGTGAGGAGCAATGCCTCATGGTACATGTATTCCTGGGCAGGAAGTGAGTGGTTCTAAAGGCAGAAGTTTTTTTGCTTTGCTATACTGGCACTCTATACTATACTCTTCAGCTTGCTATTGTGGCACTCTGAAGGCAGGAGGAGCCAGAAGCGTCGGTGAGGGACCCCAGAAGAGGAGAATTCCGGCTGCTCTGTGCAAAACCATTACATGAAGCAGGTAAGTATAACCTGTTTGTTTAAAAAAAAAAACATTTTAAAGACTGTGCGCAGGGAAGATCAGCATCTGAACCCAGAGAAGGTGGAGGCTGATAGACTGGAGGTAATATAAGGCACTACAATTGCATTTAGGCTACTTTCACACTGAGGCGCTTTACAGGCATTTTAGCGCTAAAAATAGCACCTGTAAAGCGCCTCTCCTGTCACTCCAGTGTAAAAGCCCAAGTGCTTTCACACTGGATCGTTGCGCATGCGGACGTTAAAAAAAAGTCCTGTAAGCAGCATCTTTGGGGAACTTTAGGATCGGTGTATACACTGCTACTAAAGCGCCACTGCCCATTGAAATCAATGGGGAGCGCCTGCCAAGCGCTTCGGCAGTGGTGCTACTCTGGCGATATTAACCCTTAATCAGCCGCTAGCAGGGGTTTACCGCTGACGTTCCCCCTGCCTTAGTGTGAAAGTGCCCTTGAAGTAAACTTTTACCAGTATTGTGCATTATATTTAAAATTATTATATGCATTGAAAAAAAAAGTCTCAGCTTTTAGTAATAATTTAATAGAAAAGATTTATATCTCCCTTCCACCCTTCATAGAGCTTCATGTCTGACTCCTAGTTAAAATGCCCATATATCCTACTTCTGGATGTATTTATTATATATTTATTATGCCCTGCCATAGTCTAGAAGGAGGTTGTGACTCAGAATTCTCAACCAGACCGGTTGAGGGGCTCCAGGGAGCTTGTAACATGAAGAGGAAACTGGCCTTTCAGTTTCCTCAGTGTTTTGAAAAGTCCACTTTGGGACCTGGAGCCCGGGGATTTCTGAGAGATCCGGGTGGGATAAAATCCCTAGTCCTGGGTCCTGATTTTCACACAGCGTGCTGCTGTGTCTCTCTCTCCTACTCAAACAGCTCCTCTCTGACACTTTCAGCCCAGCTAACAATAAGCAGGTCTGAAGGGGAAGTACCTGCCCTCTTCGATCAACCCCTTCTTAACCCTGCCCCAGGCTGACCCTCTACATATTCCCCCCCTCCCCCCGTTCCAGCCTAGGGGTCTGGACACCACGAATCCAGTGGCAATAGATCCGGGAAAGGGCATCTTTTTTTTTTTTTTTCAAATGCACGTGCCCAGGTCTATGCTCCCTTCCTTCCTATTCTGAATCCACATCATTTCTAGACCGGATTGCTGCTGTAAACCTATCCTAGTCATTTTTATCAGTTTCCATTAGGCGGTACACTTCCTGTTACTCCTCTGTGAGGAGCGGTTGCACCAGTTCAGCCCAGTGGCTTCTGGGCCACCTTTTAAACTATTCCATGTTTTTGAATTCAGACAGGCAGTCCTCAATGTGGTCGTCTGGTAGCATCAGCTGTAAAAAGTCGCCAGCACAGATTCTACCTTCGTTACCACTGAGAGCAGCACCAACCTTTTCTACATCTCTCAGAGGGTTCCTGTACCTCCGTGAGAGACCTGCTCTTCACAGTATGCTCAACCGCTAGCACTTGATCCCCAGGTTTAGCCTCTCTGACCCTGGCAGACCGGTTGGCAACCCCCCTCCTCGCTAATGGTTTATGCCCATGTTTAAGCACTTTGCGATTTTGGCATAGTAATATATAATCTGTCCTCCCATACCCTTACTCCCTCTGAGTTTTTGCTTCAGAAAGGCCTAGGTTTCTCCCCTTCAATAGGCCCAAATAAATTTGGTCTATTTAAGGATCTACACCACTTTATACGATCTTTAACACTAAAACGCCATTATGCCCCTAATCCTCTGGTCAATCAGAAAAAAAATTAGGAGTGAGAACAACTCTACATTGGTTCCCACACCGGAGATTATACCCCCCACGGAATTGGATGAAGAGGCACTACAGACCCTCGAGGATCTATGGGCCGAGGGTCATACAGAGGGTCATGTCCCAACATCTGGACTAGAACCACCTGTAATACATACCCCCTTTAGACCCAAATCAACATTTTTTCCAAGTAATTCGAAAGGCCCGTACATAGAAACATATTATGAAGCCGTGTATAAAGATTTCTTGCTACTATGTGATAGACCCAAGACTCAGAAACATCAGAGTTTGAATAAAGCGGAGAGTTTGGCTCTAAAAAATGTAATGGCTAATACTGATATTATTATCAGGCAGGCTGACAAGGGAGGCAGTCTGGTGGTACAAAATCGTGTAGACTATATTAAAGAAGCCAGTCGACTGCTAGCCGACACGGATACATATTTAAAGTTACGGTCTGACCCCTTACCAGTATTTCATTTGGAACTCAAGACACTGGTACAGGAGGCGTGGGAAAACGGTGTGCTCACCACTAAAGAAAGACAATTTATACTGCCATCTGAGTGCAGCACCCCGTATTTCTACCACCTTCCTAAGATCCACAAATCAGTGGTCGATCCTCCGGGAAGACCAATTGTCGCCAGCACTAATAGTTTAATCAATGGTCTTTCGAAATACATTGATTTCTGTTTACAACCTTTGGTGTGTCAATTGCCTTCATATATTAAGGACTCAAACAAAGTGATTGAAGCCCGTCAACACTATACGTGGGAGGAGGGTTATTGGTGGGCATCTTTAGATGTCACCTCCCTCTATACATCTATACCCCACAAAGTAGGTCTGAGGGCCATACAACACTTCTTGTCTAAAAGTGGAGATTTTAATTAGTTACAATCACAATTTTTGGTCCAGGCTACTGCATTCTGTCTGAAACTGAATTATTTTACTTTTTGTGATCAGTTTTATCTACAACGCAAGGGAACTGCGATGGGGGCGAATTTTGCCCCGTAATATGCCAGCCTAACCATGGCCCTTTGGGAGGAGGACAATATCTGGACCAACAATCCATTTGCCGAACACATTGTGTACTTTGGCGGGTACATTGACAATGTTGTGCTCATATTCTCCTCCTTTCTGGCCCATTGCAATTCTAACCCCCTCGGCTTGTCCTTTACGCACATACTAGATCCCCATGAACTTGTATTTTTTGGATCTAGTATTATCCCATGATCAGAACAGGATTATTACAAAAAATCATGTTAAGCCAACCAGTGGCAACTCTTATCTCCACTTTAGAAGTTGTCATCATCCCACATGGAAAAGGAATATTCCTAGTGGTCAATTTATTAGACTGAGACAGAACTGTTCAAGAGTAGAGGATTATGTGGTATAGACAAGTGTAGCGCTGTTGGTTTAAAAACTCTTAAAAATATAAGAATACAAAATAAAGAAAAACGTCTATATCAAACAGCAAAAATTGACAGCTTAACAGATAAATAGATAAAGTCTCTGATGTTCTTCCGATGTTTTAAGGGCTGAAAAGGGACTGATGTTAGTCCAAAAGTATGTATAGTTCCTTATTCACCACGTGGATAACACATGCAAGCCGCGTTTGTCGTAAAGATTACTCTGACTAAAGTGTTATGATCCGTGGGAAGGTTTGCCACTCATTTTAAAGTTCCGTCAGAAGTTTGGATATGTTCTGAAGTTTTGATGCCATCCAGTCGTGAGGTTCCTCCTTTTGATTGCCCGTTGGGGTTACAAGCTTGATTGACTCATTGAACGTACGTTCTTATGAGTTCAATTCTTCTGGTAAGCCTTCACTTTTTCTCTATGTGGAGGGTCCATCACACTTTTGCATGTGTTATCCACGTGGTGAATAAGGAACTATACATACTTTTGGACTAACATCAGTCCCTTTTCAGCCCTTAAAACATCGGAAGAACATCAGAGACTTTATCTATTTATCAATTTATCTGTCAATTTTTGCTGTTTGATATAGACGTTTTTCTTTATTTTGTATTCTTATATTTTTAAGAGTTTTTAAACCCACAGCGCTACACTTGTCTATACATTGTAATTTTGACAAAATCCTTATTTGTTGTGTGAGCTGCTTTCCCGTAGGGTAAACGCAGGGTTACACTCTTTTCTTTTTTGGTCTAGAGGATTATGTGGAACAAGGGGCTACAATGATGAAAAAGTTTGAAGAAAAAGGATACCCATATGAGCTCGTTAATGAAGCCTTTTTGTTTAACATGAACACCCCTCTCAAAAAGAAGGCTCCTGGAGAGGAATTAGCGAATAATCATACTATAAGATTTGTTTCAACTTTAAGTGATAGTTTTAAATCAATATCTAAAATTTAAAAAAAAGACTATAATATTTTACTGCTAGATCAACGTTTAGCTCCTGAACTACCAGAGGTTCCACAAGTTACTTTCCAAAGAGCTCGCACTATAACAAATGTGTTGGCACCCAGTAAAATATTAAATAAATCAACTAGATCCCTTCTGGATATCAGGCCGTACTTTGATGACAGGAAAGGCATTTTCCAGTGCAAAAAAAAGAGCATGCCTGACCTGCCAATTCATTGTCCATGGAACTAAGACAATTACCACTAATTTAGGTAAAAATTACGAAATGAGGCAATTTATTACATGCTCTACGGACTTTGTAATTTATGTCCTACGGTGCCCGTGTGGCCTGTTCTATGTGGGTCGTACTATTCGTGCATTACGTGCCAGAATAGGCGACCACGGTAGACTTTTTGCCAAGGGGCGTGACGAACACAGCGTCCCCCGGCATTTTCATCGCTTTCATAATAAAGACATCAAATGCCTGGAAGTCTTTGTGATAGAAACTATCCTCAAAGGAACACTAACTATAAATGAGAGATTTTCCCTGTTATGCAAAAGGGAAGTGTTCTGAATATTTATGTTTGATTCACTTGCGCACAAAGGGTTGAATGAGGAATTAGAAACCTATAGTCTTGTCTAGAATTCTTTTTCTTTTTGATGCTGACATTTAATGATTGTGTAAACTGCTTTATACATAAAATTTACTTTCAATTTTAGGTTGACATATGCTGTACCAGATTTTAGATTTTTCAGACTCTCCTCCATTGTGGTTTACATTTTACAGCAGCGGCTATGCATTGGGTGACACTTCATGTGGAAGAGGAACCCTCATTATTGGGGAAGCATTGAACTGCATTGCAAGTGGCAGAGCGGTTCGTCAGCTGACACTACAGTGGCTCTACCTCAGCAACGCCGGGCTTTCTCCTCCCCAAATCAGTGTCTCAGCTGGTCTGACGTCACTGACCCATGTGAGACGGAGTTCCGATCCACCTTCCCCGCAGCATGCGGCTGTGTCTTCCACCGCTCCACACGCTGGATGGTTTCCCGTTGCCGGTGAGTTATCCCTCCAGGGATTACACTCCACATCTAGCGTTTTTTTAGTGGGTTGTCGGCTGTTGCTCCATCCAAGTCCTCCTCCCTCCTGTCCTTTGCTTTGAGAGAGCGATGCTGGCTGAGACTCTGCTTTAGCTCCTTGTTGCTCAGTAGATGGCTAGCGACCAACTTACTTATTTTATCTTCCCATTGTGCACAGGACTGTTTTACTTTCACTGCCATTTGGAATGAAAATATTTATTATTCAACAGAATTTTTTCATAAGCTGTGGTCTGATTTCATTAACCCTTGGAGCGCTGGACTCTTTGTTTTTTGTGTTTTGTTTGCCATATCCATTTCCACCAGTTACGTTTTTTTTTTCTCTAGCTGCACTGGGTATATAAGCCTCCCCACAGACTCATCCAATTAAATTTTTGCTCCTCAGGTCTCCATTTATCGATGCTGGGACTTTGTTGTTTTTATTATGATGCACAACAACTCAGGGAGAGCGCATATCTTCCGCAGGATGCTGTGGCTCACCACTCAATGATGTGACCTGTTCCCTGGCGGGGATCAAAGGGGAGTCCTTCCTCTGAGCACCAAAGAAATCACTTCGGGAACCCCCAAGATATGACAAGTCAGGCCCAGAGGGAGAACTCTCTGCCTCCAATCCTACAAACACCTCCAGAGGATCTAGGTCAGCTCCTGCAGGTTCACACATCTGACAGATTTCTTTACTGTTTACCTCCTGCAACACAGTATTTAACACTTCACATGGGGGTTTCTTCTTTTTAGGGGAGGCCCTGGAACCTTTGAACTTTTGTTCACACAAGTCTCAAAATAGGGGGCAGTCTCGCCCAATTAGCAAATCATTGGGTAACCCCGGGATCACCCCAACTCTCAGTGTAGCAGTTCCTGTGGTTGTGGACAGGGTTACATGGGCCATTGGATAGTCCTTGACAACCCCATGTACAGAGACCACTCCAATCTTTTTCCTGGGTATCAGATTACCCCGAAACCTGTCCGATCAGAGCAGGGTAACCCCGAGTCAAGAAGTGCTACAACCTCCTGCCCATTAACTTGCACCACACTCTCAAGTGGGCTTAGATTGTTCATGGGACCAGTGGGAAAAACAAACCTAGAGCCATGTCACATTACATTGGCTCCTCCCGTCTTGGACACTGGGCCGCCATATAACCCAGTTGTTGGCAGGACCAACAGCGAACCTCATGGGGTTCCCTTTCTCCCTGCCAACTCTCAGGAGGGTTTGACGTTAGGGTGCTCCTAGCAGACACCATACGTTAAACCGGTGCCATCTTCGCGCTGGATCGCACTTCCTTAGAACGGACCAGCTTTCTGGTAATAGAGGGACTCTCCTGGAAACTTTCTGCACAACTGTGGCGCTCGACAGCAACAGCCATCTCACCCAGGGACTGAGGCTCGGACTGAGCCACCCATCGGTGCAGCTCCTTAGGAAGACTATGCAAAAAGCGATCCAGTGCAACTCGATCTACAATCTAAGTGGTGGTCTTTTCCTCTGGTTTCAGCCAATCTTGGAACAAGTGCATTAGGTGGTGGAGCTGCGCATGAGCAGGCTTAGCCTTGTCAAAGCACCAGCCATGGATTCGGTTCACCCTTAAAGCGACAGTCACTCCCAGCCTTGCTAGGATTTCTGCTTTCAGGAGCTTATAATCCCATGCTGATTCCGGGGCCAAGTCACAGTACGCTTGTTGGGGTCTGCGGTCAGGAAACGGGCCAGTACATCTGCCCAGTCTTTATCAGGCATCCCTTCCCTTGCTGTAACCCGCTCAAACAGCGCTAGGTATGCTTCCACGTTGTCTAAGGCCATCATCTTTTGCAGGGTCCGCTGCACTGCCTTCCAGGGGTCACTCTTTACAGCAGGATCACCTTTCATCATTTCAGCCTGCTGGGTCACCGCCTTTTGTAACCCCGTTAACTGTTCACTCAGTAAGCAGTTTGTTTCCTGTTGTGCAGCAACTGCCTGCACCAGGATCTGCTCCTGCCGAGCCTTTGCTTGTACCAGGGCCTGCTGGGCCTTCTAATGGCGTGCCTTTGCTTGTGTATTAGCCAGTACCAGCTGCTTAACCACGTTCTCCATGGCTTGTTCAGAAGATTTCACCGTCTGTGCAGCTTTAACCCAGGACATGGGATTGGACCGGACCCCTCAAACTGCCCGATGCAGGCTCCACCAATTGTAGGGGATCAGAGGGGTGGACAGCTGGCTCAGAGACAGTCCAGTAAAATAAAAGTGGCTTTATTCAGCAAAAATGGCAAAAATAAATATAAGACAAGACAGACTTGTTTTGTCACACTGCTTGTTACTTTACAAGACACTGCTTGTTTTACATGATCTCACAAAGGATAAACATGCAAGCAGAAAGATAGCATCAATAACACATGCTTCAATAACGCTTGAAAAATGCTGTTAAAACGCCTGCAGCGTTGCGTTAATTTTACCTCTAGCGCCCCTAAAATGCGGTAAAAATGCGGTAATAATCCTATGGCGTTTTAGGGCGTTTTTGAAGCGCCTTGGTGTGAAAGGGGTCTTAGGCCTGGCTCACACCTGTGGGTTTTTTGGTGCTTTATGCAGAAACGCACTACAGTTAATTTTAGGTGGTTTCCTACGGGACACGTTCACATCTATGCTTTTATCAGCCGCTGCGTATTTGGAAAGGGTCAGGGACCTTTTTCAATGCAAAACAGTGCTTTTTTGCTTGTTTGATTCAATAGACTTCAATGGAGAAGCTGCAGAAAAGCATACAGTGCATTTTTGCCGCAGTTTGTGTTTTTTAATCTGCCCAAGAACAAGTTGGCCAAAATAAATAAATAAAAAGCATAAAAAACATAGATCGCAGCAAAATCGCGTGTGCAGAAACTCAAAACGCACAGCAAAAAGCACCGCTGAAACAGATCAAAAGCATACTGCATAGGTGCGAAACGAGCCTTATGCTGACCATACACGTATCGATATTCGGACGAGAATATTCATACAAAGAATCTTTGTCCTTTAAGAACTTCACTTGATTTTAACATTCAGTTTTTATGAATGTAATTTCTGAACAAAAAACACATACACTGTAAGAAAATTCATTTGACCAAGAAGTTTTCTATTCTGCTCCTTTGAATTTTCCTGTCCCTGTGGTCAAAAACGAATGGCGATTTAAGCCCACTAACAATTAGAAAATCGAACAAACGTTCTTAAAATTAATTTTTTTGAAGGAAGACATTGTTTTTGAATGGCCAGCATTAATGATGGAAGACGCAGGTAGCTTTTTATCAAGCCACCTGCCTATGACAAGGTAGTCTGTGTTAGCGAAATTTGGTTGTACGCAAAGCACACAGCCAAATCTCCTGTTTCTAATCATAATAACAATTTTGTCTAATGATATAAATGCATCTCACCTTTTGATCATATGTCTTTCCTCTGGTGTATCTCATCCTCTGGTGTGTGCCTCATGCTTACAAATAGAATCACAACACATCCTTCTTACATTCTCATCTCAGCAAGACTGTCCTTACAGCTCTCAGTCTGCCTCCTTTATTCAAAAGACCACAAAAGCAATCACAAACAGGAAGCCCTGGCCCCAACAGCCAATCGCTTCCTTCACAGGATATGACCTCACAGGATGTGAGTGACCATATAAGGATTTAACAACAGAACACAAAACAACCAATGAACAATGACTACAGGACATGATACAATATACGAAATGACGATGACTAAAGTTCCTTGTGCATGGGAGATTATCTGCAGGTGTACGTCATGGCACCCCAAACATGTTGATCAGGCATACCAGGGGTGACAAGAGCAAAACACCTCTAAACTGATAATGTCTTTGCAGAGTGAATGCATCCCCACCAGACGATCGTTCTGTGCATTGCACAGGGGCCCTTTGCTGGCGGACATGCCCTCTCTCCGCAAACACTTCTCTCCAAACACCAGGAAGTTTTCTACTACCTAACAGGTCTCAGCAAGCGTCGGTCTGCACCAGTCAGCTCTTTAGAACGGGCTTTGATTGAACACACACTGGGAGATTTATGACAATACATTAATATAAGATTTTCCACAATAGTCCCTCCTCTTGTCATATGATCCCATGTGTCCCTCGATGAATCCCGATCTTCTTCTTAGTCCATAAAAAGTAAAACACGGCTTGACATGTAGACTCTGTTGGGGATGACATGGTGAGCTGTAGTAGTCGCCGGTCGGTCTGGGATCCTCTGTGTCTTGTACGTGGGTCGGGCTTCGGGGCATCTCATCAGGGAAGATGTGGTCATCTGCTCAGGCTCTGGTCACGCGTCCAATCAGGCAACAGGAGCACCTCATCATGGCATATAGAAGGAATAGAAACAAAAACAACATGAGTATATATACCCCTACTTCCTTCACTATGATCTGCTGCAAGATAAAAATTAAATCTCCAACGATTCCCAACTCCTTAAAAAGGATTCCAACCTTCACTAGCTATAGCTCTGGCTTTGCCTTGCAGGGATCTAAACCTTATCCATACAAGCAATTCCCTTCCAGCTGTCCCTGCCATTCTTACCTTCTCTCGCATCATCAGATCCTCACGATCGGCCGCGACATAAGATGCTGGGACGAGTTTCACCAGCACACATGAACCTCTTGCCTTACGGGAAATCACCTTATAAAGCTGTAGATCCGCATTAATACCAAACTTCAGTTGAAGCACACTTGTGGGCTACCTAGTTATCCCGATACCAAAGCTGGCAAGAACCAGAGCTATTGTTAAAATTATAATTAATTTTACCCTCTAGAAATGTTCTGTTAAGTTCTATTGACAGGTGTCTGTTTGGATTTTACTAGTATGTCAAAACTCCTCACACCAATATGAACGTCACATATAGCATGTACCGCCGTCATCGCTGGGGCACTAGTAGACCCAACCATGTGTCCTGTTCTCTTTCTTAGCTAGTTGGGATGCTTTTCATCGTTACCCTTGCCAAAATGTATTAAACAAAAAATATAAATCAACGAAGATACTTCTCTACTCTGTGGTTGATCAGCTTCTTGCAGTGGCTGGCGTGGTCTCATCCCCCAAGCTTCTTTACAATGACCCAGTCACCTGGTTGGAAAGAATGTAAACCGGTTATTGTGTCAGGGTCCAGGATGGACTCGTGAACCCTGTGGTGGACCTTTTGAAGTTCATGTTACAGTGATTGCACCCACCCCATCAGCTGAGAATGTAGGTGACAGCTAATGAGGAAAGTACAATTCTGTTTTTGGTTGACCTTCAAACAAACCTCATATGACAATAACCCAGACATCGGGACTGGTCACTGCATAACCTGTGCGTGGCTTACCATCCGGGGTGTAATACCTGGAACCAGTGACAAAAAGGTTCTTAGCATCTGGTATGGGAGCCTCTTTCACCAGACTGCTGCTTGCTGATTTAAATTCCATCAAAGAAAGACAGTCTTGGCACAAACTTGGTTAGAATTAGAGCAGTTAGCATTGTTGGTTTGAAAATGTGTTATTCTCACCACTCTCATCCCCCCTTTTCTTCCCTCCTCATTACAAACTGGAGGAAGACATGCAGGGTTTAGAATGGTGCAGAATAAAACAGTGAAATAGCCTATGATACTTTTACCTTCTTATACACCTGTACACACACTTCCAGAAACTCTTTGGACCTGAAAAGATACTTATAAACAAAAGTTATTACTCTATCCTTCAAAGAATGGTAAACAATACAACAGATGTACATAGGTAAATTGTCACTGACATTCCACAAAACTGATAACTAAACCCTCTGTAAATCTTACTTTCACGTTTTTTTGTTTTTTTTTCCTAAAATACAACAGCCAAGACACGCAAGAGGGCTGTCATGGGAGGTTCAAACATCTTGTTACCACATACAAACAATGAAACAAAGACAAACATTTAAATACAAATATCATAGTTCCCAAAAACGAAAAAGAAATAAAAACGACCAGATGGAATGCTGCCTTCACTCTTTTAGCGATAGAAAAAGAATACAATTTTAAAGGCATGATAGCATTTCGAAATCTTTGCATGGACCAGCCACACAAAGTTCAAAAACAGGCCTGTGTATTTTTAATCACACAAACGTGTACTACGCATCCATCAACTCACTCAACATTACAGATTTCTGAAGCCACAGCTGATCTTTAAGGGGTCTCATGTCCGGAGCCCCAAACCCAGATCTCATGAGAAGTGCAGCTGTCTGACTGGTGTGGAGCCTCATTTTTTTCCACCAACGCATGGACCAACATTACCCATGACGATTCGAATCGCTTATGACGGTCCCTGCGTCCAGGGCACCCTTGCACTAGTTTTCGGATCAGTACTGCTTAGTGACTATTTTTACAGTACTGGTACCTGGCGTTCTCCGATTATTTTACACGGCCTCCCGGTGTGCTAGCGTACTAATCCTCACATTTACGTGCTCTACAACCAGTTATCGGCAGCCCTATAAATGTGTTGTCAGACAAACTACAAAGCACCAGGAAATCCTCCACTATTCAAAACAATCTTATGGCTTCTCTCTGTACCTAGATATTACAACAATAACTTGGATGCCTCCTGTTAGCTCTCTACCCAAAACTGTATTACAGTATAAACCTTAATATAATTTAAAAATAAAAATGATTTTGTCCTTCCAAACACAAGTCAAAAGACCCCAAGCCCCTCCCACCAACTTCCTGTTGCACACCTGAGTAGGAAGAGGGAGGGGGGGGGAAGCCTTGAATAGCTTCATATTTTTTTCTATCAAGACATTAGAAATCTTCACTAGAAACATAAACTTCTTTAAAACAACTGGAATAAAAACCTAAATGATTCTACTGGAAATGGAATTCAGTACAAAACCAGAGATATTTTGCTGGAGACTAAAATCAGCATAAACAAAAAGGCAGTTGCAGCAATCGAAAATCGGTCCATGGCAAAATGGTGAATGAAACCCGGACTACAGAAAATGGCCGACATTAACAAATGACAAAACACAAAATTACATAAGACATGAAATAAAACGTCTTAAACAATACATTCTATTTGACTCTAAGAGTTAGAACTCCCCCCATGTTATTACCTAGAAACCTGAGACCCCCACAGGGTGTAAACAGCTCCTATTGTGATGTCCCAACAATGCATGGGCACTTGGATATGCGACAGGCATTTCAACTTAAAACCAATATTCAATACAGAAAACGCAATAGTTTCCTTGAAAAGTATGTAAACAGTACAAAAATAGAATTCACAAAATGGTGCCTAGAAGCCAGATTGTAGCTTAAAGCACATGGCTTTGCACACACAAAGGAATACACAATGGAGCAGCTTCACAGGTCTTCAAAATGGCCGCAGATGCACATGGTGACCACAACAAAGACCAGACCCCAACAAAATGGCGCATTTTCCCACCAAAACTGACCAAGATGGATAAACATTTCAAAGTTCACACACAAAGGAAAAGAAAATGGCCGACCGTAGTCACATGGTAGACAACAACAACAAGAGAACAAAAGGAAGTAGCAGACAAAAACCATTTTCCTGCCAAAACCAAAAATGTCTCCCCAAAAAATTACACATTTGAGATACTAAATGAACGCTTAGACAAACATTTAAAAGTGTTAAAGTTGTAAAAAAGCACAACTTAGGAACAAATGCTATCCAATGAAACAACCAAGCCACATAACCCACAATTACATGGCTGTAACATACCCTCAAACTCAGTTCACATCAGCTTTCACAGGAACGAGAGATACAGACAGTGAATGCTTGTATGTCTGTTCAGAACATTAGAGTTCCCTTCCCCCAGGGCGTAGCCCCTTTCAACAGAAACACAACAATGCCTGCCCCTTCACTAAACTCATGGCATCTTTACAAACAGGTTCAGCTACTTACAAAACTACTCAGCCACACACACACATTGCAGGCTGCAAATAATATCAATTCATACATTTCTATTTCTCATATGCATTACAAACTTGTTACACAGCATCAGGCACACACACACGCAGGCACACACAGTCTCCTTACACAAAGATTCGAAATACAAATCACACACACAGGCACACACACCAGACATACGATCAGACTTCCAGCATTATTTCAAAAGACGAAAAAATTGTTCTTTTGCAGAGCAAAGGCTCCCCAACACATCGGAAAGAGATGTCCTAGACTGGGATCCATTCTCCCCCCTTTTCTCACCGATGTGGACGGGGGTTCTGTCTGCTCCATAAAGTACCTGACTCGCCATTCTGTTAGCGAAATTTGGTTGTACGCAAAGCACACAGCCAAATCTCCTGTTTCTAATCATAATAACAATTTCGTCTAATGATATAAATGCATCTCACCTTTTGATCATATGTCTTTCCTCTGGTGTATCTCATCCTCTGGTGTGTGCCTCATGCTTACAAATAGAATCACAACACATCCTTCTTACATTCTCATCTCGGCAAGACTGCCCTTACAGCTCTCAGTCTGCCTCCTTTATTCAAAAGACCACAAAAGCAATCACAAACAGGAAGCCCTGGCCCCAACAGCCAATCATTCCTTCACAGGATATGACCTCACAGGATGTGAGTGACCATATAAGGATTTAACAACAGAACACAAAACAACCAATGAACAATTGACTAATGGATATGTGGACAGGGGATTATAACGGTGCTAGGGTCAAAAGGTATAAAGGAGAAATACACGAAAAATAGAGGTGTAAAAGGCAAAAAATTACAAAGTTTATTGATAATAATACATGGGTAAAAAATTACACTTAAAGCACTTAACATTTAAAATAAGTACGTACACTGTATGTGACCCAAAGAATGATGAGGTAGGCCAGATGGAGATGGCCGTCGATAGGGGGGTGCTCAATTTCCTACATGTTTCGCCAAGGCATTGGCTTCTTCAGGGAACAAGAGCTCAAAAAATGAATATGTAAAACAGTTCTGTATATGGGATATAGAAAACATCATGTAAGCAAAATTGTTTATCGGTACAGTACTTAGTATACACAAAAAAGAGTTAATATTGTGGCTGGACAGTCATGCGACCCACAGGTCCCACTGAACTCCGGTGACGCAAACGTACCTGGGACGTCGGCGCCAAAGGGGGGGGGGGCGCACGGAGGCGTCGCCGCGGGGGAGCAAGCAGGCCGCGCCGTATAATGTGCCTGCAGGGGGCATACAGTAGACCTGATCATCCTGAACTGATCATCAAGCCAGCCGACAAGGGTGGCAACGTGGTGGTGATGGATGTGTCCTTTTACGAACAAATGTGTCTCGACATCCTAAACAATCGCGATTGGTATAGACCAATTTCAAAATCACTTATCGACCATTATATATCCGAATACCAACAGCTGATATTCGGAGCTTATCAAAAGGGCATCATAGATTCCAACACATGGAAGTTCCTCAGTGTTAAAGAACCTACAACTCCCACCTTCTATTCTCTCCCTAAACTGCATAAATCCCTTGACCACCCTCCAGGCCGTCCAATTGTTTCCGGTCGACAATGTCTCACTGAATCTGCCAGTGCATTGGTCGACAAATACCTGGCACCTCATGTTGTGGCCCTGCCTTCATACATCAAGGACACTATCCATCTTCTTCGTATACTTGATGGTCAATCCTTACCCATTAACACATGGTTGGTAGCCCTAGACGTGGAAAGTTTGTATAACATCATTCCCCACAACAGAGGCATTTCAGTGATTAGAAAACTAATCCGCGAAAGAGGCTCTCAATATGACACTTACGGGGACTTCGTCCTCGAATTACTGAGGTTCATACTAACACGTAACTACTTTATGTTCGGCTCCTCCCACTTCCTCCAGGTGCAGGGTGTGGCTATGGGGACCAAGTGCGCCCCTGCCTATGCCAACCTCTACCTGGGGGGGTGGGAGAGGGAACTATTCGATTCGGCCCATCCCAACCCTTACCTGTCCAGGGTGATATCCTGGTACAGGTATATTGACGACATATTGCTGTTCTGGTCAGGTACTAAAGAAGAATTAGTTTCGTTTGTCCAATATCTTACCTGAATATGTTTAATCTCAGGTTCACTATGGAGTGCAGCCAGTCGCAGATCCATTTTTTGGACCTCCAGATTGGTGTGCAACCTAATGGCCAAATCTACACTGCCCTTTACCGCAAGCCCTCTTCGAGCAATACGATACTGCACGCCCATAGTGCCCATCCTGAGCCTCTCCTCAGGAGCATCCCGTTTAGCCAATACTTGAGGATAAAACGCAACTGTACCCGAGAGGAAGATTTCCTCAGGGCTGCACATGAATTGTACAACAGACTTCTAGATAGAGGCTACAGCCACTCCCTGTTGAAAAAAGCCTTTAACAAGGCAAAGAAACTCAACAGAAAAGATCTGTTTTTTTCCGACAAACCACTGGACCCTAAACAACCGACACGACTTATTACCCAATTCTCTAATCAACACACCCAAATTAAGGGTATTCTCAACCAATTTTGGCCCCTACTTACATCAGATCCCACAATTGCCAAATATATAAAAACATACCCTGATATCACATATCGGCGATCCCCTTCACTCCGTGATCGACTTATTAATAGCCACCATACAACTGACACTGCGCATAGGCCCACTGCCACAGGTACATACCAATGTGGCAGGTGTGACATATGTGCATTTGTCTCTAACTCTCAAGTGGTGAACCTGCCTGATGGAAATACTCATACCATTAGACACCGTGTCACCTGTGCCACCGTAGGTGTCGTGTATTTGGCTCAATGCCAATGCGGCTCATACTACGTTGGCAAAACTAAGCGTCCATTCCAGACCCGTATCCGTGATCATATTAAACCGTTATACAAAAACATTACCACAACTGCCATCAATAGGCACATTGCTGCCCAGCACAATTCTGATCCCCATGTCATTTTATTTTCCGCACTCGAACATGTTCCTCCACATGTGAGAGGCGGCAGCATTGACAATAAGCTACTACGACTCGAAACAAAATGGATCCACATACTAAATGCTACCAACTTTCCAGGACTCAACGAATATATTAGTTTCAAACCCTTTCTTTAATACCTATTCCTCCATGAACTATACTCGCATACACCATGTATTTCTTTCCCCTATGCCCACCCCTCAGTCAGCATCGCTTATAGTTTTCATCCTCCTTTTCCTCGTATCTGTTCCTTCTTCCCCAGTGTCCTGCATCCCCTTCCCCTGTCCCCTTTCCCCTTCTCTGGTTTTCTAGTCTTTCTTGCCTTTCATTCTTTTGCCATGGCTCCATTTGTGGTTTCTTTTATAGCTCCTTCTAAGATATCTTACACCACTATGACACTGTTATCTGTTATGAATGTATTCCCTTCTCACTAACATTCTTTATTTGATTTTGGTATCTTTGTTTAATTCATAAATTCTTGTTTGTACTCATAGATATGTAAAGTTCCTTCGATATCGTACTAACATAATTTTCTGACCCATATGTCTCTTTATGTAAGCCTATGTCATATGAGTATTGCTTTCTTTTTCTTCTCTTATTACATGTTTTACTGCACAACCAGGAACCGGTGGTTCTCTATGCATGTTATGCACTTCGTGGCTGGACATTGTGTGCTGACACACAGGCACTTCCTGATATCCCCAGTGACCCCTGTGGATTGTCGGGCTAGTATGGGCCTTGCCCCCCCACCCTGTGTCTCCGCCCACTACTTTTCATGCGCTTGTTGTGCCCCACTGCCGGATCGCATCTGTTTTCTGGCCTCTCGGTGCCCTTTGGGGGGGGTAAGTGGTCGCGGCGCCGGCTTCCCTCTTGGGAGTTGCATTGCCAGCGCTGTTTATGCCTGTACGGACGCCCAGGGCAGATCTCAGTCTGCCCAGGGTGTCCGCGTCGGTCTCAGACTCTCTGGTCCTTCGCTTCCCATCGGCTGATGGGAGGGGGTGGCGCCTTGGTACCTCCTATTCCGTGGCGTCTCGCTCTCCCATTCGCCCCATGGTCCGCCTGCTCTGAGCATGCGCGCACGGTGCATGATGGAACGTGTAGTTCCGTGGCATCGCGCTGTGCGCAGGCGCGGATGCCCCTCACTTGGCGTCCGCACACCTGATCAGCATCTGGTCCCTTAGTTCCTTGTTGGACGAGGGACGTGCCTGCACTCGCTCTGCACACAGCAATAAGGTAATCTCTTTCCTTTATGGCATTTAACAACAACTTTTCCCCTAGTGTATCACTTACCATGCTCCTAAACATCTTTTATAGGAGTCACTCTGGACTTGTCATTCACTTTTTCGGTCAGCATCGATCCCCTTGAGCAACATTGTCTGCTATATGGCGGACTAGGTAATATGCTCTCTGTCTTCTCAGCAGTCCTGTCTTTGCTCAACAAAATCCAATTGTCCTAACTTCTCTTTCTTTCACATCTACTCTCTGTAGGACATTTTGTGATCACTGCCCCTTTTCAAAAAAATCGATTTATAATCTTCAAGCTAAGCATTTCATGTATGTGACTGCACCAACATGAGATTTCTATTTGACAGTTCACTTTACTAAGTAAGTACCTCCTTGACTTTCCTGAAGTTCAGAGTGATCACCAGTATTACCCCTAAAGCAATCCACTCCTTTATTCAGGCCCTTTTTCAACTGATTGCTGATCTCGTGTACTTTGGCGACTACCTTGCTGTGTGTGTGCACCTATCCACAGGCACTTTGTGTCCACTCCATTCTACCGTTTTTAAAGAAAGACGTAAGTTTATACCTTTCCTAGAGATACAGATGCACTGATCCATATATATATTTTTATATATCTTTTTAGCCTAATGCAATTTATGCGTAATTGTTCTATTTCTAGTCTCTCGTATGTAAAAGTGTATAATTATTCATATACTGTCAATACATTCCATCGCCAGGTCTACTGTATGCCCCCTGCAGGCACATTATACGGCGCGGCCTGCTTGCTCCCCCGCGGCGACGCCTCCGTGCGCCCCCCCCCCTTTGGCGCCGACGTCCCTGGTACGTTTGCGTCACTGGAGTTCAGTGGGACCTGTGGGTCGCATGACTGTCCAGCCACAATATTAACTCTTTTTTGTGTATACTAAGTACTGTACCGATAAACAATTTTGCTTACATGATGTTTTCTATATCCCATATACAGAACTGTTTTACATATTCATTTTTTGAGCTCTTGTTCCCTGAAGAAGCCAATGCCTTGACGAAACATGTAGGAAATTGAGCCCCCCCTATCGACGGCCATCTCCATCTGGCCTACCTCATCATTCTTTGGGTCACATACAGTATACGTACTTATTTTAAATGTTAAGTGCTTTAAGTGTAATTTTTTACCCATGTATTATTATCAATAAACTTTGTAATTTTTTGCCTTTTACACCTCTCTTTTTCGTGTATTTCTCCTTTATACCTTTTGACCCTAGCACCGTTATAATCCCCTGTCCACATATCCATTAGTCATTTGATTATTTTGGGGATGAGGTGCCGCATCCTATGGTACCATCTAGCCACCCTTACACTAACCAATGAACAATGACTACAGGACATGATACAATATACTAAATGACGATGACTAAAGTTCCTCGTGCATGGGAGATTATCTGCAGGTGTACGTCATGGCAAAACATGTTGATCAGGCATACCAGGGGTGACAAGAGCAAAACACCTCTAAACCGATAATGTCTTTGCAGAGTGAACGCATCCCCACTAGACGATCGTTCTGTGCATTGCACAGGGGCCCTTTGCTGGCGGACATGCCCTCTCTCCGCAAACACTTCTCTCCAAACACCAGGAAGTTTTCTACTACCTAACAGGTCTCAGCCAGCGTCGGTCTGCCCCAGTCAGCTCTTTAGAGCAGGCTGTGATTGAACACACACTGGGAGACTTATGACAATACATTAATATAACATTTTCCACAATATCTGTCATACATAATATATTACTGTTCTGTCTAAAAATCGTCAAAACAGTCTTTATTTATTTATTTATTTTTTTTAATAAAAAAATTGATCACTGTGTCTGCTAATATTTAGCAGATTCAACATCTAATAGTATATATTCTTCTGTCTGTTATTCTCAGAGTGGAATAGAGATTTTGCTCCCTAACCATATAGTTGGGTATTTATATTTACCACTGCATATAGATATTTAGGAATAAATTCTCTCTCTTGTTTTTTAAACTTTACATATTATCTATATTATACACAACACTTTTTTAAGGTTATTACTCTGATTAATCAAAACAATAATTGGCCAACTAATCGATTATGAAAGTAATCGTTAGTTGCAGCCCTACATTTATTGAAGATTTAATGACTGTCATCTTCCCTGTACCTTTACCTGACATGCAACCCCATATCCTCAATGATTATGGAAATTTGTATTTTTTCTTCAGGCTGTTCTTTCATTGGAACGGCACCAAACAAAAGTTCCAGCATCATCACCCTGCCCACTGCAAATTCGTAATTTATCGCTGAATATCATCCACAGTCCATGATTGCTTTTCTTAGCCCACTGTAACCTTGTTTTGTTTCTGTTTGGGTGTTAATAGTTTTCATTGGAACAGATCAAATGGGAAGATTGTTAAAGGAAAGGGTACTGATAGACCAAGGAATACATCAATGTGTCAAGTTAGAAAACTTAAAGCACTATGCCTTAAAACCAGAAAAAGCACAACAAAATAAATGAGGAACAAATGGTCAGAAACTGAAGTCAATTTCTGTGACCAAACTGTTATGCCCTGTACACACGATCGGACATTGATGGGACATTCCGACAACAAAATTTATCGGATTTTTTCCAATGGATGTTGGCTCAAACTTGTCTTGCATACACACGGTGGCACAAAGTTATCGGAACTTCCGAACGTCAAGAACGCGGTGACGTACACCACGTATGACGAGACTATAAAAGGGCAGTTCAATACCAAGCGCACCACCCTTTGGGCTCCTTTTGCTAATCTCATGTTAGTAAAAGTTGGTGAGAGACGATTTGCGCTTTTTCAGACTCGTGGTTTTCAGATCGTTTTTCTACTGTTCAGTTTGTGCTTGTGCCTTTGTATCTGGCCTTCAGTGCATGCAGTGAGTTCCCATTGGTTTATTCAGTATGTTCTTGTCTGTTCGTTACTGATTTTCAGGTAGCTCTTCACAGACCTTGCTGTTCTTCAGTGCGTTCTGTTACTTCGTTCTGATCAGTTGACCATTTTGAAGCCATGTTGCGTGTACGTACTCATTGTAGAGTTCGTGCTGTGCGGGGGCTTGGTGTTGGGGTTCTTACTTTGACACAAGCCCAGTCCATGAACAGGGTGGGGAGGAGTTCATGGACCAAGAATTGGTTGCTCCAGCGTGACCAATTCTGTCACATGCCTTTGCTCCGTGAGATCCGTGAGAATAATCCTGATGATTTCAGGAACTTTCTCCGGATGATGGACCCCGTATTTCACCGTTTGTTGGCTTTGCTGACCCCTTATATCAGCAGGCAGGATACCTGCATGCGGCAAACCATCACTCCGGAGCAGAGGCTAGTCGCCACGTTGCGGTACTTGGCGACTGGGAGAAGCCTGCAGGACCTCAAGTTCTCGACAGGCATCTCCCCCCATCCTCTGGGGATCATTATCCCAGAGACCTGTTCTGCCATCATCCAGGTCCTGCAGAAGGACTATATTAAGGTAAGATTTATCCTTTAACATAACATTTTATTGTATTTAATGTTTGATAATGTATTGTAGTTCTTTCATCATTCCCTAATTACCATGATTGTAATATGCTGTGAATGTCCCCTTTGTCCTCATGCATGCTGGAATTTTTAAACTTTTTTTTGTCCTTCATGCATATTTACCTTCACTTACCTCCCCAGCATGCTCTCCTGGGCCTATATCCACCTCGCCTAGTCACTTAACAATGTATTTTGTCAGCTCCATTGTAGTGCTTTACCCTGAACACCCCCTAAAATGTGTACAAATGTTATTTGTGTCCCTAAATTCTGGCAGAGTGCCAGAGGCATATTTTTTGGGTGCCAAACTCATTTGGAACTCTCCCTCCCCCCAACCGCTAAGTCAGCCGATACCAATCCTCTATCTACTGACTTTGTCAAACCCATACACACTATACCTACCTCTTTTGTGGTCAGATTTATGGATGAATTCCCCAAAGCATGTTGTGAAAGGGCCTGCCAGAATACTTTCAAATGGTACTGTTTACATTTTTTCTATCCTATTATTATCTTGATAGGTAATTGCAGAATGTTAAAATTGTGCCCCAATTTGTACAGTGTGTATTCATATTTTTGTATTATGACACTTTTTACCTGTCCAGTTGGCTGTCAGTAGTGTAAGTAAGGCGGGGCTGGCCAAAGTAACACACATTATTTATGCATTCAGCTCTCAATGAAGTGGAGAGGGTTACCTGTCCAAAACATCTCCCCCCTCCCTAAAATTTTTACAATGGGCCATCAGAGGGGGTGAGGAATCTGATAGGTGGACCTTATATTTTTGTCTTTAAATACTCCCTAAAATAAATGTTATACTATTGTTGGCCACAAATGTTTGTCTAATCTGCTTTCAATGTTTATGTGCAAAATGACTAATTTTTTTCATCTGGTTTGACTCCACAGTTTCCTTCCACGCCACAGGAATGGCAGACTGTGGCCTCCCACTTTGCCCAGCTGTGAGACTTTCCCAACTGCGGAGGGGCAATTGATGGGAAACACGTCCACATTGTCCCACCCCCCAATTCAGGGTCATACTATTATAATTACAAGGGGTTCAATAGTATTGTGATGTTGGTGGTGGTGTTGGCTACTTACGAGTTCCTGTATGTGGACGTGGGGAAGAATGGCCGGATGTAGGATGGTGGAGTCATTGCCCAAACCGAGTTCTACAGGCGTCTCCAGAATGGCAGCTTGGGCTTGCCACCTCCAGAAGTGTTAGCGAAATTTGGTTGTACGCAAATCACACTGCCAAATCTCCTGTTAATAACAATTTAGTCTAAATGATATAATACCATCTCACCTTTTGATCGTATCCATCCTCTAGTGTATGCCCCATCCAGACCAACTAGACAAATAATCACATCCTCCTGCTTCCGGTTCCAAAAAACCCACTGCCAGCCAGCCAGCCCCAGCTGTCTGCGTGAGTCACTTTATTAGCATATCAATAGGAGGTCCCACAGCTCAAGGGTTCCGCCTCCAACAGCCAAACACACCTCTTACAAAGCTTGTGACCTCACAGGATGTAAGTGACCATATAAGGATTTAACAACAGAACACAAAACAACCAATTACTACAGGACATGATACAATATACTAAATGACGATGACTAAAATTCCTCATGGATGGGAGATTATCTGCAGGTGTATGTCATGGCACCCTAAACATGTTGATCAGGCATACCAGGGGTGACAAGAGCAAAACACCTCTTAACCGATAATGTCTTTGCAGAGTGAACGCATCCCCACCAGACGATCGTTCTGTGCATTGCACAGGGGCCCTTTTGCTGGCGGACATGTCCTCTCTCCGCAAACACCTCTCTCCAAACACCAGGAAGTTTTCCACTACCTAACAGGTCTCAGCCAGCGTCGATCTGCCCCAGTCAGCTCTTTAGAGCGGGCTGTGGCTGAACACACACTGGGAGACTTATGACAACACATTAATATAAAATTTCCACAACAGAAGACAATGCGGAAGGACTCCTATTCATCTTCGTTGTGGATGAAGCGTTTGCGCTGGGGGACCATCTCATGTGGCCATTCCCTTTGAGGACCCTCACCCCGGACCAGAGAGTTTTTAATTACCGGCTGGCCAGAGCCAGAAGAGTGGTGGAGAATACGTTTGGAATAATGGCCATCCGGTTCCACTTATTTCTTACACCGATACACATGGCAGAAGCTAAACTCAATCACATCATCCTGTTTTGTTGTGTTCTCCACAACTTTTTAAGGAGAAATTCTTTCAACTATGCTGCCTCAGTTGGGCCTGAGGCCGAAATTCATATTAATGAACCAACCCTGAGGGCGCTTGAAAGTGGCCATCCTGGCTTGCCCCCCCAGAGTGCCCGCAAGGTCCGTATAAGATACATGGAATACTTTGCGGGTAGGGGGGCCATCGATATGCCAGACAATGTCTGAGACATTTTTTAAATAAAAATAAATTTAAAACTGAACAAATATTTGCTTTGATTTACTGCTTGGCTTTCTTTTAGCTGTCTCCTCTGTTATCTTTTATTAATGTTATTTTTTTTGGCCTTTTTCTTCAACAGTGCAAACAAAATTTCGTTGACACATGAGGTGACAATCTCTTCTTCGGCTATTATTATTATGTTGTGGGTCTGCTACACACACACCTTGTTTTTGTATTAAATGTATGTAATGCATTACTGACAAAAATATTAATATTTTTCATAAGTCATGAAAATGGCGTGATTGTGTAAAATTAGAAAGCACTGTTGGGTGTTATTTACTAAAGGAAAATGCACTTTTCACAAGTGCACTTGAGACTGCACTGAAACTGCACTTGTAGTGCAAAGTGGATTTGCCTTTAGTAAATAACCCCCATTGTCACTGAAAACACCAACTTTACTCCAAAAAATGCTTTTGAGCATTGAAAGAAGAAGCCACACATTGTGCTTTGATTAAAAAGATTGATAATCAACAATCACATGTGCGTTTATAAAAGGGGTTTTGAACAAACCAACATGTTTGTTGTATAACATTTTTTTAGCTCACATTAAAAGTAGAAATCGCCTTTTAAGGTAAAACAGGCATGTTTAAAACCATAAAAAAAATACACAACTCTGGAACTTACAAAGTTCAACTTTTATCAAGTGAAGGCAATATCAGACATGAGTATGTACAAACTGTGTTTGATATTGCGTTCAGCAGATGGGGTGATGTCACCCCTGTAAAAGCCAAATTTAGAAGATGCACACAAATTGCCTAATGTCAACATGTGCTAGCTGCCATCATGGGGGATCAATGGACATGTTTTGTGGGTGCAACCCCTTCCTCTCAGCTACTTTAATATCGAGGAAGGGGTTGCACCCACAAAACGCGTACATCAATCTCCCGTAATGGCAGATAGCACATGTTGACACACTGTGTGCATCTTCTAAATTTGGCTTTTAACATACGTAAAAAAATTTAGTCATAAAAAACAAAAAAAACAGAAGAAATTTAGGGATTTCTGGGTGTTTTAGATTCTCCCTAAAACATCAATGATGTTCTTAATTTTGTTTTGAACATCATTGATGTTTTGCTTTTATGTTTTCTAAATCTCTATTACACCCCATTATCTCCCCGATGAGGATCTGGGCACTTTCACTGGTGAAATGACATTCCTCTTCCACAACATCCCGATCACCCACAAAAAAAAAAAAAACACCATGTATTATAAATATATCATCCCCTATGTGAAGGCCCTAATTGGTGGCATGAGGAGCACTTATCTTAGGGAGCACAAGAAGGTCCAGGATTTCCAGAGATCAGGAGCTGCAGCAGATGACATTTATGTCCCCAGGCTGTGGTACTATGACAGACTGCATTTTCTGGCAGGCCACACTGAACCCAGGCCAGCTTCAGATGCCCAACCTGGGCCTTCCAGGCAGCAACATGTGGAGGAGCCCAGCTTGAGTCAGGTATAGCATTCTTCAAAATATTTCTGTTTGTCAAATTAATGATGTTAAATCTATGTTAGTTTTGATAACTAATTTCTGATTTCAAAAAGTGTTTTACATATCAATAGACAGTAGTGGCCACAAATGATTGTGACAAGAATGAAAAATGCTGGGGTCAGAATGATAGTCTTTTCTATTTATTAACATTCAGTTTGCAACAGTCATGAGGTGAAAATTGTGTGTGATGAACCAAAAACTAAAACGATGTCCCTTTTTCATACACAGGAAAGTCTCAGCCAGGAGGTGGCGGGGCTAAGTGGCAGCCAGGAGGTGGCCGGGCCCAGTAGCCTGCCCGATACCCAGGTCCCTCCCCTCCACCTTCCACAAAAAAGTGGCAGGAAGAGGAGTAACGTGAAGGAGGCAGCAATTTGCCTATTTTGGAAGGCTACTGCGGCCCTTAGAACTCACCAGTCTTCAAGAGGACTTTGCCTATATTACAGCCTGCAAAATGCTGAAAATGGAAGAGTGCAAATGCCTAATATGTGAGTATCTCATCTTACAAGTCCTAAATAAGGGGTTGAGGGGCCAACTCACAAGCCAAAGCCACGTTTGTGAGTTTAACCATGGTCCTCCTTCTCCAGGTCCCCCCCTCCTCCTCAAGGTCCTCCTCCTCCTGCCACACCTCCAACACCAGAGCCACAGCCTGGAAGGAAGCGTCTAAGGAAGACCAGAGAGTAATGGCCCTGGGTTCAGTCTGGTCTGGCAAAAGATGCAGGCTGTGGTATGACCGCAGCCTGGGGACAAATATGTCATCTGCTGCTGTTCCTGATCTCTTGTAGCCCTGGACCAGATTGTGCTCACTATTATAAGGACTCCTCAGGCCACTAATTTTGACTGTAAAATTATTGATGTGTACCCTAGGGTACAAAGGCTTCGCAAATTTCACCAGTTTATGAAGCGTTGCCTTCCGCCTTATTTTGTTATGACCCAGAATAAATGGCTATTTATTTTTCACAAATACTTGCCTATGTGTTTTACTTCAAAAAAAACAGTTTGTTTGTGAGTAGGCAGGTACATTTCCAAAATACAGTGTTAAAATAACAAGGGACACCAACACCAACCAATCTCCTTGAGATTCTAAAATACAATATAATAATGGTGTTGTGGTAACTTGACACACAAAACCCACAAAAATAATTATGGAGATCACCAAAAAAATAAAATAAATTAACAAAAACAGGAGATCTTGACTAAAAAAACAAACAACAAATTATCGAAAATATAAAAACATAAAACCCCCCAAAAATTTGGTAGATCTGACGAATACAAATATTATATTCATGAAATCATGATAAATAATAAAGAAAGAAGTTTGTGAGAACTCTGTGTGAATATAAGTAGCAAAACAACTTCATTCTTCTAGCATTATAAAGAAGAAGAGAGTGCACTGCATTAAACAATTTAAAACATTGCAGCGTGATGAAAGTGCTATATCCATTACGAACGCTAATTTTACCAGACTGAGTAGTTCCTTCTCGGAATTTAGTCTGAGCACGCGTGGCACTTTGTGCGTCGGAATTGTCCACACACAGTCGGAATTTACGCGAACGAATTTTGTTGTCGGAAAATTTTATAGCCTGCTCTCAAACTTTGTGTGTCGGAATTTCCAATGGAAAAAGTCCGATGGATCCCACACACGGTCGGAATTTCCGACAACAAGCTCTGATCGCACATATTCCGTTGGAAAGTCAGACCGTGTGTACAGGGCATAAGATATTGCCTAAAGGAAATGGGATTTACATAAAGAAAAGCCAAACGAAAACCATCATTAACCACTTGACAACTGGGCACTTAAACCCCCTTCCTAACCAGACCAATTTTCAGCTTTTGGTGCTCTCACATTTTGAATGACAATTACTCAGTCATGCAACACTGTATCTTTATGAAATTTTTGTCCTTTTTTTCACACAAATAGAGCTTTCTTTTGGTGGTATTTAATCACCGCTGGGTTCTTTATTTTTTGCGCCGTAAAAGAAAAAAGACCGAAAAATCTGTAAAAAAATACATTTTTCTTAATTTCTGTTATAATATTTTGCAAATTAGTAATTTTTCTTCATATATTTTGGCCAAAATTTATACCGCTACATATCTTTGGTAAAAATAACCCAAATCGGTGGATATTATTTGGTCTTTTTGAAAGTTATAGAGTCCAAAAGCTATGGTGCGAATATCTGAAAATTGATCACACCTGAAGTACTGACGGCCTATCTAATTTCTTGAGACCCTAACATGCCAGAAAAGTACAAATACCCCCCAAATGACCCCTTTTTGGAAAGAAGACATTCCAAGGTATTTAGAAAGATGCATGGTGAGTTTTTTGAAGTTGTCATTTTTTTCCACAATTCTTTGCAAAATCAAGGTTTTTTTTTTTTACTTTTTTTTTTTTCCACAAAATTGTCATATTAGCAGGGTATTTCTCACAGACCGCATATGCATACCACAAATTACACCCCAAAACACATTCAGCTATTACTCCCGAGTACGGTGATACCACATGTGTGAGACTTTTACACAGCGTAACCACATACAGAGGCCCAACATGCAGGGGAGCACCTTCAGGCGTTCTGGAGCACCCAGGCCAATTGGAAATTGACATTTCTCTCCTACATGTAAAAATCATCATTTATTAGCTAGAAAATTACTTAGAACCCCAAAACATTATATATGTTTTTTTAGCAAAGACCCTAGAGAATACAATGGCGGTCGTTGCAACTTTTTATCTTGCACGGTATTTGCGCAGCAATTTTTTTAACGCTTTTTTTTGGAAAAAAAACTGCTTTGTGCTTTACAAAAACCAAAACAGTAAAGTTAGCCCAATGTTTTTGCATAATGTGAAAGATGAAGTTACGCCGAGTAAATAGATACCCAACATGTCACCCTTCAAAATTGCACGCGCTTGTGGAATGGCGCCAAACTTTGCTACTCAAAAATCCCCATAGGCGACGTTTTAAAATTTTTTACTGGTTAGATGTTTTGAGTTACAGAGGAGGTCTAGGGCCAAAATTATTGCTTTCGCTCTACCGATCGCAGCGATACCTCACATGTGTGGTTTGAACATCGTTTTCATATATGGGCGGGACTTACATATGCGTTCGCTTCTGCATGCGAGCACACAGGGACAGGGGCGCTTTAAAATTTTTATTTTTTTTTTATTGTTCATTTTACTTTATTTATTTTAGTTTGATGCTTTTTTCCAAAAAAAAAAAATTTTGACCACTTTTATTCCTATTACAAGGAATGTAAACATCCTTGTAATAGGAATATGGCATGACAGGTCCTCTTTACAGTGAGATATGGGGTCAATAAGACCCCACATCTCACCTCTAGGCTGGGAAGCCTGAAATTAAAAAAAAAAAAAAAACGATCCTGGCTTCGATCGTAGCTGTGAGTCGGTAAAAGCGCGGGAGGGGGGGACATCCCTTCTCGCCTCGCGTAAGAACGATCAAGCAGTGGAACAGCCGCTATGATCATTCTTATGGTGTAGGGAATCGCCGGCTGAAAAAGCTGATATCTGAATGATGCCTGTAGCTGCAGGCATCATTCAGATATCCCCGCACAAAATCAAGGACGTTGTATGACGGCCGGCGGGCGGGAAGTGGTTAAAACACATTTTTTTTTTTAACACAAAGTTGTCCATTTATACAATATTTCTACCACATTACATGTACATACCAAAAATGACACCCCAAAATAGATTCTCCTACTCTTCCTGAGTACGGCGATACCACATGTGTGAGACTTCCACAGCTTGGCCACATACAGGGGCCGAGTACAGCCGAGCATGGCTCAGCATGGCAGGGTATGGCTGGGTATGGCGGGGTATTGCAGAGTATGGTGGGGTATTGCGGAGTATGGCGGGGTATGGCGGGGTATGGCAGAGTATGGCGGAGTATGGCGGGGTATGACAGAGTATGGCAGAGTATGGCGGGGTATGGCAGGGTAATGCGGGGCTTTGCAGAGTATTGTGGGGGTATTACAGAGTAATGTGGGGCTTTGCAGAGTATTATGGGGGTATTGCAGAGTAATGTGGGGCTTTGCAGAGTATGGCGGGGGTATTGCAGAGTATGGCGGGGGTATTGCAGAGTATTATGGGGGTATTGCAGAGTAATGTGGGGTTTTGCAGAGTATTATAGGGGCTTTGCAGAGTATTGCACAGCAGAAGGGATGGCTGAGCATGGATGGATGGATGTCTCTGTGCAGCGCTGTGGGCACTACACATCCAGCCCACAGCGCTGCAGCCATCCATCCATCCCCCTCTCCTCCACAGTGTACCGATCGGTACACAGGAGGGGAGGAGAGGAACCGGCGTCATCAGATGACGCCGGTCTGTTTACATGTGATCGCGCCGTCATTTGACCGTCATGTGATCAGCGGCCATTTACCGGGATCTGTGATGCGCCGGGTCCTCTGGACCCGGCGGTCACGGATGTACTCGGGTGCACGCCCCAGGGGGCGCGCGAGAGGGGAATTCCGGGAGGACGTCATATGACGTCCTCCCAGAGTTAAGCAACCGCCCTGCAGCCGTCATTCGGCTATGGGCCGGTTGTTAAGTGGTTAACACCTAAACAGAAAAAAAAAGTTTACAGTGGGATAAAAAAAGCAATCATGGACTGTGGATGACTGGATGAAAACGGAAAATTGTATACTCACCTTTCCGTAATTTTCCTTTCTTGACGCATCTTCATGGCAGCACACACTGGGTTGTGACTCCTTACCAACAACCTGACAGGATTGGTTAACTATAAAATTTTAAGAGAGACACCCCTCTTCATTCTCTGTATCTATCACCTAAAGAACGGGCAGGATACTGTGTGCTGCCATGAAGATGCGTCAGGAAAGGAAAATTACGGAAAAGTGTGTATACAATTTTTCAGTTTTTCTGACGCATCATGGCAGCATACAATAAGAAATAACTCGCCAGTCGGGTGGGTGCAAGAAAGTAATGTTTATGCCTCATAACGCTGAAGAATTGGCTGTAATAACGGTTCTCTCGAATTCTACCATTGTCAATTGAGCAGAATCTACTCTATAGTGGGACATAAACGTATGTCTGGATGACCAGGTAGCTGCCTGGCATATTGTCTCCAGCGAAACCTTGTAGTATGCTGCCCATGAAGTTGCCACTGCCCTAGTTGAGTGAGCTTTAATGCCCTCAGGAACCGGAAGCTGAGGAATGGAGTATGCCTTTTTGATGGACTTGACTAGCTATGATGCGATAGTGCGTGGTGCTGCTAGCTGACCTTTGCTAATCCCATGAGGAATCACCAAGAGATTGTTTGTTTTCCTAAAGGAAGTTGTAGCCGTCAGATAAGTGGTGATAGCTGATTTTATATCTAACGCATGAGGTTCACCGTGATCATTAGTAAAATACGGAAGGATGATGTCTTGATTATAATGGAATAATGTTGCCACTTTTGGAATGAAACGGTCTGAAGACCTTAGCACCACTCTGTCAGTGTAAAAGACCAGGTAGGGTTCAAAGAGCATCAGAGCTTGCATTTCTGAAACTCTTTTGGCTGATGTAATGGCGATGAGGAAGGTTAGTTTTAGTGTTAAGTCCCATAATGAGATAGACTCAGCCGGGTGAAAAGGGGAAGTTGAAAGTGCATCTAGCACTATTGAAAGGTCCCATGCTTGAAACGTTGGTCTCTTTGGAGGCCTGAATGAGTCAAAAGGGGATCAACTCCAGAGATAAAACAATAATTCTCCCGCTCTACAAGACTCTGGTCCGTCCGCACCTAGAGTATGCTGTCCAGTTCTGGCCACCAGTCCTCAGGGAGGATGTACTGGAAATGGAACGAGTACAAAGAAGGGCAACTAAGTTAATAAAGGGTCTGGAAGATATTAGTTATGAGGAAAGGTTGCGAGCACTGAACTTATTCTCTCTGGAGAAGAGACGCTTGAGAGGGGATATGATTTCAATCTATAAATACCGTACTGGTGACCCCACAATAGGGATAAAACTTTTTCAGGAGTCTAACAAGACACGTGGCCACTCATTAAAATTAGAAGAAAAGAGGTTTAACCTTAAAGGGGTTGTAAAGGTTCATTATTTTTCACCTTAATGCATCCTATGGTTAAGGCAGTATTGACTGGAGGCTTTCCATTTTGAAGGCTTTGATCTTGATTTTTTTGTTGAGATTCTTTAAATCCGACACTGGTCGTAGATCTCCTGTTTTCTTTTTTTACTAGGAATAGTGGGGAATAAAATCCCCTTCCCCTTTGACATGTTGGGACTTCCAGAATCGCTCTCTTTTGTCTTAGCTCTGTTACATACTTGAGTAGTAATTTTTCTTTTTCTGAAGAAGATGGGAGTCTGGTTGGCTGAAAGGGGTTCCTGGGCAATCTGCCTATGAACCTCCATCTGTGACCAAACTTTATTGTAGAAAGTGTCCAGGTATCTTTGATGTGTTCCATCCAAACCTGTATAAACTTCTTGAGTCTGGCGCCCACCTGTACAGGATGGACAGGCGCACTGTCAAAAGGACTTTTGCTGTTAAATTCTCTTCCTGGTCTATAGGTCTTCGCCTCCCTGTACCTCTCTAGGAGGTTGCTTCTATAGGAAGCACCTTTCTGTGGCTTTGGTCTTCTCTCAGTGGGAATCAAGCCTGACATGCCTCCTGTCACTTTAGAAATGGCCAAGTCTAATTTGGAACCAAAGAGGTTTGTCCCATCATATGGAATTTTGCACTAGTTAATCTTTGATGCTGCGTCGGCTACCCAAGGCTTTGGCCACAAGGCCCTTCTTGCCATTACCGAGGCTAACAATGCTCGAGCAGACGACCTGATGATGTCTACGGACGCTTCCGCTACAAAATTGCCTGCCAGTTTCAGCTCCTGAAGTGAAGTAATGATCTTCTCCTAGTCAGCTCCTTCACATAAAGATTTTTTTATATTGGTGGTCCATCCGGAAATGGCTCTACCAACCACTGTCGTGGTAATCGCCGGTCTACAAGCAGTACCTGCCGTGAAATATGCTTTTTTTAAATCTAAATCGTTCTTTTGGTCAAGTACGTCTCGGAAGGTAACTGCATCCTCGATTGGTAGGGTGACATGTCTGGCAAGTCGCATCAAAGAGGCATCAACGACTGAAACATAAATTAGAGGGTTTACCCTGGGTTCTTTTGAGGGGTACGGGTGTACAATTTCGCTAGCCTGTTATTAAGGCTGGATTTTTTATCAGATCTTTCGTACTCGTCTTTAATAAGATCTTCTAACTCCTCAATGAAAGGAAAGGACTCTGGTTCTTTCTTTAAGTTCGGGAAGTATTTCCGAACCTTCCGGGGTAATTCCTTGTGGCGATGACGGGATGAGGATCTTGATCGGCTTCTCCTAGACCTTCTGTGGCTTGAGGCATGACTTGATCGGTCCTTATGCCTGGGGTTTGCGGGTCTTGACCTGGTAGGGCTGCCAGAAATCGCAGTGCTGGTGGTTATGCTTTCTTTTTCTCTCTTCAATACTTACCCATAAAAGGTGGATAGCCTCTTACCTTATATGCTGAGGGTGGTCTGCTTGGGCAGTGGTCTCCATGAGCAGTGGCAGAATAGAATAGGTAGCCTGAAATAGGATGGTAAAAACAGCCAGTATAAAAACAGGTTAATCGAGGGATATATACAGGGAGAGATCACATCAGGAAAAAGAACCTGGAAGATGAGACAAAATGCCAGTCTCCTGTGCAGCAGAAGCATCCAGAGTACTGACAGGAAAGCTGGCTATTTAAATCTGCCACCGCCGTCGTTGTGGCGGAAGTGACACCGTTGCGCATGCACAGAAGCGATCCGTCAGCACCCGCACAAAGACGAATACCTGCTATATCACTTCCTCCTGCGCATGAGCAGAACTCGGCGACAGACGCGATGGACATGTTTGCCCTGATCCGACTGTCTGTGGGACTACAGGGCTCAGGAAAGCCTGCAATAGAAAAAAATAGAAAAATGAGAATGACACCTGTGCAGGAGGGAAGGCAGGAGACCACTGCGATATATGAAGCTTCTTTAAAGCTTGTAAAATGCCAGAAAATTTTCTAATGCCCCCGAGACCACCAGATTTGGGCTCCCTTCATATAGCTCCTTTAGAGACTGTACAGGAGAGACTTCCAACCAGGAGAGGCTGAACCTGCTGGGGCGAATGCGGTAAGAGGTGTGCGATGTCCATCCAATCTTGTCAGGTGAGGATAAAAAAAGAGAATGAAGCTGGGTGTCTCTCTTTCAATTTTTTAGTTAACCAATCCTGTCAGGTTGTGGGGGCGGAATCACAACCCAGTGTGTGCTGCCATGAAGATGCGTCAGGAAACTGATATTCAGTGATCACCACTTTTTCTGTCAATTACGGGTTCCTTCAAATAGAGATGAAATTCATCATACAGGCTGATTATTGCAGATTTAGAAGAATCCTCCACATGAGACCCCAATAAAATGCCAAACATGGCATCAATTATATCAAAGTTGATATTGGGTAGGCCAAGGTTTTCCTGAATGCACCTGAGTCGCTGCTTGGCAAGGAATGAATGGTGGAAATGGCCTGTGCACCTCTTTAGCATGCCAGTTTATATCAATCAAAGCTCTCTGGCTTGATAAACCATAATTTACCACAAGTTGCAGGGTGTGTGCCATGCAACTGAGGTCTGACACTTCAAGCCTCATTCCTTTCACCATATTTGCTCTGCTGTCTCTAAGCACAAGCATTACTCGGACTTTGTTTATTCCCGTCTTCAAGCATGCCTAGAAACATTTCCCTAATGTACTCCCAAGTGTGGGATCCTTGCATCACTTTTGTATTCAACACAAATTGCCTTTTTGTCCATCCACTGTCAATGAAGTGGCATGTAAGACTCATTAGTGACTCTGTTGATCCTGACCAGCAGTCAGCCATGAATGAGAGTGAGTTGCCAGCATTCCCTGGTTGCAGCATAGTCTTTACTTTCTCAGCTACCTTTTGGTGAATCTTTTCCAGCATTTAGGTTTAGTAATACTTTTCACTATTCAGTGTGTACCATGGCTCAGCTATAGACATCAACTACTTAAATCCAGGGTCAGACACCATTGTAAATGGCTAGTTATCAGTAACCATCATCTCTGTGACTGCTTTGTCCAGTAGTTGGGATCTTCCATCCGAATTTAGCCACTTAGCCTTTTTCTGAAACATATCTTTAATTGTTATCTGGGATAGTGATATTTCACTTTGTGATTCAGTTTGTTTTCTCTGTGCTGCATTATATAATTCAACATGATGAACTCTTACATGGGCCCAAAGCTTTGACGTATTCTTGTTTTTTTTGCAGGTGTTGATCCCATGCTCACATTGTTTGTGCATGTGTTGCACACTACTGTTTTCCTGGGGATGGTTGAGACAAGAAATAGTCCCAGATTACACTTTTACTTTTTCTCTCTGCATCCATCTGCATTGGAATATGAAAGAGTTGACAGATAAGGTTTAAACTGGCTGGCACCCTGCTGTGGGTGGCTTGCTAGCTGGTACCCTGCTGTGGGTAACTGGCTGGCTGGCACCCTGCTGTAGGTGACTGGCTGGCTGGTACCCTGCTGTGGGTGACAGGCTGGCTGGTACCCTGCTGTGGGTGGCTTGCTGGCTGGTACCCTGCTGTGGGTGGCTTGCTGGATGGCACCCTGCTGTGGGTGGCTGGCTGGTACCCTGCTTTGGGTGGCTTGCTGGCTGTCACCCGTGGTGGGTGGGTGGCTGGTTGGCACCCTGCTGTGGGTGGCTGGCTGGCTGGCACTCTGCTGTGGGTGGCTTGCTGTCTGGCACCCTGCTGAGGGTGGGTGGCTGGCTGGTACCCTGCTGTGTGTGGCTGGCTGGTACCCTGCTGTGTGTGGCTGGCTGGCTGGTACCCTGCCATGGGTGGCTTGCTGGCTGGCACTCTGCTGTGGGTGGCTGGCTGGTACCCTGGTGTGGATGGCTTGCTGGCTGGCACCCAGCTGTGAGTGGCTTGCTGGCTGGCACTCTGCTGTGGGTGACTGGCTGGAACCCTGCTGTGGGTGACTGGCTGGGTGGCTGGCTGGCACCTTGCTGTGGGTGGCTGCCTGGCTGGCACTCTGCTGTGGATGGCTGTCTTGCACCCTGCTGTGGGTGGCTTGCTGGCTGACACCCTACTGTGGCTGACTGGCTGGCACCCTGCTGTGGGTGGCTTGCTGGCTGGCAGTCTGCTGTGGGTGGCTGGCTGGCACCCTTCTGTGGGTGGCTTGCTGGCTGGCACCCTGCTGTGGGTGGCTGGCTGGCACCCTGCTGTGGGTGGGTGGCTGGCTGGCACCCTGCTGTGGGTGGGTGGCTTGCTGGCTGCCACCCTGCTGTGGGTGGCTTGCTGGCTGGCACCCTGCTGTGGGTGGCTGGCTGGCACCCTGCTGTGGGTGGGTGGCTGGCTGGCACCCTGCTGTGGGTGGGTGGCTGGCTGGTACCCTGCTGTGGGTGGGTGGCTTGCTGGCTGCCACCCTGCTGTGGGTGGGTGGCTTGCTGGCTGCCACCCTGCTGTGGGTGGTCGGCTTGCTGGCTGCCACCCTGCTGTGGGTGGTCGGCTTGCTGGCTGCCACCCTGCTGTGGGTGGTCGGCTTGCTGGCTGCCACCCTGCTGTGGGTGGGTGGCTTGCTGGCAGCCACCCTGCTGTGGGTGGGTGGCATGCTGGCAACCACCCTGCTGTGGGTGGATTGCTGGCTGGCCCCTTACTGTGGGTGTCTTGCTGGCTGGCACCCTGCTGTGGCTGACTGTCTGGCACCCTGCTGCGGGTGGCTTGCTGGCAGGCACCCTGCTGCGGGTGGCTTGCTGGCTGGTACCCTGCTGTGGGTGGCTGGCTGGTACCCTGCTGTGAGTGGCTGGCTGGTACCCTACTGTGGGTGGCTTGCTGGCTGGCACCCTGCTGTGGGTGGGTGGCTGGCTGGTACCCTGCTGTGGTTGGGTGGCTTGCTGGCTGCCAACCTGCTGTGGGTGGGTGGCTTGCTGGCTGCCACCCCGCTGTGGGTGGGTGGCTTGTTGGCTGGCACCCTGCTGTGGGTGGATTGCTGGCTGGTACCATACTGTGGGTGTCTTTCTGGCTGGCACCCTGCTGTGGCTGACTGTCTGGCACCCTGCTGTGGGTGTCTTGCTGGCACCCTGCTGCGGGTGGCTTGCTGGCAGGCACCCTGCTGTGGGTGGCTTGCTGGCTGGCACCCTGCTGTGGGTGGCTTGCTGGCTGGCACCCTGCTGTGGGTGGCTGGCTGGTACCCTATTGTGGGTGGCTTGCTGGCTGGCACCCTGCTGTGGGTGGCTTGCTGGCTGGCACCCTGCTGTGGTTGGCTGGCACCCTGCTGCGGGTGGCTTGCTGGCAGGCACCCAGCTGTGGGTGGCTTACTGGCTGGCACTCTGCTGTGAGTGGCTAGCACCCTGCTGTGGGTAGCTTGCTGGCTGGCACCCTGCTGTTGGTGGCTTGCTGGTTGGCACCCTGCTGCGGGTGGGTGTCTGGCTGGCACCCTGCTGCAGGCGTCTTGCTGGCACCCTGCTGTGGTTGGCTTGCTGGCTGGCACCCTGCTGTGTGTGGCTTGCTGGCTGGCACCCTGCTGTGGGTGGCTTGCTGGCTGGCACCCTGCTGTGGGTGGCTTGCTAGCTGGCACCCTGCTGTGGGTGGCTGGCTAGCTGGCACCCTGCTGTGGGTGGCTGGCTGGCTGGCACCCTGCTGTGGGTGGCTGGCTGGCTGGCTGGCACCCTGCTGTGGGTGGCTGGCTGGTACCCTGCTGTGGGTGGCTTGCTGGCTGACAACCTGCTGTGGGTGGCTTGCTGGTTGGCACCCTGCTGTGGATGGGTGGCTGGCTGGCACCCTGCTGCGAGTGTCTTGCTGGCACCCTGCTGCGGGTGGCTTGTTGGCAGGCACCCTGCTGTGGGTGGCTGGCACCCTGCTGTGGGTGGCTGGCACCCTGCCGTGGGTGGCTGGCTGGCTGGCACCCTGCTGTGGGTGGCTGGCTGGCACCCTGCTGTGGGTGGCTGGCTGGTACCCTGCTGTGGGTGGCTTGCTGGCTGACAACCTGCTGTGGGTGGCTTGCTGGTTGGCACCCTGCTGTGGATGGGTGGCTGGCTGGCACCCTGCTGCGGGTGTCTTGCTGGCACCCTGCTGCGGGTGGCTTGTTGGCAGGCACCCTGCTGTGGGTGGCTGGCTGGCACCCTGCTGTGGGTGGCTGGCTGGCACCCTGCTGTGGGTGGCTTGCTGGTTGGCACCCTGCTGTGGGTGGGTGGCTGGCTGGCACCCTGCTGTGGGTGGCTTGCTGGTTGGCACCCTGCTGTGGGTGGGTGGCTGGCTGGCACCCTGCTGCGGGTGTCTTGCTGGCACCCTTCTGTGGGTGGCTTGCTGGCAGGCACCCTGCTGTGTGTGGCTTGCTGTCTGGCACCCTGCTGTGGGTGGCTGGCTGGCACCCTGCTGTGGGTGGGTGGCTTGCTAGCTGGCACCCTGCTGTGGGTGGTTTGCTGGCTGACATCCTGCTGTGGCTGACTGGCTGGCACCCTGCTGTGGGTGGCTTGCTGGCTGACACCCTGCTGTGGGTGACTTGCTGGCTGGCACCCTGCTGTGGGTGGGTGGCTGGCTGGCACCCTGCTGCGGGTGTCTTGCTGGCAGCCTGCTGCGGGCAGATTGCTGGCAGGCACCCTGCTGTGGGTGGCTTGCTGGCAGGCACCCTGCTGTGGGTGGCTTGCTGGCTGGAATCCTGCTGTGGGTGGCTTGCTGGCTGGCACCCTGCTGTGGGTGCTGGCTGGTACCCTACTGTGGGTGGCTTGCTGGCTGGCACCCTGCTGTGGGTGGCTTGCTGGCTGGCACCCTGCTGTGGGTGGCTGGCTGGCACCCTGCTGTGGGTGGGTGGCTGGCTGGCACCCTGCTGTGGGTGGGTGGCTGGTACCCTGCTGTGGGTGGGTGGCTTGCTGGCTGGCACCCTGCTGTGGGTGGCTGGCTGGCACCTGTTGTATATGTTGTAATATGTTCACTGATTTATGTGGGACATTGTTGTGTGTATGTACACATGCAGTCAATGTTGACCAGGCCAGAATGACAATGACAGAATGGTTGATTTGTCCAACTGAATTTTAACAGCTGAAGACTCTTTGATGTGTTAATCTTATGCAAGTCTATTTGAACATCTCAAAGGGTATTCAGGTGGTATCTGTTAACCTAATCTAATTACACATATCTAAGGACTTGTTGATGTTGATATGCGGGAGTGCAAATTGGGGCGGTTTATGACTACAGCTGTTCACAGCTGGGAGTTGTTGTCTGTTTGAAAGACTAAAGCTAATCAAAGTCCTAAATTGAAACGGCCAATCAAATTGCTCAGCCATTCAATATTTAGTGAATATAACACGGCATTCAGTCTATAGGGTTTAGGAGAGGCTTGTCTGTGTATGGCTGGGAAGACACAGACCTAGGAGATGGGTTTCTGAATTATATTTCCTCTGTCGGATTTCTTTGTCATCTGTGGACTTTGGACTTTGTTCTGTGTTGGAAGTCAATAAAGTGCATCTCTCTGGAAGAATTGGGTTGCTGCGGAAGAGTACTTACATCATCATTATAAAAATACCTAAATATTAATTATCATACCCACTCTACATCTATACACCCATTAATATATTCGATCACTACACTGGTGCCGTGACCCATCGCATTAAACCACTGTTGTGAGCTTTTATGGGTACATTCATCAGTGGCACACACAGCCTTATGTACTGTAATCACATGATCCTTTGAGGTCTCTACCCATGATTCAGATAATGACACAGTTTCTAATGCGGCTGGGACCGGATTTATCAGATGTTCCCACGTTCTCATTGTTGTTGCTGGCACTCTGCTGTGAGTGGCTAGCACCCTGCTGTGGGTAGCTTGTTGGCTGGCACGCTGCTGTGGTGGCTGGCTGGCACCCTGCTGTGGGTGGCTGGCTGGCACCCTGCTGTGGGTGGCTGGCTGGCACCCTGCTGTGGGTGGCTTGCCGGCAGGCACCCTGCTGCGGGTGGCTTGCTGGCTGGCACCCTGCTGTGGGTGGCTGGCTGGCACCCTGCTGTGGGTGGCTGGCTGGTTGGCACCCTGCTGTGGGTGGCTGGCTGGTTGGCACCCTGCTGCGGGTGGCTGGCTGGCACCCTGCTGCGGGTGGCTGGCTGGCACCCTGCTGCGGGTTTCTTGCTGGCAGGCACCCTGCTCTGGGTGGCTTGCTGGCTGGCACCCTGCTGTGGGTGGCTGGCTGGCACCTTGCTGTGGGTGGCTGCCTGGCTGGCACTCTGCTGTGGATGGCTGGCTTGCACACTGCTGTGGGTGGCTTGCTGGCTGGCACCCTTCTGTGGGTGGCTTGCTGGCTGGCACCCTGCTGTGGGTTGCTGGCTGGCACCCTGCTGTGGGTGGGTGGCTGGCTGGTACCCTGCTGTTGGTGGGTGGCTTGCTGGCTGCCAACCTGCTGTGGGTGGGTGGCTTGCTGGCTGCCACCCTGCTGTGGGTGGGTGGCTTGCTGGCTGCCACCCTGCTGTGGGTGGATTGCTGGCTGGCACCTTACTGTGGGTGTCTTGCTGGCTGGCACCCTGCTGTGGCTGACTGTCTGGCACCCTGCTGCGGGTGTCTTGCTGGCACCCTGCTGCGGGTGGCTTGCTGGGTGGCACCCTGCCGTGGGTGGCTTGCTGGCTGGCACCCTGCTGTGGGTGGCTGGCTGGTACCCTATTGTGGGTGGCTTGTTGGCTGGCACCCTGCTGTGGGTGGCTTGCTGGCTGGCACCCTGCTGTGGTTGGCTGGCACCCTGCTGCGGGTGGCTTGCTGACAGGCACCCTGCTGTGGGTGGCTTACTGGCTTGCACTCTGCTGTGAGTGGCTAGCACCCTGCTGTGGGTAGCTTCCTGGCTGGCACCCTGCTGTGGGTGGGTGGCTGGCTGGCACCCTGCTATGGGTGGCTTGCTGGTTGGTACCCTGCTGTCGCTGACTGGCTGGCACCCTGCTGTGGGTGGCTTGCTGGCTGACACCCTGCTGTGGGTGGCTGGCTCGTACCCTGCTGTTGGTGGCTTTCTGGTTGGCACCCTGCTGTGGGTGGGTGTCTGGCTGGCACCCTGCTGCAGGCGTCTTGCTGGCACCCTGCTGTGGGTGGCTTGCTGGCACCCTGCTGTGTGTGGCTTGCTGTCTGGCACCCTGCTGTGTGTGGCTTGCTGGCTGGCACACTGCTGTGGGTGGTTTGCTGGCCTGCACCCTGCTGTGGGTGGCTTGCTGGCTGGCACCCTGCTGTGGGTGGCTTGCTGGCTGGCACCCTGCTGTGGGTGGCTTGCTGGCTGGCACCCTGCTGTGGGTGGCTTGCTGGCTGGCACCCTGCTGTGGGTGGCTGGCTGGCACCCTGCTGTGGGTGGCTGGCTGGCACCCTGCTGTGGGTGGCTGGCTGGTACCCTGCTGTGGGTGGCTTGCTGGCTGACAACCTGCTGTGGGTGGCTTGCTGGTTGGCACCCTGCTGGGATGGGTGGCTGGCTGGCACCCTGCTGCGGGTGTCTTGCTGGCACCCTGCTGCGGGTGACTTGTTGGCAGGCACCCTGCTGTGGGTGGCTTGTTGGCTGGCTGACACCCTGCTGTGGGTGGCTTGCTGGCTGGCACCCTGCTGTGGGTGGCTGGCTGGCACCCTGCTGTGGGTGGCTTGCTGGTTGGCACCCTGCTGTGGGTGGGTGGCTGGCTGGCACCCTGCTGCGGGTGTCTTGCTGGCACCCTGCTGCGGGTGGCTTGCTGGTAGGCACCCTGCTGTGGGTGGCTTGCTGGCAGGCACCCTGCTGTGAGTGCTGGCTGGCACCCTGCTGTGAGTGCTGGCTGGCACCCTACTGTGGGTGGCTTGCTGACTGGCACCCTGCTGTGGGTGGCTTGCTGGCTGGCACCCTGCTGTGGGTGGATTGTTGGCTGGCTGGCACCCTGCTGTGGGTGGGTGGCTTGCTAGCTGGCACCCTGCTGTGGGTGGTTTGCTGGCTGACATCCTGCTGTGGGTGGCTTGCTGGCACCCTGCTGTGGGTGGCTTGCTGGCAGGCACCCTGCTGTGGGTGGCTGGCTGGCACCCTGCTGTGGGTGGCTTGCTGTCTGGCACCCTGCTGTGGGTGGCTGGCTGGCACCCTGCTGTGGGTGGGTGGCTTGCTAGCTGGCACCCTGCTGTGGGTGGTTTGCTGGCTGACATCCTGCTGTGGGTGACTTGCTGGATGGCACCCTGCTGTGGGTGGGTGGCTGGCTGGCACCCTGCTGCAGGTGTCTTGCTGGCACCCTGCTGCGGGTGGATTGCTGGCAGGCACCCTGCTGTGGGTGGCTTGCTGGCTGGCACCCTGCTGTGGGTGGCTTGCTGGCACCCTACTGTGGGTGGCTTGCTGGCTGGCACCCTGCTGTGGGTGGCTTGTTGGCTGGCACCCTGCTGTGGGTGGCTTGTTGGCTGGCACCCTGCTTTGGGTGGGTGGCTTGCTAGCTGGCACCCTGCTGTGGGTGGTTTGCTGGCTGACATCCTGCTGTGGGTGGCTTGCACCCTGCTGTGGGTGGCTTGCTGTCTGGCACCGTGCTGTGGCTGACTGGCTAGCACCCTGCTGTGCATGGCTTAGTGGCTGGCACCCTGCTGTGGGTGGCTGGCTGTCTAGCACCCTGCTGTGGGTGGCTGGCTGGTACCCTACTTTGGGTGGCTTGCTGGCTGGCACCCTGCTGTGGGTGGTTTGCTGGCTGGCACCCTGCTGTGGGTGGTTTGCTGGCTTGCACCCTGCTGTGGGTGGCTGGCTGGTACCCTGCTGTGGGTGGCTTGCTGGCTGGCAACCTGCTGTGGGTGGCTTGCTGGCTGGCAACCTGCTGTGGGTGGCTTGCTGGCACCCTGCTGTGGGTGGCTTGCTGGCTGGCAACCTGCTGTGGGTGGGTGGCGAGCTGGCACCCTGCTGCGGGTGTCTTGCTGGCACCCTCCTGTGGGTGGCTTGCTGGCTGGCACCCTGCTGTGGGTGGCCTGCTGGCTGGCACCCTGCTGTGGGTGGCTTGCTAGCTTTCACCCTGCTGTGTGTGGTTTGCTGGCTGACACCCTGCTGTGGGTGGCTTGCTGTCTGGCACCCTGCTGTGGGTGGCTTGCTGGCTGACACCCTGCTGTGGGTGACTGGCTGGCACCCTGCTGTGGGTGGGTGGCTTGCTGGCTGCCACCCTGCTGTGGGTGAATGGCTTGCTGGCTGGCACTCTGCTGTGGGTGGGTGGCTTGCTGGCTGGCACCCTGCTGTGGGTGGATTGCTGGCTGGCACCTTGCTGTGGGTGTCTTGCTGGCTGGCACCCTGCTGTGGCTGACTGGCTGGTACCCTGCTGTGAGTGGCTTGCTGGCTGGCAACCTGCTGTGGGTGGCTTGCTGGCTGGCACCCTGCTGTGGGTGGCTTATTGGCTGGCACCCTGCTGTGTGTGGGTGGCTGGCTGGCACCCTGCTGTGGGTTGGTGGCTTGCTAGCTGGCACCGTGCTGTGGGTGGGTGGCTTGCTAGCAGGCACCCTGCTGTGGGTGGGTGGGTGGCTTGCTAGCTGGAACCCAACTGTGGGTGGCTTGCTGGCTGGCACCCTACCGTGGGTGGTTGGCTTGCTGGCTGGCACCCTGCTGTGGGTGTCTTGATGGCTGGCACCCTGCTGCGGGTGTCTTGATGGCTGGCACCCTTTTGCAGGTGGCTGGCTGATACCCTGCTGGGGGTGGCTGCCTGGCACCCTGCTGTGGGTGGCTGGCTGGCTAGCACCCTGCTGTGTGTGGCTGGCTGGTACCCTGCTGTGTGTGGCTGGCTGGCTGGTTGGCATCCTTCTGTGGGTGTCCTGCTTGCTAGCACCCTGCTGTGGCTGACTTGCTGGCCCCCTGCTGTGGGTGGCTGGCTGGTTGGCACCCTACTGTGGGTGGCTGGCTGGTACTCTGCTCTGGGTGGCTTGCTGGCTGGCACCCTGCTGTGAGTGGCTGGCACCCTGCTGTGGGTGGCTGGCTGGTACCCTGCCATGGGTGGCTTGCTGTCTGGCACCCTACTGTGGGTGGCTTGCTGGCTGGCACTCTGCTGTGAGTGGCTGGCACCCTACCGTGGGTGGCTGGCTGGCATCCTGCTGTGGGTGACTGGCTGACACGCTGCTGTGGGTGGCTGGCTGGCTCGTGTTATGGAAAGATGGTTGTACGCAGAGCACACAGCCAAATCTCCTGTTTCTCATAATAATAACAATTTTGTCTAATGATATAAATGCATCTCACCTTTTGATCGTATCCATCCTCTGATGTGTGCCCCATCCACCCAACTAGACAAAACACATCCTCACGGTTCCAGTTCCAAGATCACACTGCCTCCTCAGCCGTGTGCTCACTCTTTATCAGCATAACAGGAAGTCCCAAAGTTCGAGTGTTGCGCCTCCAACAGCCAAACACCTCTTACAAAGCTTGTGACCTCATAGGATGTGAATGACCATATAAGGATTTAACACAGGAAAATGCAACAACCAATGAACAATGACTACAGTAGTCTTATGGGTGTGTCTGAGCAGAGACAGGGTGAGCCACATGGCTTTCATTAGAAGCCACATGGCTTTCAAACATTAACTCTGTCTCCAACCAGAACAACCCAAAAGACTCCCGTATTTCCGCTGATAGAAATCCCTATTATACATTGTTCTAGAGAACAATGTATACCTGGATTATGCTACTGTCTTTGTGGACAAGAGATTATCGGCAGGCGTACACTCATCAGGCCACAAATGTGTTGATCAGGCACACAGGGGCAACATGAGAGCACACTCGTTAAACTGACAATGTCTTTGCAGAGCGAACACACCCCCACCAGACGATCGTTCTGTGCATCGCACAGGGGCCCCTGGCGGACACGTCCCCACTCCGCAAACATTTCTCTACATCCCCAAAGAGCTTTTCACTACCAAACGGATCTCAACCAGCGTCAGTTTACCCCAGTCCGCTCTTTAGAGCGGGCTGCAAGAGGACAGACACTGGGAGACTCTTATGACAATACACTAATATAAAATTTTCCACAACACTTGCACCCTCCTCTGGGTGGCTGGCTGGTACCCTGCTGTGTGCGGCTGGCTGGTACTCTGCCATGGGTGGCTTGCTGGCTGGCACCCTGCTGTGGCTCACTGGTGTTAGCGAAATTTGGTTGTACGCAAAGCACACAGCCAAATCTCCTTTTTCTAATCATAATAACAATTTCGTCTAATGTTATAAATGCATCTCACCTTTTGATCATATGTCTTTCCTCTGGTGTAGCTCATTCTCTGGTGTGTGCCTCATGCTCACAAATAATCACACACATGATTCTTACATTCTCATCTCAGCAAGACTGCCCTTACAGCTCTGTCTGCTTCCTTTATTCAAAAGACCACAAAAGCAATCACAAACAGGAAGCCCTGGCCCCAACAGCCAATCGCTCCCTTCACAGGATATGACCTCACAGGATGTGAGTGACCATATAAGGATTTAACAACACAGGAAAATGCAACAACCAATGAACAATGACTATAGGAGTCTTATGGGTGTGTCTGAGCAGAGACAGGGTGCATGTATGTTTTTAGAAGCCACATGGCTTTCAAACATTAACCCTGTCTCCAACCAGAACAACCCAAAAGACTCCCGTATTTCCGTTGATAGAAATCCCTATTATACATTGTTCCAGAGAACAATGTATACCTGGATTATTCTACTGTCTTTGTGGACGAGAGATTATCGGCAGGCGTACACTCATTTGGCCACAAATGTGTTGATCAGGCACACAGGCAACATGAGAGCACACTCGTTAAACCGATAATGTCTTTGCAGAGCGAACACACCCCCACCAGACGATCGTCCTGTGCATCGCACAGGGGCCCTTAGCTGGCGGACATGTCCCCACTCCACAAACATTTCTCTACATCCCCAAAGAGCTTTTCATTACCAAACAGGTCTCAACCAGGGTTGGTCTGCCCCAGTCAGCTCTTTAGAGCGGGCTACGATTGAACACACACTGGAAGACTTATGACAATACATTAATATAAAATTTTCCACAACACTAGCTGCTCCCCTGCTGTGGGTGGCTTGCTGGTTGGCACCCTACTGTGGGTGGCTGGCTGGTACCCTGCTGTAGGTGGCTTACTGGCTGACACCCTGCTGTAAGTGGCTGGAACCCTGCTGTGTGTGGCTGGCTGGCACCCTGCTGTGGGTGGCTGACTGGTTGGCACCCTGCTGTGGGTGGTTTGCTGGTTGGCACCCTGCTGTGGGTTGGCTGGCTGGCTGACACCCTGCTGTGGGTGTCTGGCTGGCTGGCACCCTGCTGTTGGTGACTGGCTGGGTGGCTGGCTGGTTGGCACCCTGCTGTGTGTGGCTGGCTGGCTGGCACTCTGCTGTGGGTGGCTGGCTTCCACCCTGCTGTGGGTGGTTTACTGGCTGACACCCTGATGTGGGCGGATTTTTTGGCTGGCACCCTGCTTTGGGTGGTTGGCCGGCACCCTGCTTTGGGTTGCTGGCTAGCACCCTGCTGTGGGTGGCTTGCTGGCTGGCACCCTGCTGTGGGTGGATTACTGTCTGGCACCCTGCTGTGGGTGGCTGGCTGGCACCCTGCTTTGGGTGGCTGGCTGGCACCCTGCTGTGGTTTGCTGGCTAGCACCCTGCTGTGTGTGGCTTGCTGGCTGGCATCCTTCTGTGGGTGTCCTGCTGGTTGGCACCCTACTGTGGGTGGCTGGCTGGTACTCTTCTGTGGGTGGCTTGCTGGCTGGCACCCTGCTGTGAGTGGCTGGCACCCTGCTGTGGGTGGGTGGCTGGCTGGCACCCTGCTGTGGGTGGCTTGCTGGCTGGCACCCTGCCATGGGTGGCTTGCTGTCTTGCATCCTACTGTGGGTGGCTTGCTGGCTGGCACCCTGCTGTGGGTGGCTTGCTGGCTGGCATCCTGCTGTGGGTGGCTTGCTGGCTGGCACCCTGCTGTGGGTGACTGGCTGGCACCCTGCTGTGGGTGGCTGGCTCGTGTTATGGAAATTTGGTTGTACGCAGAGCACACAGCCAAATCTAATCATAATAACAATTTTGTCTAATGATATAAATGCATCTCACCTTTTGATCGTATCCATCCTCTGGTGTGTGCCCCATCCACCCAACTAGACAAAACACATTCTCACGGTTCCAGTTCCAAGATCACACTGCCTCCTCAGCCGCGTGCTCACTCTTTATTAGCATAACAGGAAGTCCCAAAGCTCGAGGGTTGTGCCTCCAACAGCCAAACACCTCTTACAAAACTTGTGACCTCACAGGATGTGAATGACCATATAAGGATTTAACACAGGAAAATGCAACAACCAATGAACAATGACTACAGGAATCTTATGGGTGTGTCTGAGCAGAGACAGGGTGCATGCAAGCTTTTAGAAGCCACATGGCTTTCAAACATTAACTCTGTCTCCAACCAGAACAACCCAAAAGACTCCCGTATTTCCGCTGATAGAAATCAATATTATACATTGTTCCAGAGAACAATGTATACCTGCATTATTCTACTGTCTTTGTGGACAAGAGATTATCGGCAGGCGTACACTCATCGGGCCACAAATGTGTTGATCAGGCACACAGGGGCAACATGAGAGCACACTCGTTAAACCGACAATGTCTTTGCAGAGCGAACACCCCCCCACCAGACGATCGTTCTGTGCATCGCACAGGGGCCCTTAGCTGGCGGACACGTCCCCACTCCGCAAACATTTCTCTACATCCCCAAAGAGCTTTTCACTACCAAACGGATCTCAACCAGCGTCAGTCTACCCCAGTCAGCTCTTTAGAGCGGGCTGCAAGAGAACAGACACTGGGAGACTCTTATGACAATACATTAATATAAAATTTTCCACAACACTCGCACCCTCCTCTGGGTGGCTGGCTGGCTGGTACTCTGCCATGGGTGGCTTGCTGGCTGGCACCATACTGTGGCTCACTGGCTGCTCCCCTGCTGTGGGTGGCTTGCTGGTTGGCACCCTACTGTGGGTGGCTGGCTGGTACCCTGCTGTGGGTGGCTTACTGGCTGGCACCCTGCTGTGAGTGGCTGGCACCCTGCTGTGTGTGGCAGGCTGGCACCCTGCTGTGGGTGGCTAACTGGTTGGCACCCTGCTGTGGGTGGCTTGCTGGTTGGCACCCTGCTGTGGGGTGGCTGGCTGGTACCCTGCCATGGGTGGCTTGCTGTCTGGCAATTTGCTGTGTGTGGCTTTCTGGCAGGCACCCTGCTGTGAGTGGCTGGCACCCTGCTGTGTGTGGCAGGCTGGCACCCTGCTGTGGGTGGCTAAATGGTTGGCACCCTGCTGTGGGTGGCTTGCTGGTTGGCACCCTGCTGTGGGGTGGCTGGCTGGTACCCTGCCATGGGTGGCTTGCTGTCTGGCAATTTGCTGTGAGTGGCTGGCTGGCATCCTGCTGTGGGTGGTTTGCTGGCTGGCACCCTGCTTTGGGTGGATTACTGTCTGGCACCCTGCTGTGGATGGCTGGCTGGCACCCTGCTTTGGGTGGCTGGCTGGCACCCTGCTTTGGGTGGCTGGCTGGCACCCTGCTGTGGGTTGCTGGCTAGCACCCTGCTGTGTGTGGCTTGCTGGCTGGCATCCTTCTGTGGGTGTCCTGCTGGCTGGCACCCTGCTGTGGCTGACTTGCTGGCCACCTGCTGTGGGTGGCTGGCTGGTTGGCACCCTACTGTGGGTGGCAGGCTGGTACTCTGCTGTGGGTGGCTTGCTGGCTGGCACCCTGCTGTGAGTGGCTGGCACCCTGCTGTGGGTGGCTGGCTGGCACCCTGCTGTGGGTGGCTTTCTGGCTGGCACCCTGCTGTGGGGTGGCTGGCTGGTACCCTGCCATGGCTGGATTGCTGTCTGGCACCCTACTGTGGGTGGCTTGCTGGCTGGCACCCTGCTGTGAGTGGCTGGCACCCTACCGTGGGTGGCTTGCTGGCTGGCATCCTGCTGTGGGTGGCTTGCTGGCTGGCACCCTGCTGTGGGTGACTGGCTGGCACCCTGCTGTGGGTGGCTGGCTGGCTCGTGTTATGGAAATTTGGTTGTACGCAGAGTACACAGCCAAATCTCCTGTTTCTAATCATAATAACAATTTTGTCTGACGATATAAATGCATCTCACCTTTTGATCATATCCATCCTCTGGTGTGTGCCCCATCCACCCAACTAGACAAAACACATTCTCACGTTTCCAGTTCCAAGATCACACTGCCTCCTCAGCCGTGTGCTCACTCTTTATTAGCATAACAGGAAGTCCTAAAGCTCGAGGGTTGTGCCTCCAACAGCCAAACACCTCTTACAAAGCTTGTGACCTCACAGGATGTGAATGACCATATAAGGATTTAACACAGGAAAATGCAACAACCAATGAACAATGACTACAGGAGTCTTATGGGTGTGTCTGAGCAGAGACACGGTGCATGCAAGCTTTTAGAAGCCACATGGCTTTCAAACATTAACTCTGTCTCCAACCAGAACAACCCAAAAGACTCCCGTATTTCCGCTGATAGAAATTAATATTATACATTGTTCCAGAGAACAATGTATACCTGGATTATTCTACTGTCTTTGTGAACAAGAGATTATCGGCAGGCGTACACTCATCGGGCCACAAATGTGTTGATCAGGCACACAGGGGCAACATGAGAGCACACTCGTTAAACCGACAATATCTTTGCAGAGCGAACACACCCCCACCAGACGATCGTTCTGTGCATCGCACAGGGGCCCTTAGCTGGCGGACATGTCCCCACTCCGCAAACATTTCACTACATTTCCAAAGAGCTTTTCACTACCAAACGGATCTCAACCAGCGTCAGTCTACCCCAGTCAGCTCTTTAGAGCGGGCTGCAAGAGGACAGACACTTGGAGACTCTTATGACAATACATTAATATAACATTTTCCACAACACTCGCACCCTCCTCTGGGTGGCTGGCTGGCTGGTACCCTGCTGTGTGCGGCTGGCTGGTACTCTGCCATGGGTGGCTTGCTGGCTGGCACCATGCTGTGGCTCACTGGCTGCTCCCCTGCTGTGGGTGGCTTGCTGGTTGGCACCCTACTGTGGGTGGCTGGCTGGTACCCTGCTGTGGGTGGCTTACTGGCTGGCACCCTGCTGTGTGTGGCAGGCTGGCACCCTGCTGTGGGTGGCTGACTGGTTGGCACCCTGCTGTGGGTGGCTTGCTGGTTGGCACCCTGCTGTGGGGTGGCTGGCTGGTACCCTGCCATGGGTGGCTTGCTGTCTTGCACCTTGCTGTGTGTGGCTTTCTGGCAGGCACCCTGCTGTGGGTGTGTGGCTGGCTGGCACTCTGCTGTGGGTTGCTTGCTGTCTGGCTCCCTGCTGTGGGAGGGTGGCTTTCTGCCTTGCACCCTGCTGTGGGTGGGTGGCTGGCTGGCTGGTACCCTGCTGTGTGTGGCTGGCTTTCTGGTACCCTGCCATGGGTAGCTTGCTGGCTGGCACTCTGCTGTGGGTGGTTGGCTGGTACCCTGCTGTGGGTGGCTTGATGGCTGGCACCCTGCTGTGAGTGGCTTGCACCCTGCTGTGGGTGGCTGGCTGGCACCCTGCTTTGTGTTACTTGCTGCCTGGCACCCTGCTGTGGGTGGCTGGCTGGTATCCTGCCATGGATGGCTTGCTGTCTTGCACCCTGCTGTGGGTGGCTTGCTGGCTGGCACCCTGCTGTGAGTGGCTGGCACCCTGCTGTGGGTGGCTGGTTGGCACCCTGCTGTGAATAGCTTGCTTTCTGGCACCCTGCTGTGGGTGACTGGATGGCTGGCACCCTGCTGTGGGTGACTTGCTGGGTGATTGGCTGGCTGGCACCCTGCTGAGGGTGGCTGGCTGGCTGGCACTCTGCTGTGGGTGGCTGGCTGGCACCCTGCTGTTGGTGACTTGCTGGATGACACCCTGCTGTGGCTGACTGGCTGGCACCCTGATGTGGGTGGCTTGCTGGCTGGCACCCTGCTGTGGGTGGCTTGCTGGCTGACACCCTGCTGTGGTGGGCTGGCTGGCACCCTGCTGTGGGCGGCTTGCTGGCTTTCACCCTGCTGTGGGTGGGTGGCTTACTGGCTTGCATTCTGCCGTGGGTGGGTGGCTTGCTGGCTGGCACCCTGCTGTGAGTGGCTTGCACCCTGCTGTGCCTGGCTGACTGGCACCCTACTGTGGGTGGCTGGCTGGCACCCTGCTGTGCGTGGCTTGCTGGCTGGCACCCTGCTGTGGGTGGCTGGCTGGTGCCCTGCCATGGGTGGCTTGCTTTCAGGCACCCTGCTGTGGGAGGCTGGCTGGTAACCTGCTGTGGAAGGTTTTCTGGCTGGCACCCTGATGTGGGTGGCTTGCTGGCTGGCACCCTGCTGTGGGTGGCTTGCTGGCTGACACCCTGCTGTGGTGGGCTGGTTGGCACCCTGCTGTGGGCGGCTTGCTGGCTTTCACCCTGCTGTGGGTGGCTTACTGGCTTGCATTCTGCTGTGGGTGGGTGGCTTGCTGGCTGGCACCCTGCTGTGAGTGGCTGGCACCCTGCTGTGCCTGGCTGGCTGGCACCGTACTGTGGGTGGCTGGCTGGCACCCTGCTGTGCGTGGCTTGCTGGCTGCCACCCTGCTGTGGGTGGCTGGCTGGTGCCCTGCCGTGGGTGGCTTGCTTTCAGGCACCCTGCTGTGGGTGGCTGGCTGGTAACCTGCTGTGGAAGGTTTTCTGGCTGGCACCCTGCTGTGGGTGGCTTGCACCCTGCTGTGGGTGGCTTGCTGTCTGGCACCCTGCTGCAGCTGGCTGGCTGGTACCCTGCTGTGGGTGGGTGGCTTTCTGGCTGGCACTCTGCTGTGGGTGGCTGGCTGGCTCACACCCTGCTGTGTGTGGCTAGCTGGCTGGTACCCTGCTGTGTGAGGCTGGCTGGCTGGTATTCTGCTGTGTGCAGCTGGCTGGTACTCTGCCATGGGTGGCTTGCTGGCTGGCACCCTGCTGTGGGTGTCCTGCTGGCTCTTACCCTGCTGTGGGTGGCTGGCTGGTACCCTGCTTTGGGTGGCTTGCTGGCTTTCACCTGAGGTGGGTGGGTGGTTGGCTGGCACCCTGCTGTGGGTGTGTGGCTGGCTGGCACTCTGCTGTGGGTTGCTTGCTTTCTGGCACCCTGCTGTGGGAGGGTAGCTTTCTGCCTTGCACCCTGCTGTGGGTGGGTGGCTGGCTGGCTGGTACCCTGCTGTGTGTGGCTGGCTTGCTGGTACCCTGCCATGGGTAGCTTGCTGGCTGGCACTCTGCTGTGGGTGGTTGGCTGGTACCCTGCTGTGGGTGGCTTGATGGCTGGCACCCTGCTGTGAGTGGCTTGCACCCTGCTGTGGGTGGCTGGCTGGCACCCTGCTGTGTGTTACTTGCTGCCTGGCACCCTGCTGTGGGTGGCTGGCTGGTATCCTGCCATGGATGGCTTGCTGTCTTGCACCCTGCTGTGGGTGGCTTGCTGGCTGGCACCCTGCTGTGAGTGGCTGGCACCCTGCTGTGGGTGGCTGGTTGGCACCCTGCTGTGAGTAGCTTGCTTTCTGGCACCCTGCTGTGGGTGACTGGATGGCTGGCACCCTGCTGTGGGTGACTTGCTGGGTGATTGGCTGGCTGGCACCCTGCTGTGGGTGGCTGGCTGGCTGGCACTCTGCTGTGGGTGGCTGGCTGGCACCCTGCTGTTGGTGACTTGCTGGATGACACCCTGCTGTGGCTGACTGGCTGGCACCCTGATGTGGGTGGCTTGCTGGCTGGTACCCTGCTGTGGGTGGCTTGCTGGCTGACACCCTGCTGTGGTGGGCTGGCTGGCACCCTGCTGTGGGCGGCTTGCTGGCTTTCACCCTGCTGTGGGTGGGTGGCTTACTGGCTTGCATTCTGCTGTGGGTGGGTGGCTTGCTGGCTGGCACCCTGCTGTGAGTGGCTGGCACCCTGCTGTGTGTGGCTGGCTGGCACCCTGCTGTGGATGGCTTGCTGGCTGACACCCTGCTTTGGGTGGCTGGCTGGCATCCTGCTGTGGGTGGGTGGCTGGCTGGCACCCTACTGTGGGTGGGTGGCTTGCTGGTTGCTACCCTGCTGTGGGTGGATTTTTTGGCTTTTACCTTGCTGTGGGTGTATTGCTGGCTGGCACCCTGCTGTGGCTGACTTCTGGCACCCTGCTGTGGGTGGCTTGCTGGCTGGCACTCTGCTGTGGGTGGCTTGCTGGCTGGTACCCTGCTGTGGGTGGCTTGCTGGCTGGCACCCTGCTGTGGGTGGCTTGCTGGTTGGCACCCTACTGTGGGTGTCTTGCTGGCTAGCACCCTGCTGCGGGTTTCTTGCTGGCACCCTGCTGTGGGTGGCTTGCTGACTGGCACTCTGCTGTGGGTGGATGGCTTGTACCCTGCTTTGGGTGACCTCCTGGCTGGCACACTGCTGTGAGTGGTTGGCACCCTGCTGTGGGTGGCTGGCTGGCTGACACCCTGCTGTGAGTGGCTTGCTGGCTGTCACCCTGCTGTGGGTGACTGGCTGGCTGGCACCCTGCTGTTGGTGACTGGCTTGGTGGCTGGCTGGCTGGCACCCAGCTGTGTGGCTGGCTTGCACTCTGCTGTGGGTGGCTGGCTTCCACCCTGCTTTGGGTGGTTTGCTGGCTGACACCCTGATGTGGCTGACTGGCTGGCACCCTGCTGTGGGTAGCTTGCTGGCTGGCACCCTGCTTTGGGTGGCTTGCTGGCTGACACCCTGCTGTGGATGTCTTGCTGGCATCCTGCTGGGGGCGGCTTGCTGGCTGGAACTCTGCTGTGGGTGGCTGGCTTGTACCCTACTGTGGGTGACTTGCTGGCTGGCACGCTGCTGTGAGTGGTTGGAACCCTGCTGTGGGTGGCTTGCTGGCTGACACCCTGCTGTGAGTGGCTTGCTGGCTGGCACCCTGCTTTGGGTGACTGGCTGGCTGTCACCCTGCTGTTGGTGACTGGCTGGGTGGGTGGCTGGCTGGCACCCTGCTGTATGTGGCTGGCTGGCACTCTGCTGTGGGTGGCTGGCTTCCACCCTGCTGTGGGTGGTTTGCTGGCTGACACCCTGATGTGGCTGACTGGCTGGCACCCTGCTGTGGGTAGCTTGCTGGCTGGCACCCTGCTTTGGGTGGCTTGCTGGCTGACACCCTGCTGTCGGTGGCTGGCTGGCACCGTGCTGTGGGTATCTTGCTGGATGGCACCCTACTGTGGGTGGGTGGCTGGCTGGCACCCTGCTGTGGGTGGGTGGCTGGCTGGCACCCTGCTGTGGGTGGGTGGCTGGCATCCTGCTGTGGGTGGGTGGCTGGCTGGCACCCTACTGTGGGTGGGTGGCTTGCTGGTTGCTACCCTGCTGTGGGTGGATTTTTTGGCTTTTACCTTGCTGTGGGTGTATTGCTGGCTGGCACCCTGCTGTGGCTGACTTCTGGCACCCTGCTGTGGGTGGCTTGCTGGCTGGCACTCTGCTGTGGGTGGCTTGCTGGCTGGTACCCTGCTGTGGGTGGCTTGCTGGCTGGCACCCTGCTGTGGGTGGCTTGCTGGTTGGCACCCTACTGTGGGTGTCTTGCTGGCTAGCACCCTGCTGCGGGTTTCTTGCTGGCACCCTGCTGTGGGTGGCTTGCTGACTGGCACTCTGCTGTGGGTGGATGGCTTGTACCCTGCTTTGGGTGACCTCCTGGCTGGCACACTGCTGTGAGTGGTTGGCACCCTGCTGTGGGTGGCTGGCTGGCTGACACCCTGCTGTGAGTGGCTTGCTGGCTGTCACCCTGCTGTGGGTGACTGGCTGGCTGGCACCCTGCTGTTGGTGACTGGCTTGGTGGCTGGCTGGCTGGCACCCAGCTGTGTGGCTGGCTTGCACTCTGCTGTGGGTGGCTGGCTTCCACCCTGCTTTGGGTGGTTTGCTGGCTGACACCCTGATGTGGCTGACTGGCTGGCACCCTGCTGTGGGTAGCTTGCTGGCTGGCACCCTGCTTTGGGTGGCTTGCTGGCTGACACCCTGCTGTGGGTGTCTTGCTGGCATCCTGCTGGGGGCGGCTTGCTGGCTGGAACTCTGCTGTGGGTGGCTGGCTTGTACCCTACTGTGGGTGACTTGCTGGCTGGCACGCTGCTGTGAGTGGTTGGAACCCTGCTGTGGGTGGCTTGCTGGCTGACACCCTGCTGTGAGTGGCTTGCTGGCTGGCACCCTGCTTTGGGTGACTGGCTGGCTGGCACCCTGCTGTTGGTGACTGGCTGGGTGGCTGGCTGGCTGGCTGGCTGGCACCCTGCTGTATGTGGCTGGCTGGCACTCTGCTGTGGGTGGCTGGCTTCCACCCTGCTGTGGGTGGTTTGCTGGCTGACACCCTGATGTGGCTGACTGGCTGGCACCCTGCTGTGGGTAGCTTGCTGGCTGGCACCCTGCTTTGGGTGGCTTGCTGGCTGACACCCTGCTGTCGGTGGCTGGCTGGCACCGTGCTGTGGGTATCTTGCTGGATGGCACCCTACTGTGGGTGGGTGGCTGGCTGGCACCCTGCTGTGGGTGGGTGGCTGGCTGGTACCCTGCTGTTGGTGGGTGGCTTGCTGGCTGGCACCCTGCTGTGGGTGGCTTGCTGGTACCCTGCTGTGGGTGGCTTGCTGGCTGGAACCCTGCTGTGTGTGGCTTGCTGGTTGGCACCCTGCTGCGGGTGGTTGTCTGGCAGGCACCCTTCTGCGGGTGTCTTTCTGACACCCTGCTGTGTGTGGCTGGCTGGTACCCTACTGTGGGTGGCTTGCTGGCTGGCACCTTGCTGTGGGTGGCTTGCATGCTGGCACCCTGCTGTTGGTGGCTTGTTGGCTGGCACCCTGCTGTGTGTGGGTGGCTGGCTTGCACCCTGCTGTGGGTGGGTGGCTGGCTGGTACACTGCTGTGGGTGGATGGCTTGCTGGCTGGCACCATGCTGTGGGTGGGTGGCTTGCTAGCTGGCAGCCTGCTGTGGGTGGTTTGCTGACTGGCACCCTGCTGTGGGTGGCTTGCTGTCTGGCACCCTGCTGTGGGTGGCTGGCTGGCTTGCACCCTGCTGTGGTTAGCTGGCTAGCACCCTGCTGTGGGTTTGCTTGCTGGCTGGCACCGTGCTGTGGCTGACTGGCTTGTACCCTGCTCTGCATGGCTTGCTGGCTGGCACCCTGCTGTGGGTGGCTGGCTGGCACCCTGCTGTGGGTGGCTGGTTGGCACCCTGCTGTAGTTGGCTGGCTGGCTGGCACCCTACTGTGGGTGGCTGGCACCCTGCTGTGCGTGGCTTCCTGGCTGGCACCCTACTGTGGGTGGCTTACTGGCTGGTACCCTGCCATGGGTGGCTTGCTGTCTGGCACCCTGCTGTGGGTGGCTGGCTGGTAACCTGCTGTGGGTGGTTTGCTGGCTGGCACCCTGCTGTGGGTGGCTTGCTGTCTGGCACCCTGCTGTGGATGGCTGGCTAGCACCCTGCTGTGGGTGGCTTGCTTGCTGGCACCGTGCTGTGGCTGACTGGCTGGCACCCTGCTGTGCATGGCTTGCTGGCTGGCACCCTGCTGTGGGTGGCTGGCTGGCTGGTACCCTGCCATGAGTGGCTTGCTGTCTGACACCCTGCTGTGGGTGGCTGGCTGGTACCCTGCTGTGGGTGGCTTACTGGCTTGCACTCTGCTGTGAGTGGCTAGCACCCTGCTGTGGGTAGCTTGCTGGCTGGCACCCTGCTGTGGGTGGCTGGCTGGCACCCTGCTGTGGGTGACTTGGCTGGCACCCTGCTGTGGGTGGCTTGCTGGCTGGCACCCTTCTGTGGGTGGCTTGCTGTCTTGCACCCTGCTGTGGGTGGCTAGCTGGTACCCTACTGTGGGTGGTTTGCTGGCTGGCACCCTGCTGTGGGTGGCTTGTTGGCTTGCACCCTGATGTGTGTGGGTGGCTGGCTGGAACCCTGCTGTGGGTGGGTGGCTGGCTGGTACCCTGCTGTGGATTGGTGGCTTGCTGGCTGGCACCCTGCTGTGGGTGGGTGGCTTGGTAGATGGCACCCTGCTGTGGGTGGCTTGCTGTCTGGAACTCTGCTGTGGGTGGGTGGCTTGCTGGCTTGCACCCTGCTGTGGGTGGTTTGCTTGCTTGCACCCTGCTGTGGGTGTCTTGATGGCTGGCACTGTGCTGCAGGTGTCTTGCTAGCTGGCACCCTGCTACCCTGCTGCGGGTGGCTGACTGGTACCCTGCTGTGCGTAGGGGGCTTTCTGGCTGGCACTCTGCTGTGGGTGGCTGGCTGGCTGGCACCTTGCTGTGTGTGGCTAGCTGGCTGGTACTCTGCTGTGTGAGGCTGGCTGGCTGGTACTCTGCTGTGTGCGGCTTGCTGGCTGGCACACTGCTGTGGGTGTCCTTCTGGCTGGCACCCTGCTATGGCTGACTGGCTGCCTCCCTGCTGTGGGTGGCTTGCTGGTTGGCACCCTACTGTGGGTGGCTGGCTGGTACCCTACTGTGGGTGGCTTACTGGCTGGCACCCTGCTTTGAGTGACTGGCACCCTGCTGTGTGTGGCTGGATGGCACCCTGCTGTGGGTGGCTGGCTGGCACTCTGCTGTGGGTGGCTTGCTGGCTGGCACCCTGCTGTGGGGTGGCTGGTACCCTGCCATGGGTGGATTGCTGTCTGGCACCCTGCTGTGAGTGGCTGGCTGCTACCCTGCTGTGTGTGGCTTGCTGGCTGGCACCCTGCTGTGAGTGGCTGGCATCCTGCTGTGGGTGGCTGACTGGCATCCTGCTGTGGGTGGCTTGCTGGCTGGCACCCTGCTGTGTGTGGCTGACTGGCACCCTGCTGTGTGTGGCTTGCTGGCTGGCACCCTGCTGTGAGTGGCTGGCATCCTGCTGTGGGTGGCTGGCTGGCATCCTGCTGTGGGTGGCTTGCTGGCTGGCACCCTGATGTGGCTGGCTGGTACCCTGCTGTGGGTGGCTTCCTGGTACCCTGCTGTGGGTGGCTTGCTGGCTGGCATCCTGCTGTGAGTGGCTGGCACCCTGCTGTGGGTGGCTGGCTGGCACCCTGCTGTGGGTGGCTGGCTGGCACCCTACTGTGGGTGGCTGGCTGGCACCCTGCTGTGCGTGGCTTGCTGGCTGGCACCCTGCTGTGGGTGGCTGGCTGGTACCCTGCCATGGGTGGCTTGCTGTCTGGCACCCTGCTGTGGGTGGGTGGCTGGCTGGTACACTGCTGTGGGTGGTTTGCTTGCTGGCACCCTGCTGTGGGTGGCTGGCACCCTGCTGTGGGTGGCTTGCTGTCTGGCACCCTGCTGTGGGTGGCTGGCTGGCACCCTGCTGTGTGTGGCTGGCTTGCACCCTGCTGTGCATTGCTTGCTGGCTGGCACCCTGCTGTGGGTGGCTGGCTGGTACCCTGCCATTGGTGGCTTTCTGTCTGACAGCCTGCTGTGGGTGGCTGGCTGGTACCCTGCTTTGGGTGGTTTGCTGGCTGGCACCCTGCTGTGGGTGGCTTGCACCCTGCTGTGGGTGGCTTGCTGTCTGGCACCCTGCTGTGGGTGCCTGGCTGGCACACTGCTGTAGGTGGATGGCTGGCACCCATCTCTGCATGGCTTGCTGGCTGGCACCCTGCTGTGGGTGGCTGGCTGGTACCCTGCCATTGGTGGCTTTCTGTCTGACAGCATGCTGTGGGTGGCTTGCTTGCTGGCACTCTGCTGTGAGTGGCTAGCACCCTGCTGTGGGTAGCTTGCTGGCTCCTACCCTGCTGTAGGTGGCTTGATGGCTGGCACGCTGCTGTGGGTGGCTTGCTGGCTGGCAACGTGCTGTGGGTGGCTGGCTAGCTGGCACCCTGCTGTGGGTGGCTCGCTGGCTGGCACCCTGCTGTGGCTTACTCACTGGCACCCTGCTATGGGTGGCTTGCTGGCTGGCGCCCTGCTGTGGGTGACTGACTGGTACCCTGCTCTTGGTGGCTTGCTGGCTGGCACCTTGCTGTGGGTGGCTTGTTGGCTGGCATCCTGCTGTGAGTGGCTGGCAACCTGCTGTGAGTGGCTGGCTGGCTGGCACTCTGCCGTGGGTTCCTGGCTGGCACCCTGCTGTGGGTGGCTTGCTGACTGACACCTTGCTATGGCTGACTGGCTTGCACCCTGCTATGTGTGGCTTGCTGCCTGTCACCCTGCTGTGGGTGGCTGGCTCGTACCCTGCTGTAGGTGGCTTGATGGCTGGCACGCTGCTGTGGGTGGCTTGCTGGCTGGCACCCTGCTGTGGGTGGCTGGCTGGCTGGCTGGCTCCCTGATGTGGCTGGCTGGTACCCTGCTGTGGGTGGATTCCTGGTACCCTGCTGTGGGTGGCTTGCTGGCTGGCATCCTGCTGTGAGTGGCTGGCACCCTGCTGTGGGTGGCTGGCTGGCACCCTGCTGTGGGTGGCTGGCTGGCACCCTACTGTGGGTGGCTGGCTGGCACCCTGCTGTGCGTGGCTTGCTGGCTGGCACCCTGCTGTGGGTGGCTGGCTGGTACCCTGCCATGGGTGGCTTGCTGTCTGGCACCCTGCTGTGGGTGGGTGGCTGGCTGGTACACTGCTGTGGGTGGTTTGCTTGCTGGCACCCTGCTGTGGGTGGCTGGCACCCTGCTGTGGGTGGCTTGCTGTCTGGCACCCTGCTGTGGGTGGCTTGCTGTCTGGCACCCTGCTGTGGGTGGCTGGCTGGCACCCTGCTGTGTGTGGCTGGCTTGCACCCTGCTGTGCATTGCTTGCTGGCTGGCACCCTGCTGTGGGTGGCTGGCTGGTACCCTGCCATTGGTGGCTTTCTGTCTGACAGCCTGCTGTGGGTGGCTGGCTGGTACCCTGCTTTGGGTGGTTTGCTGGCTGGCACCCTGCTGTGGGTGGCTTGCACCCTGCTGTGGGTGGCTTGCTGTCTGGCACCCTGCTGTGGGTGCCTGGCTGGCACACTGCTGTAGGTGGATGGCTGGCACCCATCTCTGCATGGCTTGCTGGCTGGCACCCTGCTGTGGGTGGCTGGCTGGTACCCTGCCATTGGTGGCTTTCTGTCTGACAGCATGCTGTGGGTGGCTTGCTTGCTGGCACTCTGCTGTGAGTGGCTAGCACCCTGCTGTGGGTAGCTTGCTGGCTCCTACCCTGCTGTAGGTGGCTTGATGGCTGGCACGCTGCTGTGGGTGGCTTGCTGGCTGGCAACGTGCTGTGGGTGGCTGGCTAGCTGGCACCCTGCTGTGGGTGGCTCGCTGGCTGGCACCCTGCTGTGGCTTACTCACTGGCACCCTGCTATGGGTGGCTTGCTGGCTGGCGCCCTGCTGTGGGTGACTGACTGGTACCCTGCTCTTGGTGGCTTGCTGGCTGGCACCTTGCTGTGGGTGGCTTGTTGGCTGGCATCCTGCTGTGAGTGGCTGGCAACCTGCTGTGAGTGGCTGGCTTGCTGGCACTCTGCCGTGGGTTCCTGGCTGGCACCCTGCTGTGGGTGGCTTGCTGGCTGACACCTTGCTATGGCTGACTGGCTTGCACCCTGCTGTGTGTGGCTTGCTGCCTGTCACCCTGCTGTGGGTGGCTGGCTCGTACCCTGCTGTAGGTGGCTTGATGGCTGGCACGCTGCTGTGGGTGGCTTGCTGGCTGGCACCCTGCTGTGGGTGGCTGGCTGGCTGGCTGGCACCCTGCTGTGGGTGGCTGGCTGGCTGGTATCCAGCTGTGAGTGGGTGGCTTGCTGGCCGGCACTCTGCTGTGGGTGGGTGGCTTGCTAACTTGCACCCTACTGTGAGTGGTTTGGTGGCTGGCACCCTGCTGTGGCTGACTGGCTGGCACCCTGCTCTGGGTAGCTTGCTGATTAGCACCCTGCTGTGGGTGGATTGCTGGCTGGCACCTTGCTGTGGGTGTCTTGCTAGCTGGCACCCTGCTGTGGGTGGCTTGCTGACTGGCACCCTGCTGTGGGTGGCTGGCTGGTACCCAGCTGGGGGTGGGTGGCTGGCTGGCACCCTGCTGTGGGTGTCTTGCTTGGCACCCTGCTGTGGGTGACTTGCTGTCTAGCACCCTGCTGTGGCTGGCTGGTACCCTACTGTGGGCGGCTTTCTGGCTGGGACCCCGCTGTGGGTGGCTTGCTGGCTGCCACCCTGTTGTGGGTGGCTTGTTGGCTGGCACCCTGCTGTGGGTGGGTGGCTGGCTGGCACCCTGCTGTGGGTGGGTGGCTGGCTGGCACTCTGCTGTGGGTGGGTGGATTGCTGGCTGGCACTCTGCTGTGGGTGGGTGGCTTGCTAAGTTGCACCCTACTGTGAGTGGTTTGGTGGCTGGCACCCTGCTGTGGCTGACTGGCTGGCACCCTGCTCTGGGTGGTTTGCTGGTTGGCACCCTGCTGTGGGTGGATTGCTGGCTGGCACCTCGCTGTGGGTGTCTTGCTAGCTGGCACCTGCTGTGTCTGACTGTCTTGCACCCTGCTGTGGGTGGCTTGCTGGCTGGCACCCTGCTGTGGGTGGCTGGCTGGTACCCTGCTGGGGGTGGGTGGCTGGCTGGCACCCTGCTGCGGGTGACTTGCTGTCTGGCACCCTGCTGTGGGTGGCTGGCTGGTACCCTACTGTGGGTGGCTTGCTGGCTGAGACCCCGCTGTGTGTGGCTTGCTGGCTGGCACCCTGTTGTGGGTGGCTTGTTGGCTGGCTCCCTGCTGTGGGTGGGTGGCTGGCTTGCACCCTGCTGTGGGTGGGTGGCTGGCTGGCACCCTGCTGTGGGTGGGTGGCTTGCTAGCTTGCACCCTGCTGTGGGTGGCTTGCTGGCTGGGACCCTGCTGTGGGTGGGTGGCTTGCTGACTGGCACCCTGCTGTGGGTGGTTTGCTGACTGGCACCCTGCTGCGGGTGTCTTGCTAGCTGGAACCCTGCTGCGGCTAGCTAACTGATACCCTGCTGCCCGTGGCTGGCTGGTACCCTGCTATGTGTGGCTGGCTGGTACCCTGCTGTGTGTGGCTGGCTGGTTCCCTGCTGTGTGCGGCTGGCTGTTACTCTGCGTTGGGTGGCTAAATGGCTGTCACCCTACTGTGGGTGTCCTGCTGGCTTGCACCCTGCTGTGGCTTACTGGCTGGCACCCTGCTGTGGGTGGCTTGCTGGTTGGCACCCTACTGTGGGTGGCTATCTTGTATCCTGCTGTGCATGGCTTGCTTGATGGCACCCTGCTGTGAGTGGCTGGCACCCTGCTGCGGGTGGCTGGCTGGCACCCTGCTGTGAGTGGCTTGCACCCTGCTGTGTGTGTGGCTGGCTAGCACCCTGCTGTGGGTGGCTGGCTGGATGGCACCCTGCTGCGGGCGTCTTGCTAGCTGGAACCCTGCTGCGGCTAGCTGGCTGATACCCTGCTGCCCGTGGCTGGCTGGTACCCTGCTGCCCGTGGCTGGCTGGTACCCTGCTGCCCGTGGCTGGCTGGTACCCTGCTGTGTGTGGCTGGCTGGTTCCCTGCTGTGTGCGGCTTGCTGTTACTCTGCCATGGGTGGCTAAATGGCTGTCACCCTGCTGTGGGTGTCCTGCTGGCTTGCACCCTGCTGTGGCTTACTGGCTGGCACCCTGCTGTGGGTGGCTTGCTGGTTGGCACCCTACTGTGGGTGGCTGGTTGGTATCCTGTTGTGCATGGCTTGCTTGATGGCACCCTGCTGTGAGTGGCTGGCACCCTGCTGTGTGTGGCTAGCTGGCACCCTGCTGCGGGTGGCTGGCTGGCACCCTGCTGTGAGTGGCTTGCACCCTGCTGTGTGTGTGGCTGGCTGGCACCCTGCTGTGGGTGGCTGGCTGGATGGCACCCTGCTGTGGAGTGGCTGGATGGCACCCTGCTGTGGGTGGCTTGCTGTGTGGCACCCCGCTCTGGGTGGCTGGCTGGTACTGTGCTGTGGGTGGCTTGCTGGCTGGCACCCTGCTGTGAGTGGCTTGCTGGGTGATTGGCTGGCTGGCACCCTGCTGTGGGTGGCTGGCTGGCTGGCACTCTGCTGTGGGTGGCTGGCTGGCACCCTGCTGTTGGTGACTTGCTGGATGACACCCTGCTGTGGCTGACTGGCTGGCACCCTGATGTGGGTGGCTTGCTGGCTGGCACCCTGCTGTGGGTGGCTTGCTGGCTGACACCCTGCTGTGGTGGGCTGGCTGGCACCCTGCTGTGGGCGGCTTGCTGGCTTTCACCCTGCTGTGGGTGGGTGGCTTACTGGCTTGCATTCTGCTGTGGGTGGGTGGCTTGCTGGCTGGCACCCTGCTGTGAGTGGCTGGCACCCTGCTGTGTGTGGCTGGCTGGCACCCTGCTGTGGATGGCTTGCTGGCTGACACCCTGCTGTGGGTGGCTGGCTGGCTGGCACCCTACTGTGGGTGGGTGGCTTGCTGGTTGCTACCCTGCTGTGGGTGGATTTTTTGGCTTTTACCTTGCTGTGGGTGTATTGCTGGCTGGCACCCTGCTGTGGCTGACTTCTGGCACCCTGCTGTGGGTGGCTTGCTGGCTGGCACTCTGCTGTGGGTGGCTTGCTGGCTGGTACCCTGCTGTGGGTGGCTTGCTGGCTGGCACCCTGCTGTGGGTGGCTTGCTGGTTGGCACCCTACTGTGGGTGTCTTGCTGGCTAGCACCCTGCTGCGGGTTTCTTGCTGGCACCCTGCTGTGGGTGGCTTGCTGACTGGCACTCTGCTGTGGGTGGATGGCTTGTGCCCTGCTTTGGGTGACCTCCTGGCTGGCACACTGCTGTGAGTGGTTGGCACCCTGCTGTGGGTGGCTGGCTGGCTGACACCCTGCTGTGAGTGGCTTGCTGGCTGTCACCCTGCTGTGGGTGACTGGCTGGCTGGCACCCTGCTGTTGGTGACTGGCTTGGTGGCTGGCTGGCTGGCACCCAGCTGTGTGGCTGGCTTGCACTCTGCTGTGGGTGGCTGGCTTCCACCCTGCTTTGGGTGGTTTGCTGGCTGACACCCTGATGTGGCTGACTGGCTGGCACCCTGCTGTGGGTAGCTTGCTGGCTGGCACCCTGCTTTGGGTGGCTTGCTGGCTGACACCCTGCTGTGGGTGTCTTGCTGGCATCCTGCTGGGGGCGACTTGCTGGCTGGAACTCTGCTGTGGGTGGCTGGCTTGTACCCTACTGTGGGTGACTTGCTGGCTGGCACGCTGCTGTGAGTGGTTGGAACCCTGCTGTGGGTGGCTTGCTGGCTGACACCCTGCTGTGAGTGGCTTGCTGGCTGGCACCCTGCTTTGGGTGACTGGCTGGCTGGCACCCTGCTGTTGGTGACTGGCTGGGTGGCTGGCTGGCTGGCACCCTGCTGTATGTGGCTGGCTGGCACTCTGCTGTGGGTGGCTGGCTTCCACCCTGCTGTGGGTGGTTTGCTGGCTGACACCCTGATGTGGCTGACTGGCTGGCACCCTGCTGTGGGTAGCTTGCTGGCTGGCACCCTGCTTTGGGTGGCTTGCTGGCTGACACCCTGCTGTCGGTGGCTGGCTGGCACCGTGCTGTGGGTATCTTGCTGAATGGCACCCTACTGTGGGTGGGTGGCTGGCTGGCACCCTGCTGTGGGTGGGTGGCTGGCTGGTACCCTGCTGTTGGTGGGTGGCTTGCTGGCTGGCACCCTGCTGTGGGTGGCTTGCTGGCTGGCACCCTGCTGTGGGTGGCTGGCTGGTACCCTGCTGTGTGTGGCTTGCTGGTTGGCACCCTGCTGCGGGTGGTTGTCTGGCAGGCACCCTTCTGCGGGTGTCTTTCTGACACCCTGCTGTGTGTGGCTGGCTGGTACCCTACTGTGGGTGGCTTGCTGGCTGGCACCTTGCTGTGGGTGGCTTGCATGCTGGCACCCTGCTGTTGGTGGCTTGTTGGCTGGCACCCTGCTGTGTGTGGGTGGCTGGCTTGCACCCTGCTGTGGGTGGGTGGCTGGCTGGTACACTGCTGTGGGTGGATGGCTTGCTGGCTGGCACCATGCTGTGGGTGGGTGGCTTGCTAGCTGGCAGCCTGCTGTGGGTGGCTTGCTGGCTGGCACCCTACTGTGTGTGGGTGGCTGGCTTGCATCCTGCTGTGGGTGGGTGGCTGGCTAGTACACTGCTGTGGGTGGGTGGGTGGCTTCTTGGCACCCTGCTGTGGTTGGATGGCTTGCTAGCTGGCAGCCTGCTGTGGGTTGGTGGCTTGCTGGCTGGCACCCTGCTATTGGTGATTTGCTGGCTTGCACCCTGCTGTGGGTGTCTTGATGGCTGGCACCCTGCTGCGGGTGTCTTGCTAGCTGGCACCCTGCTGCAGGTGTCTTGCTAGCTGGCACCCTGCTACAGCTGGCTGGCTGATACCCTGCTGCAGGTGGCTGGCTTGTACCCTGCTGTGGGTGGGGGGGTTTCTGGCTGGCACTCTGCTGTGGCTGGCTGGCTGGTACCCTTCTGTGTGTGGCTGGCTGGTACCTTGCTGTGTGCGGCTGGCTGGTACTCTGCCATGGGTGGCTTGCTGGCTGGCACCCTGCTGTGGCTGACTGACTGCCTCCTGCTGTGGGTGACTTGCTGGTTGGCACCCTACTGTGGGTGGCTGGCTGGCACCCTGCCATGGGTGGCTTGCTGTCTGGCACTCTGCTATGGGTGGCTGGCTGGTAGCCTGCTGTGGGTGGTTTGCTGACTGGCACCCTGCTGTGGGTGGCTTGCTGTCTGGCACCCTGCTGTGGGTGGCTGGCTGGCTTGCACCCTGCTGTGGTTAGCTGGCTAGCACCCTGCTGTGGGTTTGCTTGCTGGCTGGCACCGTGCTGTGGCTGACTGGCTTGTACCCTGCTCTGCATGGCTTGCTGGCTGGCACCCTGCTGTGGGTGGCTGGCTGGCACCCTGCTGTGGGTGGCTGGTTGGCACCCTGCTGTAGTTGGCTGGCTGGCTGGCACCCTACTGTGGGTGGCTGGCACCCTGCTGTGCGTGGCTTCCTCGCTGGCACCCTACTGTGGGTGGCTTACTGGCTGGTACCCTGCCATGGGTGGCTTGCTGTCTGGCACCCTGCTGTGGGTGGCTGGCTGGTAACCTGCTGTGGGTGATTTGCTGGCTGGCACCCTGCTGTGGGTGGCTTGCTGTCTGGCACCCTGCTGTGGATGGCTGGCTAGCACCCTGCTGTGGGTGGCTTGCTTGCTGGCACCGTGCTGTGGCTGACTGGCTGGCACCCTGCTGTGCATGGCTTGCTGGCTGGCACCCTGCTGTGGGTGGCTGGCTGGCTGGTACCCTGCCATGAGTGGCTTGCTGTCTGACACCCTGCTGTGGGTGGCTGGCTGGTACCCTGCTGTGGGTGGCTTACTGGCTTGCACTCTGCTGTGAGTGGCTAGCACCCTGCTGTGGGTAGCTTGCTGGCTGGCACCCTGCTGTGGGTGGCTGGCTGGCACCCTGCTGTGGGTGACTTGGCTGGCACCCTGCTGTGGGTGACTTGGCTGGCACCCTGCTGTGGGTGGCTTGCTGGCTGGCACCCTTCTGTGGGTGGCTTGCTGTCTTGCACCCTGCTGTGGGTGGCTAGCTGGTACCCTACTGTGGGTGGTTTGCTGGCTGGCACCCTGCTGTGGGTGGCTTGTTGGCTTGCACCCTGATGTGTGTGGGTGGCTGGCTGGCACCCTGCTGTGGGTGGGTGGCTGGCTGGTACCCTGCTGTGGATTGGTGGCTTGCTGGCTGGCACCCTGCTGTGGGTGGGTGGCTTGGTAGATGGCACCCTGCTGTGGGTGGCTTGCTGTCTGGAACTCTGCTGTGGGTGGGTGGCTTGCTGGCTTGCACCCTGCTGTGGGTGGTTTGCTTGCTTACACCCTGCTGTGGGTGTCTTGATGGCTGGCACTGTGCTGCAGGTGTCTTGCTAGCTGGCACCCTGCTACCCTGCTGCGGGTGGCTGACTGGTACCCTGCTGTGCGTGGGGGGCTTTCTGGCTGGCACTCTGCTGTGGGTGGCTGGCTGGCTGGCACCTTGCTGTGTGTGGCTAGCTGGCTGGTACTCTGCTGTGTGAGGCTGGCTGGCTGGTACTCTGCTGTGTGCGGCTTGCTGGCTGGCACACTGCTGTGGGTGTCCTTCTGGCTGGCACCCTGCTATGGCTGACTGGCTGCCTCCCTGCTGTGGGTGGCTTGCTGGTTGGCACCCTACTGTGGGTGGCTGGCTGGTACCCTACTGTGGGTGGCTTACTGGCTGGCACCCTGCTTTGAGTGACTGGCACCCTGCTGTGTGTGGCTGGATGGCACCCTGCTGTGGGTGGCTGGCTGGCACTCTGCTGTGGGTGGCTTGCTGGCTGGCACCCTGCTGTGGGGTGGCTGGTACCCTGCCATGGGTGGATTGCTGTCTGGCACCCTGCTGTGAGTGGCTGGCTGCTACCCTGCTGTGTGTGGCTTGCTGGCTGGCACCCTGCTGTGAGTGGCTGGCATCCTGCTGTGGGTGGCTGACTGGCATCCTGCTGTGGGTGGCTTGCTGGCTGGCACCCTGCTGTGTGTGGCTGACTGGCACCCTGCTGTGTGTGGCTTGCTGGCTGGCACCCTGCTGTGAGTGGCTGGCATCCTGCTGTGGGTGGCTGGCTGGCATCCTGCTGTGGGTGGCTTGCTGGCTGGCACCCTGATGTGGCTGGCTGGTACCCTGCTGTGGGTGGCTTCCTGTTACCCTGCTGTGGGTGGCTTGCTGGCTGGCATCCTGCTGTGAGTGGCTGGCACCCTGCTGTGGGTGGCTGGCTGGCACCCTGCTGTGGGTGGCTGGCTGGCACCCTACTGTGGGTGACTGGCTGGCACCCTGCTGTGCGTGGCTTGCTGGCTGGCACCCTGCTGTGGGTGGCTGGCTGGTACCCTGCCATGGGTGGCTTGCTTTCTGGCACCCTGCTGTGGGTGGGTGGCTGGCTGGTACACTGCTGTGGGTGGTTTGCTTGCTGGCACCCTGCTGTGGGTGGCTGGCACCCTGCTGTGGGTGGCTTGCTGTCTGGCACCCTGCTGTGGGTGGCTTGCTGTCTGGCACCCTGCTGTGGGTGGCTGGCTGGCACCCTGCTGTGTGTGGCTGGCTTGCACCCTGCTGTGCATTGCTTGCTGGCTGGCACCCTGCTGTGGGTGGCTGGCTGGTACCCTGCCATTGGTGGCTTTCTGTCTGACAGCCTGCTGTGGGTGGCTGGCTGGTACCCTGCTTTGGGTGGTTTGCTGGCTGGCACCCTGCTGTGGGTGGCTTGCACCCTGCTGTGGGTGGCTTGCTGTCTAGCACCCTGCTGTGGGTGCCTGGCTGGCACACTGCTGTAGGTGGATGGCTGGCACCCATCTCTGCATGGCTTGCTGGCTGGCACCCTGCTGTGGGTGGCTGGCTGGTACCCTGCCATTGGTGGCTTTCTGTCTGACAGCATGCTGTGGGTGGCTTGCTTGCTGGCACTCTGCTGTGAGTGGCTAGCACCCTGCTGTGGGTAGCTTGCTGGCTCCTACCCTGCTGTAGGTGGCTTGATGGCTGGCACGCTGCTGTGGGTGGCTTGCTGGGCGGCAACGTGCTGTGGGTGGCTGGCTAGCTGGCACCCTGCTGTGGGTGGCTCGCTGGCTGGCACCCTGCTGTGGCTTACTCACTGGCACCCTGCTATGGGTGGCTTGCTGGCTGGCGCCCTGCTGTGGGTGACTGACTGGTACCCTGCTCTTGGTGGCTTGCTGGCTGGCACCTTGCTGTGGGTGGCTTGTTGGCTGGCATCCTGCTGTGAGTGGCTGGCAACCTGCTGTGAGTGGCTGGCTGGCTGGCACTCTGCCGTGGGTTCCTGGCTGGCACCCTGCTGTGGGTGGTTTGCTGGCTGACACCTTGCTATGGCTGACTGGCTTGCACCCTGCTGTGTGTGGCTTGCTGCCTGTCACCCTGCTGTGGGTGGCTGGCTCGTACCCTGCTGTAGGTGGCTTGATGGCTGGCACGCTGCTGTGGGTGGCTTGCTGGCTGGCACCCTGCTGTGGGTGGCTGGCTGGCTGGCTGGCACCCTGCTGTGGGTGGCTGGCTGGCTGGTACCCAGCTGTGAGTGGGTGGCTTGCTGGCCGGCACTCTGCTGTGGGTGGGTGGCTTGCTAACTTGCACCCTACTGTGAGTGGTTTGGTGGCTGGCACCCTGCTGTGGCTGACTGGCTGGCACCCTGCTCTGGGTAGCTTGCTGGTTAGCACCCTGCTGTGGGTGGATTGCTGGCTGGCACCTTGCTGTGGGTGTCTTGCTAGCTGGCACCCTGCTGTGTCTGACTGTCTGGCACCCTGCTGTGGGTGGCTTGCTGACTGGCACCCTGCTGTGGGTGGCTGGCTGGTACCCAGCTGGGGGTGGGTGGCTGGCTGGCACCCTGCTGTGGGTGTCTTGCTGGCACCCTGCTGTGGGTGACTTGCTGTCTAGCACCCTGCTGTGGCTGGCTTGCTGGTACCCTACTGTGGGCGGCTTTCTGGCTGGGACCCCGCTGTGGGTGGCTTGCTGGCTGCCACCCTGTTGTGGGTGGCTTGTTGGCTGGCACCCTGCTGTGGGTGGGTGGCTGGCTGGCACCCTGCTGTGGGTGGGTGGCTGGCTGGCACTCTGCTGTGGGTCAGTGGATTGCTGGCTGGCACTCTGCTGTGGGTGGGTGGCTTGCTAAGTTGCACCCTACTGTGAGTGGTTTGGTGGCTGGCACCCTGCTGTGGCTGACTGGCTGGCACCCTGCTCAGGGTGGTTTGCTGGTTGGCACCCTGCTGTGGGTGGATTGCTGGCTGGCACCTCGCTGTGGGTGTCTTGCTAGCTGGCACCTGCTGTGTCTGACTGTCTTGCACCCTGCTGTGGGTGGCTTGCTGGCTGGCACCCTGCTGTGGGTGGCTGGCTGGTACCCTGCTGGGGATGGGTGGCTGGCTGGCACCCTGCTGCGGGTGACTTGCTGTCTGGCACCCTGCTGTGGGTGGCTGGCTGGTACCCTACTGTGGGTGGCTTGCTGGCTGAGACCCCGCTGTGTGTGGCTTGCTGGCTGGCACCCTGTTGTGGGTGGCTTGTTGGCTGGCTCCCTGCTGTGGGTGGGTGGCTGGCTTGCACCCTGCTGTGGGTGGGTGGCTGGCTGGCACCCTGCTGTGGGTGGCTGACTTGCTAGCTTGCACCCTGCTGTGGGTGGCTTGCTGGCTGGGACCCTGCTGTGGGTGGGTGGCTTGCTGACTGGCACCCTGCTGTGGGTGGTTTGCTGACTGGCACCCTGCTGCGGGTGTCTTGCTAGCTGGAACCCTGCTGCGGCTAGCTGGCTGATACCCTGCTGCCCGTGGCTGGCTGGTACCCTGCTATGTGTGGCTGGCTGGTACCCTGCTGTGTGTGGCTGGCTGGTTCCCTGCTGTGTGCGGCTGGCTGTTACTCTGCCATGGGTGGCTAAATGGCTGTCACCCTGCTGTGGGTGTCCTGCTGGCTTGCACCCTGCTGTGGCTTACTGGCTGGCACCCTGCTGTGGGTGGCTTGCTGGTTGGCACCCTACTGTGGGTGGCTATCTTGTATCCTGCTGTGCATGGCTTGCTTGATGGCACCCTGCTGTGAGTGGCTGGCACCCTGCTGCGGGTGGCTGGCTGGCACCCTGCTGTGAGTGGCTTGCACCCTGCTGTGTGTGTGGCTGGCTAGCACCCTGCTGTGGGTGGCTGGCTGGATGGCACCCTGCTGCGGGTGTCTTGCTAGCTGGAACCCTGCTGCGGCTAGCTGGCTGATACCCTGCTGCCCGTGGCTGGCTGGTACCCTGCTGCCCGTGGCTGGCTGGTACCCTGCTGCCCGTGGCTGGCTGGTACCCTGCTGTGTGTGGCTGGCTGGTTCCCTGCTGTGTGCGGCTTGCTGTTACTCTGCCATGGGTGGCTAAATGGCTGTCACCCTGCTGTGGGTGTCCTGCTGGCTTGCACCCTGCTGTGGCTTACTGGCTGGCACCCTGCTGTGGGTGGCTTGCTGGTTGGCACCCTACTGTGGGTGGCTGGTTGGTATCCTGTTGTGCATGGCTTGCTTGATGGCACCCTGCTGTGAGTGGCTGGCACCCTGCTGTGTGTGGCTAGCTGGCACCCTGCTGCGGGTGGCTGGCTGGCACCCTGCTGTGAGTGGCTTGCACCCTGCTGTGTGTGTGGCTGGCTGGCACCCTGCTGTGGGTGGCTGGCTGGATGGCACCCTGCTGTGGGTGGCTTGCTGGCTGGCACCCTGCTGTGGAGTGGCTGGATGGCACCCTGCTGTGGGTGGCTTGCTGTGTGGCACCCCGCTCTGGGTGGCTGGCTGGTACTGTGCTGTGGGTGGCTTGCTGGCTGGCACCCTGCTGTGAGTGGCTTGCACCCTGCTGTGGGTGGCTGGCTGGCATCCTGCTGTGGGTGACTTGCTGGCTGGCACCCTACTGTGGGTGGCTGGCTGGCTGACACCCTGATGTGGTTAGCTGGCTTGCACCCTGCTGTAGGTGGCTTGCTGGTACCCTGCTGTGGGTGGCTTGCTGGCTAACATCCTGCTGTGAGTGGCTGGCACACTGCTGTGGGTGGCTGGCTGTCTGTCACCCTACTGTGGGTGGCTAGCTGGCACACTGCTGTGCGTGGCTTGCTGGCTTGCACCCTGCTGTAGGTGGCTTGCTGGCTGACACCCTGCTGTGGGTGGCTGGCTCGTACCCTGTTGTGGGTGGCTTGCTGTCTGGCATGCTGCTGTTGGTGGCTTGCTGGCTGGCACGCATCTGTGGGTGGCTGGCTGGCACCCTGCTGTGGGTGGGTGGCTGGCTGGCACCCTGCTGTGGGTGGCTGGCACCCCGCTGTGGGTGGCTTGCTGTCTGGCACCCTGCTGTGGGTGGCTGGCTGGTACCCTGCCATGGGTGGCTGGCTGGCACCCTGCTGTGCGTGGCTGGCTGGCACCCTGCTGTGCATGGTTTGCAGGTTGGCACCCTGCTGTGGGTGGCTGGCTGGTACCCTGCTGTGGGTGGCTTGCTGGCTGGCACTCTGCTGTGAGTGGCTAGCATCCTGCTGTGGGTAGCTTGCTGGCTAGCATCCTGCTGTGGGTGGCTGGCTGGCTGGCACCCTGCTGTGGGTGGCTGGCTAGCTGGCACCCTGCTATGGGTGGCTTGCTGGCTGGCACCCTGCTGTGGCTGACTGGCTGGCACCCTGCTGTGGGTAGCTTGCTGGCTTGCACCCTGCTGTGGGTGGCATGCTGGCTGACACCCTGCTGTGGGTGGCTGGCTCGTACCCTGTTGTGGGTGGCCTGCTGTCTGGCATGCTGCTGTTGTTGGCTTGCTGGCTGGCACGCTTCTGTGGGTGGCTGGCTGGCACCCTGCTGTTGGTGGGTGGCTTGCTGGCTGACACTCTGCTGTGGGTGGGTGGCTTGCTATCTTGCACCCTTCTGTGGGTGGTTTGGTGGCTGGCACCCTGCTGTGGCTGACTGGCTGGCACCCTGCTGTGGGTGGCTTGTTGGTTGGCACCCTGCTGTGGGTGTCTTGCTGGCTGGCACCCTGCTCTGGGTGTCTTGCTGGCACCCTGCTGTGGGTGGCTTGCTGGCTTGCACACTGCTGTGGGTGGGTTGCTAGCTTGTACCCTGCTGTGGATGGCTTGCTTACTGGCACCCTGCTGTGGGTGGCTTGCTGGCTGGCATCCTGCTGTGAGTGGCTGGCACCCTGCTATGGGTGGCTTACTGTCTGGCACCCTGCTGTGGCTATCTGGCTGGCACCCTTCTGTGTATGGCTTGCTGGCTGGCACCCTGCTGTGGGTGGGTGGATGGTACCCTGCCATGGGTGGCTTGCTGTCAGACACCCTGCTGTGGGTGGCTGGCTGATACCCTGCTGTGGGTGGCTTGCTGACTTGCACCCTGCTGTGAGTGGATAGCACCCTGCTGTGAATAGCTTGCTGGCTGGCACCCTGCTGTGGGTTACCGGCTGGCACCCTGCTGTGAGTGGCTGGCTGGCATCCTGCTGTGGGTGGCTTGCTGGCTTGCACCCTGCTGTGAGTGGTTAGCACCCTGCTGTGAATAGCTTGCTGGCTGGCACCCTGCTGTGAGTGGCTGGCTGGCACCCTGCTGTGGGTGGCTTGCTGGCTGGCACCCTGCTGTGGCTGACTGGCTGCCTTGCACCCTGCTGTGGGTGGCTTGCTGGCTGACACCCTGCTGTAGGTGGCTGGCTCGTACCCTGCTTTGGGTGGCTTGCTGGCTGGCACGCTGCTGTGGGTGGCTTGCTGGCATGAACCCTGCTGTGGGTGGCTTGCTGACTGGCACCCTGCTGTGGATGGCTTTGCTGGCTTGCACCTTGCTGTGGGTGGCTGGCTGGCACCTTGCTGTTGGTGGGTGGCTGGCTGGCACCCTGTTGTGGGTGGGTCGCTTGCTGGCTGGCACCCTGCTGTGGGTGGGTGTCCTGCTGGCTGGCACCCTGCTGTGGGTAATTTGCTGGCTGCCACCCTGCTGTACGTGGCTGGCTGGTACTCTGCTACCTGCTGTGGGTGGGTGGCTTCCTGGCTTGCACCCTGCTGTGGATGGGTGTCTGGCTGGCTGGAACCCTACTGTGTGTGGCTGGCTGGTACCCTGCTGTGTGTGGCTGGCTGTTACCCTTCTGTTGTGGCTGGCTGGCTGATACCCTGCTATGGGTGGCTTGCTGGTTGGCACTCTGCTGTGGGTGGCTTGCTGGCTAGAACCCTGCTGTGGGTGGCTTGGTGGCTAGCACCCTGCTGTGGCTGGCTGGCACCCTGCTGTGGGTGACTGGCTGGCTGGCACCCTGCTGTGGGTGACTGGCTAGCTGGCACCCTTCTGTGGGTGACTGGTTGGCACCCTGCTGTAGGTGGCTTTCTGGCTGACACCCTGCTGTGAGTGGCTTGCTGGCTTACACCCTGCTGTGGGTGGCTTGCTGGCTGGCACCCTGCTGTGGGTGGTTTGCTGGCTGGCACCCTGCTGTGGGTGGCTTGCTGGCACCCTGCTGTGGGTGGGTGGCTTACTGGTTGGCACCCTGCTGTGGGTGACTTGCTGAATGGCACCCTGCTGTGGATGGCTTTGCTGGCTTGCACCTTGCTGTGGGTGGCTGGCTGGCACCTTGCTGTGGGTGGGTGGCTGGCTGGCACCCTGCTGTGGGTGGGTCACTTGTTGGCTGGCACCCTGCTGTGGGTGGGTGTCTTGCTGGCTGGCACCCTGCTGTGGATAGTTTGCTGGCTGCCACCCTGCTGCACGTGGCTGGCTGGTACTCTGCTTCCTGCTTTGGGTGGGTGGCTTTCTGGCTGGCACCCTGCTGTGGGTGGGTGTCTGGCTGGCTGGAACCCTACTGTGTGTGGCTGGCTGGTACCCTGTTGTGTGTGGCTTGCTGTTACCCTTCTGTTGTGGCTGGCTAGCTGATACCCTGCTATGGGTGGCTTGCTGATTGGCACTCTGCTGTCGGTGGCTTGCTGGCTAGCACCCTGCTGTGGGTGGCTGGTTGGCACCCTGCTGTGGGTGACTGGCTGGCTGTCACCCTGCTGTGGGTGACTGGCTGGCTGGCACCCTGCTGTGGGTGACTGGCTAGCTGGCACCCTGCTGTGGGTGACTGGTTGGCACCCTGCTGTATGTGGCTTTCTGGCTGGCACCCTGCTGTGGGTGGCTTGCTGGCTTACACCCTGCTGTGGGTGGCTTGCTGGCTGGCACCCTGCTGTGGGTAGTTTGCTGGCTGGCACCCTGCTGTGGGTGGCTTGCTGGCATCCTGCTGTGGGTGGGTGGCTTGCTGGTTGGCACCCTGCTGTGGGTGACTTGCTGAATGGCACCCTGCTGTGGATGGCTTTGCTGGCTTGCACCTTGCTGTGGGTGGCTGGCTTGCACCTTACTGTGGGTGAGTGGCTGGCTGGCACCCTGCTGTGGGTGGGTCACTTGCTGGCTGGCACCCTGCTGTGGGTGGGTGTCTTGCTGGCTGGCACCCTGCTGTGGGTGGTTTGCTGGCTGCCACCCTGCTGTACGTGGCTGGCTGGTACCCTGCTACCTGTTGTGGGTGGGTGGCTTTCTGGCTGGCACCCTGCTGTTGGTGGGTGGCTGGCTGGAACCCTACTGTGTGTGGCTGGCTGGTACACTGCTGTGTGTGGTTGGCTGTTACCCTTCTGTTGTGGCTGGTTGGCTGGTACCCTGCTATGGGTGGTTTGCTGGCTGGCACTCTGCTGTGGGTGGCTTGCTGGCTAGCACCCTGCTATGGGTGGCTGGTTGGCAGCCTGCTGTGGGTGGCTTGCTGGCTGGCACCCTGCTGTGGGTGGCTTGCTGGCACCCTGCTGTGGGTGACTGGCTGGCTGGCACCCTGCTGTGGGTGACTGGCTGGCTGGCACCCTGCTGTGGGTGACTGGCTAGCTGGCACCCTGCGGTGGGTGACTGGTTGGCACCTTGCTGTGGGTCGCTGGCTGTCTGGCACCCTGCTGTGGGTGGCTGGCTGGTACCCTGCTGTAGGTGGCTTTTTAGCTGGCACCCTGCTGTGGGTGGCTTGCTGGCTTACACCCTGCTGTGGGTGGCTTGCTGGCTGGCACCCTGCTGTGGGTGGTTGGCTTGCTGGATGGCACTATGCTGGGGGTGGGTGGTTTGCTGGCTGATACCCTGCTGTGGGTGGTTTGCTGGCTGGCACCCTGCTGTGGGTGTTTTGCTGGCTTGCACCCTGCTGTGAGTGGTTAGCACCCTGCTATGAATAGCTTGCTGGCTGGCACCCTGCTGTGGGTTACCGGCTGGCACCCTGCTGTGGGTGGATGGCTGGCACCTTGCTGTGGGTGGCTACCTGGCACCCTGCTGTCTGTGGCTGGCTTGCACCCTGCTGTGGGTGGCTTGCTGGCTGACACCCTGCTGTGGGTGGCTGGCACTACCCTGCTTTGGGTGGCTTGCTGGCAGGCTGCTGTGGGTGGCCTGCTGGCATGAACCCTGCTGTGGGTGGGTGGCTGGCTGGTATGCTGCTGTGGGTGGCTTGCTGACTGGCACCCTGCTGTGGATGGCTTTGCTGGCTTGCACCTTGCTGTGGGTGGCTGGCTGGCACCTTGCTGAGGGTGGGTGGCTGGCTGGCACCCTGCTGTGGGTGGGTCGCATGCTGGCTGGCACCTTGCTGTGGGTGGGTGTCTTGCTGGCTGGCACCCTGCTGTGGGTGGTTTGCTGGCTGCCACCCTGCTGCAGGTGGCTGGATGGTACTCTGCTAGCTGCTGTGGGTTGGTGGCTTTCTGGCTGGCACCCTGCTGTGGGTGGGTGGCTGGCTGGCTGGAACCCTACTGTGTGTGGCTGGCTGGTACCCTGCTGTGTGTGGCTGGCTGTTACCCTTCTGTTGTGGCTGGCTGGTACCCTGCTATGGGTGGCTTGCTGGTTGGCACTCTGCTGTGGGTGGCTTGCTGGCTAGCACCCTGCTGTGGGTGGCTGGTTGACAGCCTGCTTTGGGTGGCTTGGTGGCTGGCACCCTGCTGTGGCTGGCTGGCACCCTGCTGTGGGTGACTGGCTGGCTGGCACCCTGCTGTGGGTGACTGGCTGGCTGGCACCCTGCTGTGGGTGACTGGCTAGCTGGAACCCTGCTGTGGGTGACTGGTTGATATCCTGCTGTGGGTGGTTGGCTGGCTGGCACCCTGGTGTAGGTGGCTGGCTGGCACCCTGCTGTAGGTGGCTTTCTGGCTGGCACCCTACTGTGGGTGGCTTGCTGTCTTACACCCTGCTGTGGGTGGCTTACTGGCTGGCACCCTGCTGTGGGTGGTTTGCTGGCTGGCACCCTGCTGTGGGTGGCTTGCTGGCTCCCTGCGGTGGGTGGCTGGCTGGTACCCTGCTGTGGGTGGGAGGCTTGCTGGCTGGCACCCTACTGTGGGTGGCTTGCTGACTGGCACCCTGCTGTGGATGGCTTTGCTGGGTTGCACCTTGCTGTGGGTGGCTGGCTGGCACCTTGCGGTGGGTGGCTGGCTGGCACCCTGCTGTGGGTGGATGTCTTGCTGGCTGGCACCCTGCTGTGGGTGGTTTGCTGACTGCCAACCCGCTGCACGTAGCTGGCTGGTACTCTGCTACCTGCTGTGGGTGGGTGGCTTTCTGGCTTGCAGCCTGCTGTGGGTGGGTGGCTGGCTGGCTGGAACACTACTGTGTGTGGCTGGCTGGTACCCTGCTGTGTGTGGCTGGCTGTTACCCTTCTGTTGTGGCTGGCTGGCTGGTACCCTGCTATGGGTGGCTTTCTGGTTGGCACTCTGCTGTGGGTGGCTTGCTGGCTAGCACCCTGCTGTGGGTGGCTTGGTGGCTGGCACCCTGCTGTGGATGGCTTGGTGGCTGGCACCCTGCTGTGGGTGACTGGCTGGCTGGCACGCTGCTGTGGGTGACTGGCTAGCTGGCACCCTGCTGTGGGTGGCTGGCTGGCACCCTGCTGTTGGTGGGTGGCTTGCTGGCTGACACTCTGCTGTAGGTGGGTGGCTTGCTATCTTGCACCCTTCTGTGGGTGGTTTGGTGGCTGGCACCCTGCTGTGGCTGACTGGCTGGCACCCTGCTGTGGGTGGCTTGCTGGCACCCTGCTGCGGGTGGCTTGCTGGCTTGCACACTGCTGTGGGTGGGTTGCTGGCTGGTACCCTGCTGTGGATGGCTTGCTTACTGGCACCCTGCTGTGGGTGGCTTGCTGGCTGGCATCCTGCTGTGAGTGGCTGGCACCCTGCGGTGGGTGGCTTGCTGTCTGGCACCCTGCTGTGGCTGACTGGCTGGCACCCTTCTGTGTATGGCTTGCTGGCTGGCACCCTGCTGTGGGTGAGTGGATGGTACCCTGCCATGGGTGGCTTGCTGTCAGACACCCTGCTGTGTGTGGCTGGCTGATACCCTGCTGTGGGTGGCTTGCTGACTTGCACCCTGCTGTGAGTGGTTAGCACCCTGCTGTGAATAGCTTGCTGGCTGGCACCTTGCTGTAGGTTACCGGCTGGCACCCTGCTGTGAGTGGCTGGCTGGCACCCTGCTGTGGGTGGCTTGCTGGCTGGCACCCTGCTGTGGCTGACTGGCTGCCTTGCACCCTGCTGTGGGTGGCTTGCTGGCTGACACCCTGCTGTAGGGGGCTGGCTCGTACCCTGCTTTGGGTGGCTTGCTGGCTGGCACGCTGCTGTGGGTGGCTTGCTGGCATGAACCCTGCTGTGGGTGGGTGGCTGGCTGGTACCCTGCTGTGGGTGGCTTGCTGACTGGCACCCTGCTGTGGATGGTTTTGCTGGCTTGCACCTTGCTGTGGGTGGCTGGCTGGCACCTTGCTGTTGGTGGGTGGCTGGCTGGCACCCTGTTGTGGGTGGGTCACTTGCTGGCTGGCACCCTGCTGTGGGTGGGTGTCTTGCTGGCTGGCACCCTTCTGTGGGTAATTTGCTGGCTGCCACCCTGCTGTACGTGGCTGGCTGGTACTCTGCTACCTGCTGTGGGTGGGTGGCTTCCTGGCTTGCACCCTGCTGTGGATGGGTGTCTGGCTGGCTGGAACCCTACTGTTGTCAGCGAAATTTGGTTGTACGCAAAGCACACAGCCAAATCTCCTGTTTCTAATCATAATAACAATTTCGTCTAAATGATATAATACCATCTCACCTTTTGATCGTATCCATCCTCTGGTGTGTGCCCCATCCAACCAACTAGACAAATAATCACATCCTCCTCGTTCAAGTTCCAAAAACACACTGCTAGCCAGCCTGTCTCAGCTGTCTGAGTAAGCCACTTTATTAGCATATCAATAGGAGGTCCCACAGCTCGAGGGTTCAGCCTCCAACAGCCAAACACACCTCTTACAAAGCTTGTGACCTCACAGGATGTGAGTGACCATATAAGGATTTAACAACAGAACACAAAACAACCAATTACTACAGGACATGATACAATATACTAAATGACGATGACTAAAGTTCCTCGTGCATGGATGAGAGATTATCTGCAGGTGTAGGTCATGGCACCCCAAACATGTTGATCAGGCATACCAGGGGTGACAAGAGCAAAACACCTCTAAACCGATGTCTTTGCAGAGTGAACGCATCCCCACCAGACGATCGTTCTGTGCATTGCACAGGGGCCCTTTTGCTGGCGGACATGTCCTCTCTCCGCAAACACCTCTCTCCAAACACCAGGAAGTTTTCCATTACCTAACAGGTCTCAGCCAGCGTCGATCTGCCCCAGTCAGTTCTTTAGAACGGGCTGTGGTTGATCAGACACTGGGAGACTTATGACAACACATTAATATAAAATTTTCCACAACACTGTGTGTGGCTGGCTGTTACCCTTCTGTTGTGGCTGGCTGGCTGATACCCTGCTATGGGTGGCTTGCTGGTTGGCACTCTGCTGTGGGTGGCTTGCTGGCTAGAACCCTGCTGTGGGTGGCTGGTTGGCAGCCTGCTGTGGGTGGCTTGGTGGCTAGCACCCTGCTGTGGCTGGCTGGCACCCTGCTGTGGGTGGCTTGCTGGCTGGCACCCTGCTGTGGGTGGTTTGCTGGCTGGCACCCTGCTGTGGGTGGCTTGCTGGCTGGCATCCTGCTGTGAGTGGCTGGCACCCTGCTGTGGGTGGCTTGCTGTCTGGCACCCTGCTGTGGCTGACTGGCTGGCACCCTTCTGTGTATGGCTTGCTGGCTGGCACCCTGCTGTGGGTGGGAGGATGGTACCCTGCCATGGGTGGCTTGCTGTCAGACACCCTGCTGTGTGTGGCTGGCTGATACCCTGCTGTGGGTGGCTTGCTGACTTGCACCCTGCTGTGAGTGGTTAGCACCCTGCTGTGAATAGCTTGCTGGCTGGCACCCTGCTGTGCGTTACCGGCTGGCACCCTGCTGTGAGTGGGTGGGTGGCTGGTACCCTGCTGTGGGTGGGTGGCTTGCACCCTGCTGTGGGTGGTTGGCTTGCTGGCTAGCACTCTGCTGGGGGTGGGTGGTTTGCTGGCTGATACCCTGCTGTGGGTGGTTTGCTGGCTGGCACCCTGCTGTGGGTGTCTTGCTGGCTTGCACCCTGCTGTGGCTGACTGGCTGACATCCTGCTGTGGGTGGCTTGCTAGCTTGCACCCTGCTGTGGGTGGCTGGCTGGTACCCTGCTGTGAGTGGGTGGGTGGCTGGTACCCTGCTGTGGGTGGGTGGCTTGCACCCTGCTGTGGGTGGTTGGCTTGCTGGCTAGCACTCTGCTGGGGGTGGGTGGTTTGCTGGCTGATACCCTGCTGTGGGTGGTTTGCTGGCTGGCACCCTGCTGTGGGTGTCTTGCTGGCTTGCACCCTGCTGTGGCTGACTGGCTGACATCCTGCTGTGGGTGGCTTGCTAGCTTGCACCCTGCTGTGGGTGGCTGGCTGGTACCCTGCTGTGGGTGGCTTGCTTGCTTCACTGCGCCCGGACGTCACGCCCGCTGTCATCCCCCGGTGGGGCTAGCCGGCTCGCCTATCGAGGGAGCGTTCCGCTCCATGGTCTGGAGCAACCGTGTGGAGGACGACAGGTGCACCTGGAGGACTGGCCACATGCTTACATCAGCGGTACACTAGTAGCACCCCACGAATCACGGAGAATTGTCCAGGACAGTGTACGGCATTGTACACAGCGACAGGAGGGACTGTCTACAATATTGGAGCCACCGCTATCCGGAAGTATTACAGGATTCCCAGACGGGACCCGGAAGCGGTAACGTACCAGGCAACCTTCTTTGCATTCGTGCCAATACCTGTCACCTATTGACTCTACCACAGTACACCTCTGCATAGAGTCTATCTATACTGGATAATTGTACATCCTGCAACACACCACCCTGGACTCTGGGAACTGTGATTCCATATTCACACATATATGGCTAATATACTTCCGTCCATAGGATGCATTGATGTCTGATTACAGACCTCATATCAGCACCCCACTCCACGGCCGATTACCTTCTCCCAGGTTCCCCATTCCCCCCCCCCCGTTTCTCCCCCCCCCCCTCCCATCCCTTTCCCCCCCTTCCCTCCCTTCCCTCCTCCCCCCCCCCTTTTTTTTTTTTTTCCCAGTTCCCCTTTTCTGCACCATCTGCCCTGAGCCGCCCCTCCCCCAGGGGAATTGATGTCTGCACCACTAACCGCATTCAGCATTTCTGTATACTTACCATAGGTGGTTTCTGCAGACATCAATAGCCAAGACGTCCGGACGCCTTTGTCTTGTCTTGTCTATTCACACATGTTATATGTTCCCCATGTCGGTGTATGGTTTGTGTTTGATCAATTTAGATATTGATCAATTTTAATAGGGCAGGGTTATATTTGGGTCATGCTTGTGCATATATCTTCATGTTTAATAATTTTGTACCAATAAATATGTATTTCGCATTTAGCACTTATTGAGTTTGCCTCTCCCTTGAGCCCCGCTTTTTTTCTTTTTGGTCCCCCTCTGTCTGGGACAATTTGGTGCTATGTTTATGGGGGTTGGAGGGCAACCATAGCCTGATGGTACTGAATTTATTTACATGACTAAACAAGCCTCATCATACCCTTCTTGTTTTTTGCTGGCTTGCACCCTGCTGTGGGTGGCTTGCTGGTTGGCACCCTGCTGTGGGTGGCTTGCTGGCTGGCACCCTGCTGTGGGTGGCTGGCTGGTGCCCTGCTGTGGGTGGTTTTCTGGCTTTCACCCTGCTGTGGGTGGCTTGCTGGCTGGCACCCTGCTGTGGGTGGGTGGCGTTCTGGCTGGCACCCTGCTGTGGGTGGCTGGCTTGCACCCTGCGTTGGGTGGCTTACTTTCTGGCACCCTGCTGTGGGTGGCTTGCTGGTTGGCACCCTGCTGTGGGTGGGTGGCTGGCTGGTACCCTGCTGTGTGTGGGTGGCTTGCTGGCTGGCACCCTGCTGTGGATGTCTTGCTAACTAGCAGCCTGCTGCGGGTGTCTTGCTGGTTGGCACCCTGGTCTGGGTGGCTGGCTTGCACCCTGCTGTGGGTGGCTGGCTGGCTGGTACCCTGCTGCTGGTGGCTGACTGGCAGGTACCCTGCTGCGAGTGGCTGGTAGCTGGTACCCTGCTGCGGGTGTCTTGCTGGCACCCTGCTGTGGGTGGTTTGCTGGCTGGCACCCTGCTGTGGGTGGCTTGCTGGCTGGCACCCTGCTGTGGGTGGCTGGCTGGCACCCTGCTGTGGGTGGCTGGCTAGAACCCTGCTGTGGGTGGGTGGCTGGCACCCTGCTGTGGGTAAGTGGCTGGCTTGCACCCTGCTGTGGGTGGGTAGCTGGCTGTTACCCTGCTGTTAGTGGGTGGCTTGCTGGCTGGCACCCTGCTGTGGGTGGTTTTCTGGTAGGCACCCTGCTTTTGGTGGTTTGCTGTTAGGCACCCTGCTGTAGGTGTCTTACTGGCTGACACCCTGCTGCGGGTGTCTTGCTAGCTTGCACTCTGCTTTGGGTGTATTGCTGGCTTGCACCCTGCTGTGGGTGGCTTGCTGGCTAGCACCCTGCTTTGGGTGGCTGGCTGGCACCCTGCTGTGGGTGGCTGTCTGGCACCTTGCTGTGGGTGGTGTCTTTCTGGTACCCTGCCATAGGTGGCTTGCTTTCTGGCACCCTGCTGTGGGTGGCTGGCTGGTACTCTGCTGTGGGTGGCTTGCTGGCTGGCACCCTGCTCTGAGTGGCTTGCACCCTGCTGTGGGTGACTGGCACCCTGTTGTGGGTGGTGGCTTGATGGTACCCTGTTGTGGGTGGTGGCTTGCTGGTACCCTACCATGGGTGGCTTGCTGGCTGGCACTCTGATGTGGGTGGCTTGCTGGCTGGCACCCTGCTCTGGGTGGCTGTCTAGCACCCTGCTGTGGGTGGTGGCTTGCTGGTACCCTGCCATAGGTGGCTTGCTGTCTGGCACTCTGCTGTGGGTGGCTGGCAGGTACCCTGCTGTGGGTGGCTTGCTGGCTTGCACCCTGCTCTGAGTAGCTTGCACCCTGCTGTTGGTGACTGGCTAGCACCCTGCTGTGAGTGTCTGGCACCCTTCTGTGGGTTGCTGGCTGGCACCCTGCTGTGGGTGACTGGCTGGCTGGCACCCTGCTTTGGGTGACTGGCTGGCACCCTCCTGTGACTGGCTGGCTGGCACCCTGCTGTGGATGGCTGGCTGGCACCCTGCTGTGGGTGGCTGGCTGGCTGGCTGGCACCCTGCTGTGGGTGGCTGGCTTGCACCCTGCTGTGGGTGGCTTTCTAGCTTGCACCCTGCTGTGGGTGGGTGGCTGGCACACTGCTGTGGGTGACTTGCTTGTTTGCACCCAGCTGTGGGTGGCTTGCTTTCTGGCACCCTGCTGTGGGTGGGTGGCTGGCACACTGCTGTGGGTGGCTTTCTGACCTTCACCTTGCTATGGGTGTCTTGCTTGCTGGCACCCTGCTGCGGGTGTCTTGCTGGCACCATACTGTGGGTGGTTTGCTGGCTGGCACCCTGCTGTGCGTGGCTTGCTGGCTGGCATCCTGCTGTGAGTGGCTGGCACCCTGCTGTGGGTGGCTGGCTGGCTGGCAACCTATTGTGGGTGGCTGGCTGGCACCCTACTGTGGGTGGCTAGCTAACACTCTGCTGTGCGTGGCTTGCTGGCTGGCACCCTGCTGTGGGTGGCTGGCTGGTACCCTGCCATGGGTGGCTTGTTGTCTCGCACCCTCCTGTGGCTGGCTGGCTGGTACCCTGCTGTGGGTGGTTTTTTGGCTGGCACCCTGCTGTGGGTGGCTTGCTGTCTGGCACCTTGCTGTGGGTGGCTGGCTGGCACCCTGCTGTGCGTGGCTGGCTGGCACCCTGCTGTGGGTGGCATGGCTGGTACCCTACCATGGGTGGCTTGCTGTCTGACACCCTGCTGTGGGTGGCTGGCTGGTAACCTGCTGTGGGTGGCTGGCTGGCACCCTGCTGTGGGTGGCTTACTGGCTGGCACCGTGCTGTGGCTGACTGGCTGGCACCCTGCTGTGCATGGCTTGATGGTTGGCACCCTGCTTACTGGCACCCTGCTTTGGGTGGGTGTCTTGCTGGCACCCTGCTTTGGGTGGCTTGCTGGCTTGCACACTGCTGTGGGTGGGTGGCTGGCTGGTACCCTGCTGTGGGTGGCTTGCTGGCACCCTGCTGTGGGTGGCTTACTGGCTGGCACCGTGCTGTGGCTGACTGGCTGGCACCCTGCTGTGCATGGCTTGATGGTTGGCACCCTGCTTACTGGCACCCTGCTTTGGGTGGGTGTCTTGCTGGCACCCTGCTGTGGATGGCTTTGCTGGCTTGCACCTTGCTGTGGGTGGCTGGCTGGCACCTTGCTGTGGGTGGGTGGCTGGCTGGCACCCTGCTGTGGGTGGGTCACTTGCTGGCTGACACCCTGCTGTGGGTGGGTGGCTTTCTTGCTGGCACCCTGCTGTTGGTGGGTGGCTGGCTGGCTGGCTGGAACCCTACTGTGTGTGGCTGGCTGGTACCCTGCTGTGTGTGGCTGGCTGTTACCCTTCTTTTGTGGCTGGCTGGCTGGTACCCTGCTATGGGTGGCTTGCTGGCTGGCACTCTGCTGTGGGTGGCTTGCTGGCTAGCACCCTGCTGTGGGTGGCTGGTTGGCAGCCTGCTGTGGGTGGCTTGGTGGCTGGCACCCTGCTGTGGGTGCCTGGCCGGCACCCTGCTGTGGGTGACTGGCCGGCACCCTGCTGTGGGTGACTGGCCGGCACCCTGCTGTGGGTGACTGGCTAGCTGGCACCCTGCTGTGGGTGACTGGTTGGCACCCTGCTGTGGGTCGCTGGCTGTCTGCACCCTGCTGTGGGTGGCTGGCTGGCACCCTGCTGTAGGTGGCTTTCTGGCTGGCACCCTGCTGTGGGTGGCTTGCTGGCTTACACCCTGCTGTGGGTGGCTTGCTGGCTGGCACCCTGCTGTGGGTGGCTTGCTGGCACCCTGCTGTGGGTGGGTGGCTGGCTGGTACCCTGCTGTGGGAGGATGGCTTGCTGGTACCCTATTGTGGGTGGTTGGCTTGCTGGCTTGCACTCTGCTGGGGGTGGGAGGTTTGCTGGCTGATACCCTGCTGTGGGTGGTTCGCTGGCTGGCACCCTGCTGTGGGTGTTTTGCTGGCTTGCACCCTGCTGTGGGTGACTTGGTGGCTGGCACCCTGCTGTGGGTGGCTGGCTGGCACCCTGCTGTGGGTGACTGGCTGGCTGGCACCCTGCTGTGGGTGACTGGCCGGCACCCTGCTGTGGGTGACTGGCTAGCTGGCACCCTGCTGTGGGTGACTGGCCGGCACCCTGCTGTGGGTGACTGGCTAGCTGGCACCCTGCTGTGGGTGACTGGTTGGCACCCTGCTGTGGGTCGCTGGCTGTCTGGCACCCTGCTGTGGGTGGCTGGCTGGCACCCTGCTGTAGGTGGCTTTCTGGCTGGCACCCTGCTGTGGGTGGCTTGCTGGCTTACACCCTGCTGTGGGTGGCTTGCTGGCTGGCACCCTGCTGTGGGTGGTTTGCTGGCTGGCACTCTTCTGTGTGTGGCTTGCTGGCACCCTGCTGAGGGTGGGTGGCTGGCTGGTACCCTGCTGTGGGTGGGTGGCTTGCTGGCTGGCACCCTGCTGTGGGTGGTTGGCTTGCTGGCTTGCACTCTGCTGGGGGTGGGAGGTTTGCTGGCTGATACCCTGCTGTGGGTGTTTTGCTGGCTGGCACCCTGCTGTGGGTGTTTTGCTGGCTTGCATCCTGCTGTGGCTGACTGACTGGCATCCTGCTGTGGGTGGCTTGCTAGCTTGCACCCTGCTGTGGGTGGCTGGCTGGTACCCTGCTGTGGGTGGCTTGCACCCTGCTGTGGGTGGCTTGCTGGTTGGCACCCTGCTGTGGGTGGCTTGCTGGCTGGCACCCTGCTGTGGGTGGCTGGCTGGCTTTCACCCTGCTGTGGGTGGGTGGCTTGCTGGCACCCTGCTGTGGCTGGTACCCTGCTGTGGGTGGGTGGCTTGCTGGCTTGCACCCTGCTGTGGGTGGTTGGCTTGCTGGCTGGCACTCTGCTGGGGGTGGGTGGTTTGCTGGCTGATACCCTGCTGTGGGTGGCTTGCTGGCTGGCACCCTGCTGTGGGTGGCTGTCTGGCACCCTGCTGTGGGTGGCTGGCTGTTACCCTGCTGTGGGTGGCTTGCTGGCTGGCAACCTGCTGTGGGTGGCTTGCTGGTTGGCACCCTGCTGTGGGTGGGTGGCTGGCTTTTACCCTGGTGTGTGTGGGTGGCATGCTGGCTGGCACCCTGCTGCGGGTGGTTGGTTTGCTGGTAGGCACCCTGCTGTAGTTGTCTTGTTGGCTGGCACCTTGCTTCGGGTGTTTTGCTGGCTTGCACTCTGCTGTGGGTGTATTGCCGGCTGGCACCCTACTGTGGGTGGCTGGCTGGCACCCTGCTGTGGGTGTCTGTCTGGCACCCTGCTGTGGGTGGTGTCTTGCTGGTACCCTGCCATAGGTGGCTTGCTTTCTGGCACCCTGCTGTGGGTGGTTTGCTGGCTGGCACCCTGCTGTGGGTGGCTTGCTGGCACCCTGCTGTGGGTGGGTGGCTTGCTGGCTTGCACCCTGCTGTGGGTGGTTGGCTTGCTGGCTGGCACTCTGCTGGGGGTGGGTGGTTTGCTGGCTGATACCCTGCTATGGGTGGTTTGCTGGCTGGCACCCTGCTGTGGGCGTCTTGCTAGCTTGCACCCTGCTGTGGCTGACTGGCTGGCATCCTGCTGTGGGTGGCTTGCTAGCTTGCACCCTGCTGTGGGTGGGTGTCTGGTACCCTGCTGTGGGTGGCTTGTGTTAGCGAAATTTGGTTGTACACAAAGCACACAGCCAAATCTCCTGTTTCTAATCATAATAACAAATTCGTCTAAATGATATAATACCATCTCACCTTTCTGATCGTATCCATCCTCTGGTGTGTGCCCCATCCAGACAACTAGACAAAACACATGTTTACGGTTTCACTTCCAAGACCACTCTGCTCGCCAGCCTCCCTTAGCTGTCTGCGTGAGCCACTTTATTAGCATATCAATAGGAGGTCCCAAAAGCTCGAGGGTTCCGCCTCCAACAGCCAAACACCTCTTACAAAGCTTGTGACCTCACAGGATATCAATGACCATATAAGGATTTAACAACACAGGAAAATGCAACAACCAATGAACAATGACTACAGGAGTCTTATGGGTGTGTCTGAGCAGAGACAGGGTACCTGTATGTTTTTAGAAGCCACTTGGCTTTCAAACATTGACCCTGTCTCCAACCAGAACCCAAAAGACTCCCGTATTTCCGTTGATAGAAATCCCTATTATACATTGTTTCAGAGAACAATGTATACCTGGATTATTCTACTGTCTTTGTGGACGAGAGATTATCGGCAGGTGTACACTCATTGGGCCACAAATGTGTTGATCAGGCACACAGGGGCAACATGAGAGCACACTCGTTAAACCGATAATGTCTTTGCAGAGCGAACACATCCCCACCAGACGATCGTTCTGTGCATCGCACAGGGGCCCTTAGCTGGCGGACACGTCCCCACTCCACAAACATTTCTCTACATCCCCAAAGAGCTTTTCACTACCAAACGGATCTCAACCAGCGTTGGTCTGCCCCAGTCAGCTATTAGAGAGGACTGTGATTGAACACACATACTGGGAGACTTATGACAACACATTAATATAACATTTTCCACAACACTTGCTGGCTTGCACCCTGCTGTGGGTGGATTGCTGACTGGTACCCTGCTGTGGATGGCTTGTTGGCTGGCAACCTGCTGTGGGTGGCTTGCTTGTTGGCGCCCTGCTGTGGGTGGGTGGCTGGCTGTTACCCTGCTGTGTGTGGGTGGCTTGCTGGCTGGCACCCTGCTGTGGGTGGTTTGCTGGTAGGCACCCTGCTGTAGTTGTCTTGTTGGCTGGCACCCTGCTGCGGGTGTCTTGCTGGCTGGCACTCTGCTGTGGATATATTGCTGGCTTGCACCCTGCTGTGGGTGGCTTGCTGGCTGGCACCCTGCTGTGGGTGGCTTCCTGGCTGGCACCCTGCTGTGGGTGTCTGTCTGGCACCCTGCTGTGGGTGGTGTTTTGCTGGTACCCTGCCATAGGTGGCTTGCTTTCTGGCACCATGCTGTGGGTGGCTGGCTGGTACTCTGCTGTGGGTGGCTGTCTGGCACCCTGCTGTGGGTGGTGTCTTGCTGGTACCCTGCCATAGGTGGCTTGCTTTCTGGCACCCTGCTGTGGCTTGCTGGCTGGCACCCTGCTCTGAGTGGCTTGCACCCTGCTGTGGGTGGTGGCTTGCTGGTACCCTACCATGGGTGGCTTGCTGGCTGGCACTCTGCTGTGGGTGGCTGGCTGGCTGGCACCCTGCTGTGGGTGGCTTTCTGGCACCCTGCTGTGAGTGGTGGCTTGCTGGTACCCTGCCATAGGTGGCTTGCTGTCTTGCACCCTGCTGTGGGTGGCTGGCTGGTACCCTGCTGTGGGTGGCTTGCTGGCTGGCACCCTGCTCTTAGTGGCTTTTACCCTGCTGTGGGTGACTGGCTGGCACCCTGCTGTGAGTGTCTGGCACCCTTCTGTGGGTGGCTGGCTGGCACCCTGCTGTGGGTGACTGGCTGGCTGGCACCCTGCTTTGGGTGACTGGCTGGCACCCTCCTTTGGCTGGCTGGCTGCCACCCTGCTGTGGATGGCTGGCTGGCACCCTGCTGTGGGTAGCTGGCTGGCTGCACCCTGCTGTGGGTGGGTGGCTGGCACACTGCTGTGGGTGGCTTGCTGGCTGGCACCCTGCTGTGGGTGACTTGCTTGCTGGCACCCTGCTGCGGGTGTCTTGCTGGCACCCTACTGTGGGTGGTTTGCTGGCTGGCACCCTGCTGTGGGTGGGTGGCTGGCACACTGCTGTGGGTGGCTTGCTGGCTGTCACCCTGCTGTGGGTGGCTTGCTTGTTTGCACCCTGCTGTGGGTGGCTTGCTTTCTGGCACCCTGCTGTGGGTGGGTGGCTGGCACACTGCTGTGGGTGGCTTGCTGGCTGGCACCCTGTTGTGGGTGACTTGCTTGCTGGCACCCTGTTGTGGGTGACTTGCTTGCTGGCACCCTGCTGCGGGTGTCTTGCTGGCACCCTACTGTGGGTGGTTTGCTGGCTGGCACCCTTCTGTGGGTGGCTTGTTTGCTGGCACCCTGCTGTGGGTGGCTGGCTTGTACCCTGCTGTGGGTGGCTTGCTGGCTGGCACCGTGCTGTGGGTGGCTTGCTGGCTGGTACCCTGCTGTGGGTGGCTTGCTGGCTGGCACCCTGCTGTGGGTGGCATGCTGGTACCCTGTTGTGGGTGGGTGGCTGGCTGGCGCCCTGCTGTGGGTGGGTGGCTGGCTGTCACCCTGCTGTGGGTGGGTGGCTTGCACCCTGCTGTGGGTGTGTGGCTGGCTGGTACCCTGCTGTGGGTGGGTGCCTTGCTGGCACCCTGCTTGGGTGGGTGGGTGGCTTCCTGGCTGGCACCCTGCTGTGGGTGGGTGGTTTGCTGGCTGGCACCCTGCTGTGGGTGGGTGGCTTGCTAGCTGGCACCCTACTGTGTGTGGCTGGCTGGTACCCTGCTGTGTGTGGCTGGCTGTTACCCTTCTGTTCTGGCTGGTTGGCTGGTACCCTGGCTTGCACCCTGCTGTGGGTGTTTTGCTGGCTTGCACCCTGCTGTGGGTGGCTGGTTGGCAGCCTGCTGTGGGTGACTTGGTGGCTGGCACCCTGCTGTGGGTGGCTGGCTGGCACCCTGCTGTGGGTGACTGGCTGGCTGGCACCCTGCTGTGGGTGACTGGCCGGCACCCTGCTGTGGGTGACTGGCTATCTGGCACCCTGCTATGGGTGTCTGGCACCCTGCTGTGGGTCGCTGGCTGTCTGGCACCCTGCTGTGGGTGGCTGGCTGGCACCCTGCTGTAGGTGGCTTTCTGGCTGGCACCCTGCTGTGGGTGGCTTGCTGGCTTACACCCTGCTGTGGGTGGCTTGCTGGCTGGCACCCTGCTGTGGGTGGTTTGCTGGCTGGCACTCTGCTGTGGGTGGCTTGCTGGCACTCTGCTGAGGGTGGATGGCTGGCTGGTACCCTGCTGTGGGTGGGTGGATTGCTGGCTGTTACCCTGCTGTGGTTGGCTGGCTGGTACCCTGCTGTGGTTGGCTGGCTGGTACCCTGCTGCGGGTGGCTGGCTGGTACCCTGCTGTGGGTGGCTGGCTTGTATCCTGGTGTGTGTGGCTTGCTGGCTGGCACCCTGCTGTGGGTGGCTTGCTCGCTGGCACCCTGCTGCGGCTCGCTGGCACCCTGCTGCAGGTGGCTTGCTGGCACCTGCTGTGGTTTGCTAGCTGGCACCCTGCTGTGTCTGACTGGCTGGCACCATGCTGTGGGTGGCCGGCTGGCTGACCTGGCCCCTTGCTGTGGGTGGCTGCTGGCTGATGTGTCCTGCTCCTCTGGTGCAGTTCTGTGGTGTGCACTGTCCAAGGCGAGTGAGGCTAGGACTCACAGAACGTTTAGGCTCAGTGTGCGGACTGGGCCTGCAGTGCACCGCAAACCTTCCTGGCTTCTCGGCCCCAAAAAGTTGGTTGCAGCACTAGGGTCATGGGTTCAAATCCCAACCATGACATCATGTGGTGCAAAAAAGCTGCGGCTGGTGTAGGCGATCTATAAGATGGTCTCTCAATGTTTTATTAAAAACAAAAATTTAACCACATCTCTCTTACCTTTAACAGAAATGTTCTCTTCCCCACTTAATTTGCCCAGTGTGTCTCTTTTGTGTGTGCATTTAGTTTACTCATTTTCAGCTGCCTGCAGCTACTGTAGTGTGCCAGTTCACACCACATGCAGTCCAGTGCGTTTTTTTTTCTGCATCAAAAACGCATGGAAAGTTGGTTATATGGTTTCCAATGGCATAGTTCACACCAAGGTGGTCAGTTCCAGGGCGTTCCAGTTCCAGAAAAAAAAGTAGAACCTGCTACATTTTTTCTGCACTGGACTGTACTGAAACAAGGTAAAATGCATCAAAATGCACTGGAACAAATCACAAAACGCATCAAAATTGCACCAGACCCTAGTACAGTGGAAAAAAAAGCATCCTAACTGCATCAAAAACACGCATGCAGAAATGCATCTGGAATGGATCTGGAGTGTGTTTGTGGTGTGAACCAGCCTTTAGCCCAAGCAAATGACCTATGTTCTTATGCATCAGCATATGACTGGCGTGGCAGGGATTAGGGACACTGACTGGGGACAGTATGGTAAAAATGAAAAATGTGTGTCCAAAAAACTTTTTTTTAAAATATATTTTTAATTTATAAATCATCACTTTCATCCAAGTAGTTCAGTGTCACCATAGTAACACTGCGCTACTCTTGGTGGGGGAGTCCAGTTTTTTGTGTTAACATTTCGATTGGTGATACAATGAAAATCTTTGTACCAGCAATACTGTTTCATTCATCTCAGCTGTGATTATTACTGATCTGTGATTGGCTAAAGCCAATCACATGGTACAGGGTTCTGTGATAGGCCCTAGTAACATGTGATAGCTGTGGGCCAATCACAACTCAGTAGTATAGGAAGCAAAACTGTTATGAATGAGATTCATTCATAACCGCTTTGTAGACGTTGTGATCATGTGATTGCAGAGCAATCAAATAAGCCCAGGGCCTCTCAAAGCGGAACGATACCAGGAGCCACAATCCAGTGGCGTCGCTATGGGGGGGCGCGTGCCATACCTGGGTGACACCTACCAGAGGGGTGACACAAGGGGGAGCATCATTCATTTCTGTGCAGTGTGTGCGGGGCTGAGGCCACACTGCACACATAGTTGTCTGGAAGAAATTCGCCTATGGATGCCGTACGCTCTGTGTCATATTAACCCCCACACACAGCACACAAAGCCGCTCCGGGTCACAATGCCTCAGACGAGCAGCGCTGCAGACACCGCCCGCCCCATCTCTCCTTAACAACTAAAGCGATCCCAGGACAGCAGCAGCACCGACCAGTTGGAAGATATCCACTGCCCAGCAGTATCTCTGAGAGAGGGAGGGGGCGGCAGCTCCTTCTAAAGTCCAGGCTGCACACCTTCTGTAAGTTGTAGCTGCTCTTTGGCAGCAGCCCATCTGTCCTCTCTTCTGTTCTGTATAACATATGCAGTACTTAACTTCTCACCTTTTACTCCATGTACATATACTCCCTGTACTCCATGAACTCTTGAACCTTGCACCATGTACTTTGTGAGTTTTTGAACCCTGCCCTCTGTATACAGTGAGATTTTTGTACCTGTACGTAGCACAGCCCTGGGCCTTTCGATCCCTGCCCCCTGTACACAGTGAGCTTTTGAATTCTGCACCCTGTACTGTTCTGTACTCTACTGTTCTGTATAACACATGCAGTACTTAACTTCTCACCTTGTACTCCATGTACATGTACTCCCTGTACTCCATGGACTCTTGAGCCTTGCACCCTGTACTTTGTGAGTTTTTGAACCCTGCCCCCTGTACACAATGAGCTTTTTGTACCTGTACGTAGCGCCGCCCTGAGCCTTGCGCCCTGTATACAGCACACTTCTGTACCCTGTCCCCTGTACATAACAAGATCCTGAGTCCTGCACCCTGTAGGTAGCACGCGATCCTGGGTCCTGCACCCTGTAGGTAGCACGCGATCCTGAGTCCTGCACCCTGTAGGTAGCACGCGATCCTGAGTCCTGCACCCTGTAGGTAGCACGCGATCCTGAGTCCTGCACCCTGTAGGTAGCACACGATCCTGAGTCCTGCACCCTGTAGGTAGCACGCGATCCTGAGTCCTGCACCCTGTAGGTAGCACACTATCCTGAGTCCTGCACCCTGTAGATGGCACGCAATCCTGAGTCCTGCACCCTGTAGGTAGCACGCAATCCTGAGTCCTGCACCCTGTAGGTAGCACGCAATCCTGAGTCCTCCACCCTGTAGGTAGCATGCAATTCGGCCGCACCTACCCCTTTATGCAGTGTGCTCCCCCTGTAGGGGGGGGGTTGTGGTAGGGGCATGGTTGAGCCTTGGGTGACACCATCAAGTGCACTGTGGCAGGCTAGACAGAAAAGCCTGATGTGCTAGCCTTCCAAGTGTCTACTGCTCTGTTCTGCTTATGCTGTCACTCCACAGCAGGACAAAGCCACTCCGAGGCGGCGGTGCGGTAAATGGGGGGGGTATGACGCCATGTTTTACCACACCAGATGAAGCCACTGCCACAATCCACTGTGTCCGGTGGACTCAGCAGTTGCGAGGGGCATGCTGCGCGACCCATTTAGCCCCAGTAGGTGCCATAACATGTTTGTACATGAATCTGCCTGCACGTGCTAACCCGTCACAGTATATGTATTGTGGCAGAACAGTGTGTCTGTGTGTATACATACTTTATTATTAATATACCGTATTTATATAGGGCCATCAGGTGGTGCAGCGCTTTACAAAATGCATATATATTCAGAAACTTTTTGACTTTATTTACAAATTGATTGGTGTTCTTGGGATTGCAACTAGTGATTTCAAAAACGAAGGCCAAGGTTGACATGTTGAACACTTTTACCTATCCACCAGCTGAATTCAATGGTCCAAAAATTCAGCTTTGGAGTTAAAGGTTTTTTTTGGGGGGGTGGGGAGGAGTGTTGTTTAATGCCTTACATGTGTGCCGAGTAAAATGTTTATTTTGTAGATTATTATAGCTATTTGTATGGGTGTTCATATATTCCACTTGAGGAAAAAAAAAGTTTGATTAATCCAAGATCCAACAAATACATAAATTGTTCAATATTCTACATTTATTTGCCAGCAGGAACACAATTAGCTACGTTCATTTACTTGTGCAAAAAGAAACAGTATTTATGGTGCTACATTACAATAGGTTTAGAAGAAGGAGTTTATAATCTAAAAGGGATTACAACTTAAAGTGGATGTAAACCCGATTCATGAAATTTGAGCTGGGCACATATATCTGCAGCGTTTTGTTATCTCTCTTCAAAGCACTATGTCCATAGCCGTCTCCTGCTTCCTTTTTCTGTTATCAGCCTGATAACTCCTGACAAGTTCTCTGTCACATATGTTAAATGCATCCTGAGTTTTGTGTTGGGGAGGATGCTATAAATAGATTAGCAGAGCCCTGAACTATTCAACAAACAGAGCTGAAAGTCTCTACCTATGGGGGGTGTGTGCCATTCCTCCAATCAGCTGTCTTGGCTGTATGCACAGGCTTCACTGCAGTGCTAACCAGGAAGAGAAAGTCTAACACAAAGAGCACTTTCTAAACAGTATATAAAGCTGAAGACAGCCGATATACATGTAAAACTTATGTAGGGAGATTTGTTTCATCCCTGTGTATCATCTGAGGCTGTTCACTTCACTGGGTATATGTGATGGTTTACTTTAACTTTAATAGTGGACAGCAGGGAACAAAAGGTTATTAACCAGGCAATACATTTTAAGGTTCAACAGCCCTTGCCACCCCACCCAACCCCATCAATTTGTAAGGTGCAAGATTCTCAAAAACAAAATGGGGATCAAAAAAAAAAAGTACCTACAAACTGCAGCATAGCACCACCCCCTTCGCCCCGCCTTCCCACTTATATACATTTCTGATTATTCCTTTCATGCCTAAGTCTATTTATGACATTTGTTGCTTACAAGTTAAAATCTGTATTTTTTAAGAACCCCCAAACATATTATATATATATATATATATATATATATATATATATATATATATATATATATATATAATTTTTTTTTTTTTTTAACAGACCCTAAAGAATAAAATGGTGATCGCTGCAATATTTTATGTCACACGGTATTTGCGCAGCGGTCTTTCAAACACACTTTTTTGGGAAAAAAGACACTTTCATGAATCAAAAAAAAACCTAAACAGTAAAGTTAGCCCAATTTTCTTGTATAATGTGAAAGATGTTACACAGAGTAAATTAATACCTAACATGTCATGCTTTGAAATTGCGCACACTGATGGAATGGCGACAAACTACGGTACCTAAAAATCTCCATAGGCGATGCTTTAAAAACATTTAACGGTTACCAGGTAAGAGTTACAGAGGAGGTCTGTGCTAGAATTATTGCTCTCGCTCTAGCGATCGTGGCGATGCCTCATGTGTGGTTGTAACACCGTTCACATGTGCGGGCAGGACTTACGCATGCGTTTTCTTTACTTCGCACAGACGGGGCGATTTAAAACATTTTTTTTCTTTATTTATTTTTACATTGTCACTTTAAAAATAAAAAAAATCTGATCACTTTTATTGCTGTCACAAGGAATGTAAACATCCCTTGTAACAGTAATAGGTGGTGACAGGTACTCTTTATGGAGGCTGGACACCTGTGTGCGGTGACCATACGGGGGAGTTTTGGGCTAGCTGTGGGTATTTGCAAAGTGTACTTTTTCTGCTTGTGTCTGGCTGTTGTTTACCTGTATGATGGCGCACGACGGTGCACCATTTCACCTTGGTTCGCTATGGCGCACGTGCGTTCGCAAGATCGCCGCTGGGCTCAGCAGTGTGTTTGGCAGCCATGGCGCACACAGCTTTGCCGCACATGCGCCATAGCCTTTATCTGGGCGCACGACAATTCACGTCATACGCGAATACAGCCACGCCCATTCACTGGAACTGCGTGTGTACGCACGCACAGAACGTCCGGCGCACAGCCAGCTTATTTAAGCTGTGTATGCCAAGCATGCGGTGCTTCCAGAAGGCAGCTGTGGGACACAGAGCAGGCTCTGAACCAGGCATTTGCAGTGTTTTATTTTCTCCTTACCCAGGTCACGTGAGTCACCAGGTGTTGCTTGGCGGGCTAAAGGTGCTTAGCAGGATTGTTGCATAGGGGCTTGGTGAACCCTATTAAAGGGTCTCCTTTCTGAGGTGTTTTAATATCACACCCAGGTTCTCCCGTTTTGTGGCTAGTAAATGTCTTCAAAAAAGAGGAGCGGGACTAACATTACAGGGAAGGGCACACCTATGTCATGAGTAGTTCCCGATGAACCTAGTGTTATCCCTAGTGTTGTATCTCCTGAAGGACCAGAGACTTCCGGGCAATCTGAGCCACTGCGCCTATCTGGGATTGTGGCTACAGTCAACGCTGCTGCTTCAATCTTTATCACTAAGCCCTAGCCGGGTTAGAGCATAGGATTGCTGGCATGATTGCCTCCATCCCGCAGGGTGGCAAGAAGTGTGACAGATCCCCCTCCCCAGAGCCTCCTAGTCTGGAGCAGGAATGGGTTGAGGATGGGGAAGAGCTTAAAGCTCAGGATTCTGTGGATGGCCTGGCGGATGAGTCTGCTTCCGAGCAATCTGGACAAGAAGATATCCAGTTGGTGTCTATCTCTCAATCACAGAGGCTTTTGATACTGAATCATACCGAAATGGTTCATTCTGCCTTTAAATTACCTCTTGCAGGGATTACTGAGCCTCCCTGGTCCTCTTTGGGATCCCTGAGGCCTCTTCAGCCCACACAGGCTTTCCCCTTACATCCTCTGTTGGAACAAGCGGTGTATGCTGATTGGGAACATCCTGACAGGATTTTTGTTCCTCCTAAGAGGTTTTCCCTTTTATATCCCATAGATGAAAAATTCGTTAAGAAGTGGAGCATGCCAGCCGTAGATGAAGCAGTCTCTTCCTTAAACAAGAAATTGGAGTCATTATTAAAGGCTTCCTTTTCTTTGGCCAGTTCAGCTATTCAGCCAGCTGTCACAGCAATTGGTATCTGCCAGTCCATAAAGGATCAGATCAGACAGCCTGACAGGCCTAACCAGGAGGAGAGGATGGTATGCCTGAAAATAAGGCAGCTATTCCTTGAGCGATGTGTTTTGCTGTTGATGCCTTAAAGGATGCAATACAGCAGGTTTTTCGTTTGGCTCTGTTGTCTGTACATATGCAAAGACTTTTGTGGCTTAAGAACTGGTCAGCCGAGCTTCCTTGTAAAAAGTTATTGGCAGGTTTCCCCTTTCATGGGGAACGTTTATTTGGTGATCACTTGGACAAATATATCCAAAAGATTTCCGGAGGGACTGCTTCCTCAAATGTCTCAGTGCCAAGGCAGTTCCGCCGCCAACGGGGCGCTAGGGCCAGGGGCAAGCCGCAGGGCCAGAAGAAAAACCCTAGGTCCAAAATGTTTTAAAACACAGCACCAAGCCCTCCTTTTGAGGGGAAGCCCCCACTTCATCGGTGGGGGGAAGGCTGCTGCACTTTGCGGACATTTGGAGAACAATAGTTCAGGACGAGTGAATCACCTCTACTATATCCCGAGGTTACAAGCTGGAGTTGCGGGAGGTTCCCTCTCAGAGATCCAGGGTTCCATTGGATCCTCCAAAAAGAGACTTATTGCTTCAGGCACTACATCATCTAGTGCATCAAGGAGTGATTGTAGAGGTTCCTGTACCCGAAAGGGGCGCAGGGTTTTACTTAAACCTATTTACGGTTCAAAAACCAAACAGGGACACAAGGCCCATTTTGAACCTAAGATCCATGAACCAGTATCTACTGATCCATTCCTTTCGGATGGAGTCTGTCTGCTGAGTAGTAGCCTCACACCAAATGGGAGACTTTCTAGCCTCCATCGTTATAAAGGACGCATATTTACACGTACCTATCTTTCAGTCTCATCAGAGGTTCCTGCGATTTGCAGTAAAGGAATGTCATTTTCAGTTTGTGGCTCTATTCTTTGGGCTTGCTACAGCTCCCTGGGTGTTCACAAAGGTCCTAACACCAGTACTGGGTCTTTTAAGAGCCCAAGGGATCCTGAGTTGAGACCAACTCAAAGTCAGGGGTGGACTGACCATTGAGCCACTCGGGCACTGCCCCCATTTTTTTTTTACTGAGGCTGGCCCCATCAGGGTTGCCAGCCTCAGTAAAACCAGGGACAGTATGTATAAATCTGTGTTTTTTTTTTACATCTGTCTGTGTATACTGTGTGTACATTTATGTGTATACTGTGTGATTGTATACTGTGTGTGTATACTGTGTGGCCCCATAATCTCTAATTGCCTGGGGGCCCCATAATCTCATATTGCCCGGGGGCCCCATGAGTTATCAGTCCGCCTCTGCTCAAAATCTAAAGTATTTAGGTCTGATCCTAGATATGGTCCAAGCAAGAGTATTCTTGCCACCCGCAAGGATCTGTGCCCTGAAGAATCAGGTACGTCAGATAAGGGGCACCAGACAACCCTCCATACGGCTCTGTATGAGTCTTCTAGGGAGGATGGCAGAGGACGGCCTCTCTTACAACTCTGACTTGGAGCCCCTGATAGAGCCCCTGATAGAGCTGACAGGAAGCACCGAGATGCAGAGTCGCATGAGTGCCTGGCGGGATCACTGAACCTGGAGCTGGATCGGAGCACTGAGCAGTGGTAGGCAGGTAGCTGGACTGAGTAGACAACCGGTCCCCACAGGCAGAAGTGCAGGTGCAGCAGAAGGGATGGTGGCACCCTCGAGGCTGAAGAGAAGGCAGGTACAGGCAGGCCGGGTCATACACAAACAGGCACGTCAGGAACAGAGGCTGAAGCGGAAGCAGAATCAGATTACAGGCCGGGTCGTCAGCAGACTGGCAGCGAAGTGGCAGAAGGAGCAGGTAGATGCAGAGTAGAGGACAAGCCGGGTCGGGTGCAGGCAGGAAACAGGAAAGTCAGGAAGCAAGCCGGGTCACAACAGGAACGGAAGTCAGGTAGGTAATTGCAGGATACACAGGGAACGCTGTAGAGCAGACAGCACTGAGTCTGGAAACTGACTGAGTTTAAGTAGCCTGTTTGGGTGTCAAAAGCTGTCACAGGGTGTGTGTGCACCAATGGCATTCTGACAGGGGCAGAGGTAACAGGTCATCTTCTTCGGCAGCCATCTTGGTTGCTGGCATGCCCTTCCTGACAGGCAGAGGTAACAGGTCGTCTTCTTCGGCAGCCATCTTGGGTGCTGGCATGCCCTTCCTGACACTGTGCCCTATGCCCAGTTCCATTCCAGGCCTTTATAACAAGACATCTTGTTGGCGTGGAACAGGAGAGGACAAGCCCTGGATTATCCAACGTTCTTATCTCCTCAGGCACGCTTAAGCCTAAACTTGTGGTTCGAGGATCAGAACTTGTGAAAGGGAAGGTCCTTCCTCCCCGTAACTTGGAGAGTACTGACTACAGATGCCAGTCTCTCAGGCTGGGGAGCGACCCTAGAGGGGCTCACAGCTCAAGGGAAATGGTCAAGGACAGAAAAGATCCTGCCCATCAACGTCCTGGAATTACGGGCAGTAAGACTGGCCCTGTGGCCATGGACGGTGGAGCTTCAGGACTGCCCTATTAGGGTTCAGTCCGACAATGCCACTGCAGTGGCCTATATAAACCACCAAGGCGGTACCAGGAGTCGTTCAGCTCTGAAGGAGGTGAACCACATACTAGCCTGGGCAGAGGAACATGAACCGATTATATCGGCAGTCCATATCCCGGGAATAGAAAACTGGAAGGCAGATTATCTCAGCCGCCAGCAAATCTGCCCGGGGGAATGGTCCCTACACCCAGGAATGTTCCAGGAAATTTGCAAACATTGGGGATGGCCAGAGGTCGACCTACTGGCATCCAGGTTCAACAACAAGCTACAGCAGTTTGTGTCCTGAACAAGAGATCCTCTGACAATCAGAGCAGATGCTCTGGTAGTTCCAGGGAGCCAGTACTCCCTGGTTTATGCTTTTCCCTCCGATCCCTCTCCTTACACATTTGTTGCGCAGGATTCGGAGAGAGGGAGTTCCAGTCATTCTGGTGGCACCAGCCTGGCCCAGAAGGCCCTGGTTCTTGATTGTGAGACTAACAATAGACGGGCCATGGACGCTTCCGCGGCGCCCCGATCTACTGTCTCAAGGTCCTATATTCTACCCCAATTTACAGTCTCTAAATTTGACGGCATGGATATTGAAGCCCAGGTGTTAAAGGACCGTGGCATCTCGGGGCCAGTTGTGTTTACCCTAGTGATTGCTAGAAAAGCTGTTACTAGGAAGATCTATCATAAGGTCTTGAAGACTTATATTGCTTGGTGTGAAGCCAAAAAAATGGCATCCTCAGAAATATGTGGGAGAATTCTCTTTTCTACAGTCAGCTGTGGAAATCAAATTAGCTTTGAGTACAATCAGAGGTCAAGTTTCGGCCCTATCGGTATTCTTCCGAAGGCCTTTAGCCTCCCATTCACTGATCCGAACCTTTATGCAGAGGGCAACTCACTTGCTTCCCCCATTAGGTCACCTATGTGTCCTTGGGACTTGAACTTGGTGCTGTCTGTGTTACAGAAACAACCATTTGAACCTATTAAGGAAATTCCATTAGACTTGCTGTCACACAAGCTAGCCTTCCTGATGGCTATCACCTCGGCTAGAAGAGAGTCAGATTTGGCGGCCCTTTCATGCAGGGAACCGTACTTGATCCTCCACCACGACAGGGTCGTGTTACGACCTGTTCCATCCTTTTTGCCAAAAGTGGTGTTGGCCTTTCATTTAAATCAGGACATTTTTTTGCCTTCTTTTTTTCTCTCAGCCTCGTTCGGCGTAAGAGAGACGACTGCATTCTCTGGACGTTGTCCGGGCAGTCAAGGTTTATTTGTCTAGATCTGCGGAGATCCAAGGATCAGACTCCTTTTTCGTTTTACAAAGGGGAACCAAGATGGGGAAGGCAGCTTCCAAAGCTTCCATTGCCAATTGGGTCCGTCAATTGGTCATTCAGGCCTATGGTCTGAAACGTATAGCTCCTCCCTTTAGGGTTGAGAGCTCATTCTACCAGGGGTGTAGGAACCTCCTGGGCTTTTTTCCATCAGGTATCTGTGGCTCAGATTTGTAAGACTGCTACCTGGTCTTCAGTGCATAAGTTCACAAAATAATATCAAGTGGATGTTTGAGCCGCCGAGGATTCGTCTTTCGGCCGCAGTGTACTGCAGGCTGCCGTATAAGGTCTGGTGGCTATTGCATAGTTGCCAACATTGTGAAAAAATTTTTAGGGACACTTTTTTGGCTGTAGGCGGAGTCTTTTTATAATTAGGGGGGGCATGCATTTGTGGGCGTGGCACAGGGGGAAAGTAAAAATGTGGCGCGCCGTGGTGAAAAATGGGCATGGTTTACGCAAAAATAGTAGGCGTGTCTTAAATGGGCGTGGCTCAAAGGGTGTGGTTAGAGTCTGAGATGAATGAGGGATGGAGAAGGACAGGGGGGAAGAGGGATGGAGGGACAGCAGCCAAAGATCCTACACAACAATAGAAATATGTGTATTCTAGAAAGTTTAACAATCAGCAGAAAAGATACTCCAAACACCTGGTGTTAGCACTTCAATCATCCCGTCACCATGGTTGTTATGGCGTCAGGATGATTGAAATGCATTATTTCTATTATTACATTGTAATATAAAATTAAATCATTTACCTCACCATAATGCCGAATCAGTGGGATCCCTGAGCGTGTCACCTGCCACGTCACCTGCCACCAGCAGAGTCCTTCCTTGCATCAGGTGCCCCAGCAGAGTCTGTCCTTGCATCAGGTGTTCCAGCAGAGTCCGTCCTTGAATCAGGTGTCCCAGCAGAGTCCGTCTTTGAATCAGGTGCCCCCAGCAGAGCCCCCCCTTACATCAGATGTCCCCAGCGGAGCCCCCCTCAAACCAGGAGTCCCCAGCAGAGCCCCCCTCAAACCAGGAGTCCCCAGCGGAGCCCCCCTCAAACCAGGAGTCCCCAGCGGAGCCCCCCTCACACCAGGAGTCCCCTGCGGATCCCCCCTCACACCAGGAGTCCCCTGCGGATCCCCCCTCACACCAGGAGTCCCCAGCGGATCCCCCCTCACACCAGGAGTCCCCAGCGGACCCCCCCTCACATCAGGAGTCCCCAGCGGACCCCCCCTCACATCAGGAGTCCCCAGCGGACCCCCCCCTCACATCAGGAGTCCCCAGCAGAGCCCCCTCTCACATCAGGAGTCCCCAGCGGAGCCCCCTCTCACATCAGGAGTCCCCAGCGGAGCCCCCTCTCACATCAGGAGTCCCCAGCGGAGCCCCCTCTCACATCAGGAGTCCCCAGCGGAGCCCCCTCTCACATCAGGAGTCCCCAGCGGAGCCCCCTCTCACATCAGGAGTCCCCAGCGGAGCCCCCTCTCACATCAGGAGTCCCCAGCGGAGCCCCCTCTCACATCAGGAGTCCCCAGCGGAGCCCCCTCTCACATCAGGAGTCCCCAGCGGAGCCCCCTCTCACATCAGGAGTCCCCAGCGGAGCCCCCTCTCACATCAGGAGTCCCCAGCGGAGCCCCCTCTCACATCGGGAGTCCCCAGCGGAGCCCCCCTTACATCGGGAGTCCCCAGCGGAGCCCCCCCTTACATCGGGAGTCCCCAGCGGAGCCCCCCTTACATCGGGAGTCCCCAGCGGAGCCCCCCTTACATCGGGAGTCCCCAGCGGAGCCCCCCCTTACATCAGGAGTCCCCAGCGGAGCCCCCCCTTACATCAGGAGTCCCCAGCGGAGCCCCCCCTTACATCAGGAGTCCCCAGCGGACCCCCCCTTACATCAGGAGTCCCCAGCGGACCCCCCTTACATCAGGAGTCCCCAGCGGACCCCCCCCTTACATCAGGAGTCCCCAGCGGACCCCCCCCTTACATCAGGAGTCCCCAGCGGACCCCCCCTTACATCAGGAGTCCCTAGCGGACCCTCCCTCACATCAGGAGTCCCCAGCGGAGCCTGGTCTAACAGAACCCAGCTCCATCTCTCCCTGTACCTCATCCAAAAGACACCCATGCAGTGTCTGTGCAGCTGGTGCAGGTGGGGCGGCAGCGACGGCGGCGGCAGATGATAACATCCTCCTTGTGTTCAGTGGAGAACAGGGAGGGGCCGCCAATCCCTGCAGCCAATAGGCACACTGAAGAGAGAAGCCGATTGGCTGCCCCTCTCCTCTGCACTGAACACAAGGGGGAATAACACTCGTGGTGGCGGCGGCGGCCATGTTTTTGTAGCCGCTGCCGTTTTTTTAGCAAAAACATTCCTGATTTTTTCGGGACTAACTCAAAACCACGGGAAAATTATCGGGACAGTCTTAAATCAGGACGAGGGTCCCAAATTCGGGATTGTCCCGGGAAAATCGGGACTGTTGGCAACTATGCTATTGTTTGGCAGGGTGTCTCCCTCCCCTCAAGGCTATTGCTCTGGAACATCCCAGCATATTAGCCTAACTCTGTGTCCCATGATGTATGAAAAAGAAAATAGGATTTTTTTCGTCATACTTACCTGTAAAATCTTTTTCTTTGAGTACATCATGGGACACAGAGGTCCCTCCCCTCTTTTTGAGGATTCAGTGCTTGCTACAAAACTGAAGTACTTCCTCTATGGTAGGAGTTATATAGGGGATCACTTCCTGTCTAAAGACCTTTGGTCTTGGAGGGAGGTGACTCACTTTATCCAGGGGTTAACTATCATACCTATTCCTCTGACAATCAGCATCTGTCTCCTCGGCCTTGTGGAACAACTGGCATTAGCTAAAGCAATCCGCACTCTTATAGGTATCCTATTATTTTACGCAAGGAAAGCTATAGTACTAAAATGGAAATCAGCTGTCCCCCCACCCTGTCCTCATGGAAAAAGTTAATCAACATATTTGTCCCGAGGAAGCTCCCAAAAATATGAAAAAGTTTTGGCACCTGTGGATGGACTCTGTGTCTACGACGGATGGTCAGCCCATTGGGGATCACCCTGGTTAGATACCCTCCAAACTTACCTGGCCCTGTTGAGTGCTGAGGGCCAACGCCCCAGAGTGGTGGTGTTAGTCCAGAGGTCATATGATCACACTTAATCCTAACGTCCAGCTCAGACAGAAGAGAGGGTGAAGTAGTCCTGCAGGAAAAGATATCTCCTGCCACCATCCTACCATGTGAAACCTGGGTACCAATTTTGTGGTTGTTTTTTTGTTTTTTGTTTTTTTTGTTTTGGGATGCACGGTGAGTTGTACACTGTTATGCACATGTGCACCAATTGGCCGGGGTATGCCCCAAAGGCTCTAATTTGTATTTTGACAGTGAAATTTTTCAATAAAAAGAATTTTCAAAAAATACAATACACAATAGACAACGCAACACATCTAGTGGTAATTTTATAAAATGTAACTCCAAAAAGACTGTCGTCATAATGATTGATGTCTAAATGTCCAGGGACCAGCCCAACATATAATGGTGGTTGGGGGGGATGGTGTTGGGGGGATGGTGACCCCTGTCCCAGGCCCAGTCCTATTCCTAGTCCTCCTCTGGGTAGAGTACTTTAACTTTGATCAAGTTAGCAAATGGAGGCCAAAGCCCTATTTCTCTTGGATCAGAAACAGGTAATCTAGTAAAAACGTATTGAAGACTTTTTTGATGTCTAGACAGACGAATGTTGTCCAAATGCCAGTTTGATATACCTTATTTATCGGCTTATAACACACACTTTTCTCCCCTGAAAATAGGGGGCAAATCACAGGTGCGTGTTATACGCCGATCATCTCCTGTTTACTCTCTCACTCGGTTCTCACGTCACACACACAGTCCCGCCTCCACCACCGTCATTGGACCAGTGTTTTTTCTATCACAGGAGCTGGTCCAATGCCAGTGGCGAAGGCGGGACTGTGTGTGTGACTGCCGAGTGAGAGCTAAGAGCAAGAGCCGAGTAAACAGGAGATGACGGCTCAGTGATTTCCTGCATGGTTCAGGCTGCATTAATGAGAGATGGTGAAGGCTGAAAAACGACATTAATCAGGCTGCATTGAGGCTGCAGATGGGCATTGATCAGGCTGCAGATGGGCATTGATCAGGCTGCATTGATAGGCACTGACCCTTATTTTGCTTCAAAGTTGTTTATTTAAAAAATATGTTTTTTTCCTGAAACTGCCCTCTTGAAATGAAGGTGCGTGTTATACGCCGATAAATACGGTAGTTACATAGTAGGTGAGGTTGAAAAAAGACACAAGTCCATCAAGTCCAACCTATGGATAATGATACTGAAAAGGAGACATGCTTTTTTTGTTGTCCCCTGCTTGCCTGCCTGGGCCAAATCCAACCTGATCTTTTGTCCTAAACTGCCCAAGACTGTCACCAGGTAGAACTCTTGGCACATTTTCTGGAGACAACTTAGTCTCTCTAATTAAAAAAAAAGCGCTCAAAAGCTCAAGCTGAAATTTACATGTCAGAGCACTACCTAATTCCTCCCCACTCCACTCCCTTCCCAGTTACTCCATATGGGACAAACTGGGAAATTCATAAAATAGACACCCTTTAGAATTGCGTTGGGTATATGCATCTAATATGTCTTAAGAACAAGCGCTCGGGAGAAAATCGCAGCAAAAAAATGAATGAGTGAAACATCCCCAGCAGCTGGAAGCATCCTATCCCCCTGGACAGGAAAAATTCACTAATGCACAATACCAGCGCTAAAAAAGTCCATGAAATTAAATCAACGATTCCATATCATTAATAAACTTGTGAATAATTATATTTTGCAAACTCATAAATTGAATCCAAAATTAGTCCTTGTAACTAAACATTACTTTGCAATTAAATGCAATAAAATGGTGTCCACAGTAAAGTAATGTAAAAATATTCCCACATCTACTTTAGCACCGTGCAGAAAACTTCATTTTTAAAGAACTCTCACCAACTGATAAGACCCTTAGATGGTAATGGGTCAATTAACACAGGATGTGATATGCAGAAAGACCACATGGTATCTCTGTCCTTCCCAGGGATCCGTTCTACGCTTTCACAAATTTCCTAGATAACTCCTTCAGATCCTATAAAAACAAGCAAAAGGCCCACTCCATAGTGTAGTAAATTATATAAACCTATCTGTATTCTATTAAAATTGCTCTTGCATATCACCAAGAATATTCGGTACAATCAAATATGGAGGATACCAAATTTCTGGTTTCTAGTTTCTGCTTCTGATTTCACTTCCTTGACTTGTTTCATCACATAGACATTGTCAAGAGGATGTAAATGTCAGACCATGCAGTAAGACATCTTATATAGCACTTCCACCCTCAGTAGCCCACCCACACCTAATTAACTAACATTATTAACTAAATAGAGGCTAGAAATTAATTATAATAAATTGAAATCCATATCGCTATTCTTGTACAATTTTTAAATACATACCATATTCAATTGCAAATAGAATTCTAAATAAAAACTCTAATTTGGTGTAATAGCGATTTTAGTATTTATTATAAATTATGAATGCAATAGAATGTAAGTATGTATTTTATAACTGTACAAAGATAGCAGTACAGATTTAAATTTATTTTATTTTTAGCCTCCATTTACTTAATGGAGTTCATTGATTAGATGTCTGCAGGCTAGTGAGGATGGAAGTACTATATAAGATGTCCTCCTGCATGGTCTGACGTGTACATCCTCTTGACAAAGTCTATGTGATGAAACACATTGAGGAAGAGGTTTCAGACATCACCACCGAAAACTGAAAGTTCGGTATCTTCCATATTTGTACCGATTGTGCTTGATGATACAGTGATCTGATTTTTTCCTATACAAGTACAATTTTAATAGAATAAAGAGGTGTTTTTCTAAATTACTTCAATATGGAATGGGCCTTTTGCCTGTTTCTATGTGATCTGAAGGAATTATCCAGGAATTTGGAGGAAGCCCCTGGGAAGGACAGAAACACTTTATGGCCGTTGTACATAACACAACTTGAGGAAACTACTGCCAGAAAATAGTCATAATACGTTTACTGAATTCTCTTTAAAGTTTCTAAAAGATAATGAATTTCTAAAACAAAACAATCCAAATTAATTCAGCTTTAATTCAAGGGGTTGAACATAAATATCAAGTACAAATTTTAAGAACTGTTTTTATACACAGTCCCCCCATTTTCACTGGATCAAATGTAATTGAACAAATAAGAAGGCCAGTATGGTGGCTTGAATTTATGGGAGGAGCCCAGGGAGGTATTTAAGCAGCCCCCCTCACCCATATCCCTTATCCCAGTTCCGGTGCGCGATTCGTTATGTCATTTGGCCGACTCTTCCCAGCTCACTTCGTGGTTCGTGAGTCTGTGTGATCGATTACCCAAGTGTTGCGGCTCCTCCTTTCGTGGTCTTTGTCAGCAGTTCCCACTCGCTGTCGCAGGTAGGATTCAAACCTTTTCGTGCCATACACAATGTTGCGATTCGTGGTGTCTCCTATCCCACATACTTGAACTCATTCATAGTTCGCAAGCCTACGAGTCGCTGACGGTCATGTTCTGGGAACGCTCGGCACAGGCTTCGTAGATTCATAGGTTCCCTCTGCCTTGTTTTTCTACCCATCTGCGAACGTATGGCTTGTTCGTAGTTTTGTAATGCCTCTGAGTCTTTATCAGTCATTTTCCGACATCACTCGTCACAGGCCTCGCTGATTAGTAAACTGTTCATAGCCTTGTTGTTCACCCGTCGTACAAACATACGATTTATTTGTAGTTTCGGAAAAACTTCGAGTCGTTGTTGGTCATTGTCTGACATCAATCGGCACAGGCATCGCCGATTCGTAACTTATCGTTTCCATGACATGTTTTGTTATCAGTCACACACAGGCACCCCCGCAGGGCCGCTGCACCGTTGCACCGCACTCATCCCAGTTGTGGGCCTTGCAGCAGTCGGCAGATCAGTTCGGCACTCTGACAGCTCAATTCGAATTCCAGTCACGTAGCTACATAGCGATTCTAATCCTTGGCACGATCCAACATGTTCTTTCTTTCACACAGCACAAGCTACCACAGCTAGGTCTTTCCCTCGAGGTACCTGCTACAAGCACCCAGTTGCTATTTCATACAACTCATTTGTACGTTCGCAGCCACTCGCAACTCATGCAATACTCCAAGTTCGCAAATCCGACACAAGTCAGTACGCTTCAGTCTCATTTATGAACATAAAAATAAGACTGATCACGACACAGAATTAGCATGACCATGGTTCATCCCCACACACGCTCTGATTTCTTTGTTTTTCGTCTCCCTCATGAGGCTACTTTCTTGCAAAACGCTGTTGCAAGTACGTCTCCAGTGGTACACGACCTCGGCCACTCATTGTCTCTAGTGGCACAAGACCTCGGCCATTCACATTTTTCTGTCTGTCTTTCATTCCTCAGGTCAGTTGAGGTCAGGTTGTTCCATCCTGCACAAAGGTTGGACGTTTTTCCTTACAGGTAAAAAAAATAAAAGAAATGTTGGGGCTCGCATACGTTCTTACCCGGGGGGCGGGGTGGGGAGGCTCAGTCACATTTAAGGGGGCGGGGTTGGGTTAGGGGTCACTTCCATGCCAGGTTAAAACATGGACCTCCATGTCACCTTTTCCACAGGTTCTGGTCGTCTGAGTATTCTAAGCCACAACCAGGACATTGAGTCAGGTGTGTTGTACACGGGTTCCACCCTTACATCACCCTGCAGCACCCTTTTCACCTTGTTGACTTCACATACACGATTTGGGCTGCTCATCTGGCATTAGCTACTGTCACATTTTCTTTTCTTGTCTTACTATTTTTGGAAGGTCAGCGCCTTCTCCTTTCGCAGACACGGTTGCTATACGGTTTGCTTTTAGACAGTACAAGTGTTAGCATTCCAACTATACATCACTTGCTACAGAACGCAACATTCCTACCTAGGCCACAGCCAGACTTCAGGTTCGCGCCCCAGCTGGGGCTCTGGTTTCACAGGTCTGTGCATGACACAGACCGGGCACCCGGGCTATCGGTTATCTGTCCAGTCACCTCCTGGCTGATCTTGGTTGCCCCGCACCCTTGAGTTTTCTAAAGTTCCACTCCTCAGCATTCGTCGGAACGCATCGATTTTCTTAACTACGTCTGTTGCTCCTTTTTCAGTTCTTTATGACCTTTTTCCTGCCTATCCTTATGTACTCCGACTCTTCTCTTCCGTTCTTACCTTTCCGACTCTTCTTAACATACACCCCCCCTCTTTATCTTATAGCTGGAGCCATGTCGCAAGCCAGCAGCGAGGACCTCACCTCCGCCCCTCTGTCACCCTCCGTGGGTTCAGAGCACGGCATCGCTCAGTCTCTGAGAAGATTGACCATCCCCAAACTCACGGCTGAACTGCGGTGTAGGGGCATTCCCTACCCCGCCACAGCCAGGAAGGCCATGCTGTTCCCACCACCAGCAGCAGCTGGACCCGGCACTCAGCAGGCGACCACGGCAGTCTCCGAAATCCAGGCAAGAGTGGGAGTCCTGGAAGAAAGCCCAGTAGTGGCCCCCCCAGGCACGGTCGCAGCTCCTGCCCTAGCGCTCCCACCACAGGTATGACGGACATCGGCCCCATCATCTTCCCTGCACATCTCGTCCCAGCCGGCATTAGGAAGGACATCCTAGAGGGCAAGGATGTTAATTTGGCCTCCCTCCTCATCTCGGTCCATAATGTAGCTGAGAACAAGTCCTAGAGGGACGTCTCAGTGGGTGGTAGTGAGGTCCAAGGATCTTAGACTTAACCGCAAGCTATCCGTCACTGAGTTTGTGATTGGGGTTTGGGATGTTTAAGGACGTCCTATGCTCGGCCAACCCCAGAAGGAGGTAAGAGCTGGATTTGTACCTCCATGCTGTTGTTGACTTTGGGTACAAGTACGGGTGCTTCACCTTCTATGATTATCACCGGTCATTCACAGCTAAGGCCACAGCCAAACTTGCCCAGTTCCAGGCCAGCACTAATTGGAGCATCATGTATACCAAGCTCTTCTGCCACCACTTTGCAGGCTTTCGTTCCCCGCTCTGCTCTGTTTGCCAGTCCTCAGCACTCATGGCAAACTGGTGCTCCAACATGGATGCCAGACACTTCCTGACCTTCCCCTCCACCTCTAGTTCCGGCCAGGGCATGCCTGCCTCCTTGCAGTACCCCCAGGTGGACAAGTTGGAATGGCCCATCCAGTCACTGGGGAAAATGCTGATCTGTAATCATTTTAACTACGCTACCTGCAATTTCAACCGGCTGCTCCACATCTGCATCATCTGCCACAAAGCACACCCCAAAATCGCTTGCATCCTCAAGTATCCCAACACATCATGACTAAGCTCAGTGGACGTACAGTGGCTGGGCTTCTACCTCTCTTCTCACCCATCTTCCTCACACTCTTCCTGGTGCGCAGATTCACCTCCGGGTTCCACAGTGGACTCATCATTCTACCCCAGTCCACCCACAAGTGCAGGAATCTTCTCTTAGCCTCCACCAATGAGCAAGCCATAGACATTCTTCTACAGACAGAGGTTCATCATCGGCCCTTTTCTGCATCACCATTCAGCACCTGGAGAGTCAAGTGCAAGTTCTCAAATAAACCTGGTTTGGTTCATGATTTGTCCACACCTCATTCTTCCAACATCCCCAACTTAAACGCGCTAATTCCATCTGAAGAGTTCTTCCTCAAGTACACATCTGTTGACCTAGCCATACAGGCCATAATTAGCATAGGCATGGGCGCATGGCTGTCCAAAACGGACATTTCAGATGCTTTCAAACTGTTACCCATCGAGCCGTCCTTGTGGCATGGCATCAACTGGAAAGGCTCGTACTACTTCACCACTAAATTGATTTTCAGCTCAAAGAGCAGTCCATGGCTCTTCAATACATTCGCTCAATCCCTTACCTGGATCCTAATTCACTAAGCGCAATGCCAGAAAGTCATCCAATACCCTGACGACTTCCTGCTGATCGAACGGCCCGACGAGCCCCTCCTCAGATTTGGACAAGTTAAGAGTAGTGTTTGGCAACCTCAACATGCCCATAGCAGAGCACAAAGTGGAAGGCTCGGCGCAGTCCATCACCTTCCTAGGCATCACTCTTGACGCGCGCTCCATGCAGGCCAGCCTACCTCCTGACAAATTGTCCTGAATCAGGTCGGTCATTAACGCCTTTACCCTTTCGCGAGTTTGCACCAAGAGACAGCTGCAGTCCCTGCTAGGGATGCTTAACTTTGCTATGATTGTCCCTCACGGGCGTTCCTTCATTTCACACCTCCTGGTTTTCCTTTCTAAGGCACAAGATCCCGATCAAGTCCTCAGGCTGGACCAAGCAGCTAACGCGGACCTGGCAGTGTGGGATGAGTTCCTCAAACTGGAACACTGTGTCCATGTTTATCTCAGTGGCTTCCGCTTCGTCACCTCACGTAGTGACAGACGCAGCAGCCTCCACAGGCTTCACTGCAATTTTCTTCTCATTGGTTCACAGGTCCATGGCCACAAGAGATTCTCCTGGTCCCCCGGGTTTAGCCAGACGTCCTACTTATTCGAGCTCTACCCCATCGTTGCAGCAGCTCAGGTCTGGGGCCCCACCTGGGTAGGACAGACCACGGTCTTCTTCACAGACAACCTGGCCATGGCCGAAATTGTCAACAAAGGCAGGTCCAAGTCCCTGGCCATCATGTCCTTCCTATGCAGGCTCTGTCCCGCCTTAATTTCCTGTTTTTCCTGCAGAAGCCTGAAGCCGACCGGACCACTTCTCATATCCCACCTTGGTCACAGCTGATGATGGGCTGAAGGACCACCTTCGCAACGCAACCCAACTTATAAACCAGTCATTGTCTCGCAACACACTGAAGGCCTACCACATGGCCTGAAACACGTATTGCAGGTTCCTAGCCACGTGCCCCTGGTCGGGAACAGGTGACATCAAGCACGTCCTGGCCTTCGTGTCATACTGTCACATACAGCTGACTCCACAACATCATAAGGCTGTACTTGGCTGGCATCCAACATTTCCTGTCCTTACAGGACCCTGAAAAGCTTTATGGCTCACGTGGTCAAAGCCAACCTACGCGGCATCCAGAAACATCAGCCAATAGCAGGTAGCAAACGCTTGCCCATCTGAAGTGCCACGTTTCGGGACATGTCGGCTGTCCTGTTACGGTCCCCCTTTGGGTTACTGCCCAGCCTTTTCATCCAAACGGCTATCTACCTGGCCTTCTACGGTTTCCTGCGGCCAGTGGAGTTCACCTACAGTGGCCCCGGTTGCCATGTTCTACGCATGTGCCACCTAGCCCTCCTCCAAGACCATTTCTTACTACACCTAGCAGTGTCCAAGACCCAACAGTCTTGCACCGGGCTTGACATCAAGTTCTTCCAGACCCACAGCGATTGGTGCCCAGTAGTGGTCCTTGACCAGTTGTCACACCTGCCTAGCTAGTCTAGCTCCTGCCCATTGTTACATAGTAGGTGAGGTTGAAAAAAGACACAAGTCCATCAAGTCCAACCTATGTGTGTGATTATATGTCAGTATTACATTGTATATCCCTGTATGTTGCGGTCGTTCAGGTGCTTATCTAATAGTTTCTTGAAACTATCAATGCCCCCGCTGAGACCAAAGCCTGTGAAAGGGAATTCCACATCCTTGCTGCTCTTACAGTAAAGAACCCTCTACGTAGTTTAATGTTAAACATTTTTTCTTCTAATTTTAATGAGTGGCCATGAGTCTTGTTAAACTCCCTTCTACGAAAAAGTTTTATCACAATTGTGGGGTCACCAGTATGGTATTTGTATATTGAAATCATATCCCCTCTCAAGCGTCTTTTCTCCAGAGAGAATAAGTTCAGTGCTCGCAACCTTTCCCTATAAATATCCTCCAGACCCTTTATTAGCTTTGTTGCCCTTCTTTGTACTCGCTCGATTTCCAGTACATCCTTCCTGAGGACTGGTGCCCAGAACTGGACAGCATACTCTAGGTGCGGCCGGACCAGGGTCTTGTAGAGTGGGAGAATTATCATTTTATCTCTGGGGTTGATCCCCTTTTTAATGCATGCCAATATTCTGTTTGCTTTGTTAGCAGCAGCTTGGCGTTGCATGCCATTGCTGAGCCTATCATCTACTAGGAAAGAAAGATGTGAAGGGGCGAGTGGCGCTACCTATATGTCAAATAGTGCTCTACCAAATCACTTTATAGTGGCTAAATATTAAAAGACACAGTGCTATTGTGGAATAAATTATAACAAAACAGTTACCATAAAGGTGATAGTGTAATAGTTATCACACCTCACCTCCCCCGGTAGGTGAGTACTAAAGCTCTCTAGGAGTGGGCACCAATCCTACACAGGAGAAGTTGTCACCAAAAATGTAATAGCTTACAAATTAGTGTAACATAAAAATAATCCTCTCTTTATATCAGTGCATAAAACATCCAAACATGAATATCATGATAATATAGTGATCCTCTGCTTATAACAGTACATATAGTGTCCAAACCCAAAATACAGGATGTGAGTGAACCCAAAAACCAAATTCAAATAGGAATGCAAAGAATCGCACCAAAAAACAAAAAAGTTATAAAAAGTTGCACCAAAATGTAATTATCGCACCATATACAAAAACATATAAGTGTATACATATAGTGTCCCAGTCATAAATGAAGGTGTATACCCAAGATGCAAAAAAACAAACAAAAAAAAAATGCAAAAAATCGCACCAAAAACAGAAAAAATGCAAAAATCCCACCAAAATTAAAAATTGTACCAAGATGCAGTTTATCGCACTGTATACAAAGACCACATAGATGCATTCATCCCAATGAAGGTGACTGTTCGTGTTTAGAGGAATTGTAGCAGGTGACTTTAGTGATTACAGAATCTTGACAGGTGACTTGCGTGCTCCCCCTCAAAGGTCCCCACTCACCAGATCCTACTAGCCCTACAGGGGTAATGCGCATGTAGCTCCTTTGGTTGGCAGGTAACCACTGGTGTCAGCCTCTGCAGTTCTTCGAGCAACCTTGGGATATCCGGGTTGAAAAAAGATGTAATTTTCATAATCCTCATAAAAAAGAGAAATTGGCTCCCATAGTGCAGTATTTCCAAAACTTCTATTTATTAAAAAATTATTTAGAAAAATGTATAAAAACAAACAGACAAAAAATGCAGCGTAATACCTAGTCCCATAGGGGCTGCACTTGCTGGTATAGAGCATAGGCAACCGAGCTGTAGGTGGACAGCGTGCACTCTGATTGCGTTCCAACTACTTGCTCAGCCTCCTGGAAGTCACATGATGTGCACAGTGACGCCGTACACGTTTCATCATAGACGTCTTCAGCAGCGATGTTTTACCACTGCACGTCATGTATCTTATAAGGGAGAGCAGCTTGTAACCCCGCCCACTTAACACCGACCCCCCCCAGCTAGTACTGGGAACCATGAACCCCATAACGGTGTTAAAGAGGAGCCCAACCCGGGGCGGACCAAATATGGTTTCAGGTGAAGGTAGATAATTATACACCTGCTTTCCCTTGATAACACCATAAAATTCATAAACACAAATCAGTTAATACAGAGATTGGGATAAGGTCTCCTTATCCTTATCCCGATCTCTGTATTAACTGATTTGTGTTTATGAATTTTATGGTGTTATCAAGGGACCATCGCACCATGTTTTTATATATGGTGCAATAATTACATTTTGATGCGATTTTGTATAACTTTTTTGTTTTTTGGTGCATTTTTGCATTCTAATTTGGATTTGGTTTTTGGGTTCACTAACATCCTGTATTTTGGGTTTGGACATTATATGCACTGTTATAAGTAGAGGATCATGATATTCATGTTTGAATGTTTTATGCACTGATATAAGGAGAGGATTTATTTTTATGTTACACTAATTTGTAAGCTATTACATTTTTGGTGACAACTTCTCCTGTGTAGGATTGGTGCCCACACCTAGAGGGCTTTAGTACTCACCTACTGTGGTAGGTGAGGTGTGATAACTATTACACTATCACCTTTATGGTAACTGTTTTGTTATAATTTATTCCACAATAGCACTGTGTCTTTTAATATTTAGCCGCTATAGAGTGATTTGGTAGAGCACTATTTGACATATAGGTAGCGCCACTCGCCCCTTCACATCTTCTTTCTTTTCTATATTCTAGAGCCCTCTTACAGGGGGCTTTTTGGGGAGGCTGCAATCTGCACACATGTCCTAAGCACAGACCTTCCTAATTAATTAATTTACTTATCATCTACTAGGACCCCCAGCTCCTTTTCCATCCTAGATTTCCCCAGAGGTTTTTCCCCCAGTGTATAGATTGCATTCATATTTTTGCCACCCAAATGCATTATTTTACATTTTTCTACATTGAACCTCATTTTCCATGTAGTGTCCCACCCCTTTCATTTGTTCAGATCTTTTTGTAAGGTTTCCACATCCAGCGGAGAAGTTATTGCCCTGCTTAGCTTAGTATCGTCCGCAAATACAGAGATTGAACTGTTTACCCCAGCCACCAGGTCGTTTATGTACAAATTAAATAGGATTGGTCCCAGCACAGAACCCTGGGGGACCCCACTACCCACCCCTAACCATTCCGAGTACTCCCCATTTATCACGACCCTTTGAATTCACCCTTGTAGCCAGTTTTCAATCCATGTACTCACCCTATGGTCCATGGCAACGGACCTTATTTTGTACAGTAAACTTTTATGGGGAACTGTGTCAAATGCTTTTGCAAAATCCAGATAACTGCTAACTGGTCTGTAATTCCCAGGGATGTATTTTGGGCCCTTTTTAAATATTGGTGCTACATTGGCTTTTCTCCAATCAGCTGGTATCATTCCAATCAGTAGACTGTCAGTAAAAATTAGGAACAATGGTCTGGCAATTACTTGACTGAGTTCCCTAAGTACTCTCGGGTGCAAGCCATCTGGTCCCGGTGATTTATTCATGTTAATTTTCCCAAGTCTAATTTTAATTCTGTTCTCTGTTAACCATGGAGGTGCTTCCTGTGATGTGTCATGAGGATAAACACTGCAGTTTTGGTTACTGAAGCCCCCCGATTCCCTCGTGAAGACTGAGGAGAAGAATAAATTCAATACCTTCGCCATCTCCCCATCCCTTGTAACCAGATGTCCTTCCTCATTCTTTATGGGGCCAATATGGTCTGTCCTCCTTTTTTTACTGTTTACATACTTAAAGAATTTCTTGGGATTTTTTTAGCTCTCCTCCGCTATGTGTCTTTCATGTTCTATCTTAGCCATCCTTATTGCACCCTTTCTTGTTGCATTCTTTATAGAGTCTGAATGCTGATGAGGATCCCTCAACTTTGTATTTTTTGAAAGCCTTCTCCTTTGCTTTTATATGCATTTTTGCCTTGGAGTTAAGCCACCCAGGACTTTTGTTCGCTCTTTTAAATATTATTACCCAATGGGATGCATTGGCTAATGCCCTTATTTAATATGCTCTTAAAGCAAACCCATCTCTCCTCCTTGTTCATTGTTCCTAAGATTTTATCCCAATTTATGCCTTCTAGCAACGTTCGTAGTTTAGGGAAGTTGGCTCTTATGAAATTCAGTGTCTTTGTATTCCCCTTATGTTTCCTATTTGTGTGATTTATGCTGAAGCCAATTGACCTGTGATCGCTGTTACCTAAATTGCCCCATATTTCCACATTTGTGATCAGGTCTGTATTGTTGGTAATCAGTAGATCCAGTAACGCTTTATTTCTAATTGGTGCATCTACCATCTGACCCATAAAATTGTCCTGCAAGACATTTAGGATCTGGCAAGCTTTAGATGAATGCGCGGTTCCCTCTGTCCAGTCTATGTCTGGATAGTTAAAAACCCCCATTATGATAACACTCCCCATCCTTGCTGCTAATCCAAATTATGATTGGAGATCTGTCTCCCCTTCCTACCTCAGGTTAGGGGGCCTATAGCATACTCCCAGTATTATTTTCCCCTTAGCTTCAGCCCTTTGGAGCTCTACCCATAAAGATTCCACCTCCTCCCTAGCTCCCTTAGTAATGTCATCTCTCACATTCACTTGTACATTATTCTTGATATATAAGCATACCCCTCCCCCTTTATTAATCTCTCTATCCTTGTGATAAAGTGTATACCCTTGAATGTTTGCCAGCCAATCATGGGAGCTGTTGAACCAGGTCTCTGAAATTCCCACAAAATCCAAATCCTCCTCGTACAACAGTGTCTCTAGTTCACCCATCTTGTCCACCAGGCTCCTGGCATTGGTGAACATGCCACGTAGTTTAGACCGGTCATATATTATCCTCTTATTGGGTGTTCCGAGATTGCAACTAGGACTTGCTACTTACCTTGGGTTTGTGTGCTTTGGTCAACCTACCACTAATGCCCCCAATACTACCCTCTTGAAAATGTTCCGTGCTGACTATCTTTACCTCTGGACCCTCCCCCCCATCGCCTAGTTTAAAAATCCCTCTAACTTTTTGGCCATCTTCATTCCTAGCTGATCTGCACCCTCCTCATTTAGGTGCAGTCCGTCCCTTTTATAGTACTGGTTATCGACTGAGAAGTTGGCCCAGTCCTGCAGGAACCCAAACCCCTCCTTACTACACCAGCTCTTCAGCCACTTGTTTACTTCCCTAATCTCCCTCTGTCTTTCTGGTGTGGCTTGATGTACCGGTAGTATTCCTGAGAATACTACCTTGGAGGTCCTTTTCCTCAATTTAGCTCTTAAGTCCCTAAAATCGTTCTTTAGGACACTCCATCTGCCTCTGACTTTGTCATTGGTGCCAACGTGCACCATGACAGCTGGGTCTTCCCCAGCCCCTCCCAGTAATCTGTCCACCAGATCCGTGATGTGCCGAACCCGAGCGCCCGGTAGACAACATACTGTTCGGCACTTTAGGTCTTTGTTACAGATTGTTCAAAAAAGATAGGGACAAAGGTCCCAAAAGGTATTCTTCAGAAAGGATACAAAAAGTGTAAAGGACTAATTTAACTTTATTTAATTGTACAAAAACAAATAAATACTTGCAAAAATACTTGTCTAAAATGATGAAAAAGATCCCAAATCCCTCCTCCAAACAAATTTAATTAAAATTAAGACAAGAAGGTCTTAATGGAACACCGGTGTCGATAACAAATCCAGCCATACACATCAGTCACCCATCTCACACACACACGGTTCAATCTGATTGTTGTATATTCACCGCAGATTGGCCTGGTAACTCAATAAAGACAAAAGTCACTGTAATATAGATGAGATTAGCCAGCGGTGATTATGTATAGAGAGTTCGTGTGTTCCGCTCAGCATTTAACTTCCACTCAAATTTGTAAAGCAGCAATGCATATCTCTCTGAAGAAGCTTGGGTTACAAGCGAAACATGTAAGCAAGTAAGACATACTCACATGTCTCCAGCGATGTGAACACCGACCTGTCCATCCACCTGGCAAACCCAGATCACCCATCCGAATCTCGGCTCAGCACTAATCATCCAGCACTCAGCAACCTTCTCTTAAGCCACTTGTTGGTGTGATTAGGACAACTTGGCAAGCATCTGCATTATATATAGGACTCTTTGAAAGATGAACCAGGACTACTCAACAGGGAGCAACTCTAAGGAAGGTCTGTGAAGGACTATTACCCATTTTGTCCTTTCCAAATGGAAGGAAGATCCACCTAATATCTCCAATGACTGAGTATATCCGGTGACTTATGAGTCGCTATCGCTGAGGGCTGGTCCACTTGTATGAACATAGGGGATACAGACATACGGATCAAGACGTCAGAACGGTGAGCTGTACTGGGTTAACCCCCTGCCTTAATACCGTTACTGTTTCCTTTGACCGTTGCTATCCCTCATTAATCAATTGTGATCCATACTTACATAGCAACCAATGACCTGCGTTTTTCAACTATGCGATTTTGAAACCCATATGCATTGCTGCTTTACAAGTCTGAGTGGAAGTTACTTGCTGAACATCCTTTGACCGATGCTATTCCTGATTAATCCATTGTGATCCATACTTACATAGCAACCAATGACCTGCGCTTTTCAAACTGTGCGATTTTTAAATCCATATGCATTGTTGCTTTACAAGTCTGAGTGGAAGTTACTTGCTGAACATCCTTTGACCGATGTTATCCCTGATTAATCAATTGTGATCCATACCTACATAGCAACCAATGAGCTGCGCTTTTCAATCTGTGCGATTTTGAAATCCATATGCATTGCTGCTTTACAAGTTTGAGTGGAAGTTATGTGCTGAGCGAAACACACAAACTCTCTATACATAATCAGCGCTGGCTAATCTCATCTATATTACAGTGACTTTTGTCTCTATTGAGTTACCAGGCCAATCTGCGGTGAATATACAACAATCAGATTGAACCGTGTGTGTGAGATGGGTGACTGATGTGTATGGCTGGATTTGTTATGGACACCGGTGTTCCATTAAGACCTTCTTGTCTTAATTTTAATTAAATGTGTTTGGAGGAGGGATTTGGGATCTTTTTCATTATTTTAGACAAGTATTTTTGCAAGTATTTGTTTTTGTACAATTAAATAAAGTTAAATTAGTCCTTTACACTTTCTGTATCCTTTCTGAAGAATACCTTTTGGGACCTTTGTCCCTATCTTTTTTGAATATATATGCTTTTGTATTTAGAGGATCACCACCCGGTGGCCTCACCGAGACCTGCCCCATAGGACTTTCATCTAGATGAGCTTGGTCTCCAGTTTTTGTTGTTTTTCTTTGTTACAGATTGGCCTCTCTGTCCTTCTAAGAATTGAGTCCCCTACCACCAGAATCTGTCTTTCCTTTCCCTTCGCTTCCCCCCCACTTTCACTGGAGGAGTTCTTCCCCCAGCAGCTAGGAGAGTCCCTCACTCCAGCAGTACTTGTCCCTGACTGGTTTCACCAATGTCACTTAATGGAGCCTACTTATTGGCATGCTCCAGCCCTGGATTGGCCTCCCTGGCACTCCCCCTTCTACCCTTCCTGACTGTCACCCATCTACTCTTTACTAGTGCCTGCACCTCTTTGCCTCTGTGCTGGCCCCCGCCGGCACCTTCCGTGTACGTTCCTGGCTCTCCTTTAGTATGGAGGGACTTCTCTGTGCTGACAGTTGCTTCCCCAGATTCAGAACCTGGGCTTCTAGGGAAACAATGCGCTTACATTTTGCACAGCAGTATTCACCCTCGATCGGATGATCAAGGAACGCATAAATGCCGCAAGATGTACAACGAGTCACCTCTCCACACCCGCCGGGCATCGTACCTATTAAATTTAATGAGGATTGGGGATTATACCCTGTCCAAATTACATAACAACTAGCTTCCTGACACTAATACTCAACTCACTGTTGCCTTTTCCTACTAGCCCCCTGAGTGCTAGCCAGTTCATCAGACATGTTCGTATCCTCCTGGCTAACCTAGGCCTCGATCCCAGCCGGTTTTCTGGGCACTCCTTCCATATCGGAGCAGCATCAGCTGCCTCTCGGCACGGGGTACCGGACCACATCATCAGGAGGTTGGGCAGGTGGAAGTCTGCCTGCTTTGCCTGGTACATTGTCACAAGCCTTCACCAAACTTGCTCAATAAATGTCATATGTCCAATAAAACATTATTTTTCTATCCTGGTATTTTTGCCCCCTTTTTTGGCATACCGACCAGCTGACCAGGGCACATGTCATATGTCCAATAAAACATTATGTTTCTATCCTGGTATTTTTGCCCCCTTTTTTGGCATACCGACCAGCTGACCAGGGCACACCTCAGGTCTGTGTTATGTTGTGAGTCTTTTGGTGTCTTTATGTGGTTCCATGTCTGTCTCGATTGAAGAACTTCGACCATAAATAAGAGGGCCAGTATGGTGGCCTGAATTTATGGGAGGAACCCGGGGGGTATTTAAGCAGTCCACTCACCTGTATCCCTTGGATCCCCTGTATCCCGGTGCGTGATATCCTCCCACGCATTCCCCCTTTCAGTGCACTTCCTTGCACATCCCTCTTCTACAATCATCCATTACTTATCTGTGGTATACCCCCTTTTTTGGCATACTGACCAGCTAACCAGTGCACACCTCAGGTCTGTGTTATATTGTGAGTCTTGTGGCGTCTTAATGTGGTTCCATGTCTGTCTCGGTTGAAGGACTTCGACCATAAATGAATATAATCATAAATAAAATGTTCATTTTTAATATTTTGTAGAGAATCCTTTACTGGCAATGACTTCCTGAAGTCTGGAACCCATGGACATTACCAAAGACTGGGTTTCCTCCTTTCTGATGCTTTGCCAGGCTCTAACTGCTAGTCTTCAGTTGTTCTTTGTTTTTATGCCTTAAGTTTTGCCTTCAGCAAGTAAAATGCATGCTCAATTGGGTTGAGATCAGGAGAATGACTCGGCCATTGCAGAACATTCCACTTCTTTTCCTTCAAAAGCTCCTGGCTTGCTTTTGCATTGTGTTTTGGATCATTGTCCATGTGTACTGTGAAGCACCATCCAATCAACTTTGCTGCATTTGGCTGAATCTGGGCTGACAGTATATCTCTAAATAGTGCAGAATTCATCCGGCTGCTTCTGTGTTCTGTCACATCATCAATAAACACCACTGACCCAGTGTCACTGGAAGCAATGCATGCCCATGCCATCACGCTGCCTCCACCATGTTTTACAGATGAGGTTGTGTGCTTTGGATCATGAGCTGTTCCAAGCCTTCTCCACACTTTTGTTCTTCCCGTCATTCTGGTACAGATTAATTAAGATTCATCTGTCCAAAGAATGCTTTTGCAAAACTGGTATGGCTTTTTTAGATGTTTTTTGGCAAAGTCTAATCTGGCTTTTCTATTCTTCAGACTTATTAATGGTTTGGAGATAATAGTGGAAAAATTGATACTAAACTTTATAGGCACTGAGGTACACAATATTATTGTTAAAATAATTTTTATTACAAATTGATAAAAAAGAAACCACCAGACAAAGACTAGTTAAACAACTTTGCAAAGTGGAGCTTACCTAAATACTAATACAGCACACAACCCTTCCTCCGATTTGGGATTTGGATGTACATACCCTCAAATTAAACAATGTACATACCCTCAAATGTGCACTTTCAGCCCATATCCATTATATAACTATAGCTTGAATATTTTGGTAAATACATGAAAAATCTAAAATTGTGTCTGTGTCCAAATATATATGGACCTAACTGTATATTATATGTGTTGTGATGCTTTGGATTAAAAAGCCAGAGGTCCTGAGAAGTCCAAATAATTATTCATGCATGTATTATAATTATTAGTATCTACTGTATAATATCTCTTGTGTCTGTTATGTAGTTATAACACTTAATACCAACTGCTCAGGAAACTAGGAACAAGTCAAAATGTATGTAAAGTTTCTTTTGTCTTCATGTCATTATAAAAGTTTTCTTTTCCTTGTTAGATGTAGAAATTGGTCTGGATGCAGATGGGATTGTTTTATCCAAATATAATTTAAAGAAATCTTCAAAAAGGTCAGCATGATGTTGTTCCTCTTCTGTCTGTAGTACCAAATGTATTTTTTTGTTTTAGCTTTTGTCAAGGAAAATGTAAGCTTCTCCCTATAAGCATATAATTTCTTTGCGCTTAAAAGCACAAAAAGCTCTCTTATATAATACCAGGAAAGTGCGCTCATTTATCTCTCCAAGTAACACAAACAGACATTGGTGTCACCTCAAGCTCAGTGCAAATCCTGAGCAAGATAGCCAAGTGGCTTTTATTTATACTAAACACATGGATAACAAAAGAGGCTGCTGACTTCAGAATCAGCCAATCAGAAACTTGTATTCATTCAAAAGAACCAATGACAGATGCATATAATCAAATAGAAATGCAGTAGTGATGTGTGCAGACGGTGGTGTGCAAAACCATGCGGCAAGCACATGGTTTTGAACACAACCGTGTGCACATTCCCACTGCTACCAGTGATGCGAACCGTACTATACCATGGCCCAGTGGGCCATAATATTGTATGGTTATGCTATGGTTCCCATGTACGCAGACTTGCTTACTTAGGAGTTGAAATGCGATCGCCATAGAGTGGTCAAGTCCTTGGAGAGGCATAAACAGACATCCTTAAAAGAGCAAACAGATCCGCCTTGTCCACGGGAAGGTTTCCGCATCCAATGGTCTTCCACCAGTGTCTGTATGTGCGAATACCCTCACATGAGCGTATTACAGCATAACTGACACTGGGGGGCATCTGACAACATACATTAATAAAATTTTCCACAACACTTTCCAATGTGTATTAATGTTTTAGAAACCTTGTTTCCTAGAATGGATTGTAATTACAGTTTGTGTGTGTGTATATGTATGTGTAATATATATATATATATATATATATATATATATATATATATATATATATATATATGTGTGTGTATATGTAGTATATACTAGGGACGAAAAGTATTCAGACCCCCTTAAATTTTTCACTCTTTGTTATATTGCAGCCACTTGCTAAAATCATTTAAGTTCATTTTTTTCCTCCTTAATGGTACACACAGCACCCCATATTGACAGAAATACACAGAATTGTTGACATTTAGATTTATTAAAAAAGAAAAACTGAAATATCACATGGTCCTAAGTATTCAGACCCTTTGCTGTGACACTCATATATTTAACTTAGGTGCTGTCCATTTCTTCTGATCATCCTTGAGATGGTTCTACACCTTAATTTGAGTCCAGCTGTGTTTGATTATACTGATTGGACTTGATTAGGAAAGCCACACACCTGTCTATATAAGACCTTACTGCTCACAGTGCATGTCAGAGCAAATGAGAATCATGAGGTCAAAGGAACTGCCTGAAGAGCTCAGAGACAGAATTGTGGCAAGGCACAGATCTGGCCAAGGTTACAAAAAAATTTCTGCTGCACTTAAGGTTCCTAAGAGCACAGTGGCCTCCATAATCCTTAAATGGATGACGTTTGGAATGACCCGAACCCTTCCTAGAGCTGGCTGTCTGGCCAGACTGAGCTATCGGGAGAGAAGAGCCTTGGTGAGAGAGGTAAAGAAGAACCCAAAGATCACTGTGGCTGAGCTCCAGAGATGCAGTCGGGAGATGGGAGAAAGTTGTAGAAAGTCAACCATCACTGCAGCTCTCCACCAGTCAGGGCTTTATGGCACAGTGGCCCGACGGAAGCCTCTCCTCAGTGCAAGACACCTGAAAGCTCGCATGAAGTTTGCTAAAAAACACCTGAAGGACTCTAAGATGGTGAGAAATAAGATTCTTTGGTCTGATTAGACCAAGATAGAAGTTTTTGGCTTTAATTCTAAGCGGTATGTGTGGAGAAAACCAGGCACTGCTCATCACCTGTTCAATACAGTCCCAACAGTGAAGCATGGTGGTAGCAGCATCATGCTGTGGGGGTGTTTTCCAGCTGCAGGGACAGGATGACTGGTTGCAATCGAGGGAAAGATGAATGCGGCCAAGTACAGGGATATCCTGGACTAAAACCTTCTCCAGAGTGCTCAGGACCTCAGACTGGGCCAAAGGTTTACCTCCCAACAAGACAATGACCCTAAGCACACAGCTAAAATAAAGAAGGAGTGGCTTCACAACAACTCCGTGACTGTTCTTGAATGGCCCAGTCAGAGCCCTGACTTAAACCCAATTGAGCATCTCTGGAGAGACCTAAAATGGCTGTCCACCAACGTTTACCATCCAACCTGACAGAACTGGAGAGGATCTGCAAGGAGGAATGACAGAGGATCCCCAAATCTAGGTATGAAAAACTTGTTGCATCTTTCCCAAAAAGACTCATGGCTGTATTAGATCAAAAGGATGCTTCTACAAAATACTGAGCAAAGGGTCTGAATACTTAGGACCATGTGATATTTCAGTTTTTCTTTTTTAATAAATCTGCAAAAATGTCAACAATTCTTTGTTTTTCTGTCAATATGGGGTGCTGTGTGTACTTTCATGACTAAGCCTATTTTTGAAATTTGGTGTTTACAAGTTAAAATCCGTATTTTTTGCTAGAAAATTACTTAGAGTTCCCAAACATTATATATATTTTTTTAGCAGAGAATCTAGAGAATAAAATGGCGATTGTTGCAATATTTTTTATCACACGGTATTTGTGCAGCGGTGTTTTAAACGCAAATGTTTGGAAAAGGGACACTTTAATGAATTTTAAAAAATCCAAACAGTAAAGTTACCCCAATTTTTTTGTATAATGTGAAAGATGATGTTACGCCGAGTAAATAGATACCAAACATGTCACCCCTTATAATTGCACGCACTCGTGGAATGGCGACAAACTACGGTACCTTTGAATTTCCATAGGCGACGCTTTAAAATTTTTTACGGTTACCAGGTTTGAGTTACAGAGGAGGACTAGGGCTAGAATTATTGCTCTCGCTCTGACGATTGCAGCGATACCTCACATGTGTGATTTGAACACCGTTTACATATGCAGGCGCGACTTCCGTATGCGTTTTCTTCGCTGCGCGAGCTCGCGGGGACAGGGGCACTTTAAAAAAATTTTTTTTTTTTTTTTATTTATTTTTTTACTTTATAAATTGTGTTTTAAAACATTTTTTTATTTTTTACTTTTATTGCTGTCACAAGGAATGTAAACATCCCTTGTGACAGTAATAGGTGGTGACAGGTACTCTTTATGTACTTCGAAGTATTCAGATCGCCAAAAACGGCGATTCTGAATACTGTGTACTTTTTTAAATTCGGCGCCATTGGCAGCCGAGTAAACGGGAAGTGACGTCATGACGTCGCTTCCGCGTTTACAACGAGAAGGCTGGAACGAAGCCGCCCACAGCTTCGTTCCAGCCCGCCCCCAGCCACCGAAGGTACCCGATTGGACACCGGGCCTCCCGATCGCACGGGAGGCCCGGTAACAGCGGCGGGAGGCGGCGGGAGGGGGGGATGTCCCCTTCCGCTCCTCCGGTATAACAACCGAGCGTCTTTTAGCCGCATCGGTTGTTATACTCGGGTAGCCGATCGCCCGCTGTAAACAACGGTACCGGGATGATGCCTGCAGCTGCGGGCATCATCCCGGTATAACCCCGGAAAGCCGAGTACGCATATGTGCGTACGGTCGGCGGGAAGGGGTTAATGAGGAAAAAAAATGAACTTAAATGATTTTAGCAAATGGCTGCAATATAAGAAAGAGTGAAAAATTTAAGGGGGTCCGAATACTTTCCGTCCCCACTGTGTGTATATATATATATATATAGATCTATATATATATATATATAGATCTATATATATATAGATCTATATATATATATATATATATATATATATATATATATATATATAAATAGATATATATATCTATATACCGTATTTATCGGCGTATAACACGCACTTTTTTCCCCTTAAAATCAAGGGGAAAATCGTAGGTGCGTGTTATACGCCGATCCCCGCTAATTGTGAACTATCGGCGGCGATTGCCGCCGACATTCACATAGCGAGTAGTTTTAAATATGGCGCCGCGGAGTTCGGAGGGACTCGGTGGAGCTGAACGAGCGCTGCCGAAATCACAGTGAGCCGGGATACACGTAGTCGAGTGTATTCGGCTCTTTCCGGCGCCGCTCACAGTCCCGCCCAGTCCCGCCATTGGACCTGTGTTATGTCCATCATAGGACAGGACTGGGCGGGACTGTGAGCGGCGCCGGAAAGAGCCGAATACACTCGACTATGTGTATCTCAGCTCACTGTGATTTCGGCGGCGCTCGTTCAGCTCCGCCGAGTCTCTCTGAACTCCGCGGCGCCATATTTAAAACTAAATGCAGCTATGTGTATGTCAGCGGCGATCATGGACACTGGGGGCAAGCATGGACACTGGAGGCAAGCATGGACACTGGAGGCAAGCATGGACACTGGAGGCAAGCATGGACACTGGAGGCAAGCATGGACACTGGGGGCAAGCATGGACACTGGAGGCAAGCATGGACACTGGGGGCAAGCATGGACACTGGAGGCAAGCATGGACACTGGAGGCAAGCATGGACACTGGGGGCAAGCATGGACACTGGGGGCAAGCATGGACACTGGGGGCAAGCATGGACACTGGGGGCAAGGCTACACTGACCACTGGGGCAAAGCTGCACTGACAAGGCTGCACTGGGGCAAAGCTGCACTGACAAGGCTGCACTGGGGCAAAGCTGCACTGACAAGGCTGCACTGGGGCAAAGCTGCACTGACAAGGCTGCACTGGGACAAAACTGACCTGACAAGGCTGCACTGGGGCAAAACTGCACTGCCAAGACTGCACTGGGACAAAGCTGACACTGAAAAGGCTGCAATGACACTAACAATGTTGCAGATGAACACTGATGAGGCTGCATTGATGAGCATTTTAATGTAAGTTTTTTTTCCTTAAACTTCCCTCCTAAAAGTTTTTTTCCTTAAAATTCTCTCCTAAACTTGTGCGTGTTATACGCCGATAAATACGGTATATAGATATATAGATATATATATCTATATAGATATATATATAGATATATAGATATAGATATAGATATACATACAGTTGTGCTCATAGGTTTACATACCCTGGCAGAATTTATGATTTATTGGCCATTTTTCAGAGAATATGAATGATGATAACACAAAAACATTTCTTTCACTGATGGTTAGTGTTTGGGTGAAGCCATTTATTATCAATCAACTGTGTTTACTCTTTTTAAATCATAATGGTAACAGAAATTACCCAAATGACCCTGATCAAAAGTTTACATACCATGGTGATTTTGGCCTGATAACCTGCACAAAAGTTGACACAAAGGGGTTTGAATGGCTATTAAAGGTAACCATCCTCACCTGTGATCTGTTTGCTTGTAATTAGTGTATGTGTATAAAAGATCAATGCGTTTCTGACAGACCTTTGCATCTGTCATCCAGTGCAGCACTGACGTTTCTGGATCCTGAGTCATGGGGAAAGCAAAAGAATTGTCAAAGGATCTGCAGGAAAAGGTAGTTGAACTGTATAAAACAGGAAAGGGATATAAAAAGATATCCAAGGAATTGGGAATGCCAACCAGCAGTGTTTAAACTCTAATCAAGAAGTGAAAAATGAGCGGTTCTGTTGAAACCAAACCATGGTCAGGTAGACCAACTAAAATTTCAGCCACAATTGCCAGGAAAATTGTTCAGGATGCAAAGAAAAACCTACAAATAACTTCAGGTGAAATACAGGACTCTCTTAAAACATGTGGTGTGGCTGTTTCAAGATGCACAATAAGGAGGCACTTGAAGAAATATGGACTGCATGGTTGAGTCGCCAGAAGAAAGCCATTACTATGCAAATGCCACAAAGTATCCCGCTTACAATACGCCAAACAGCACAGAGACAAGCCTCAAACCTTCTGGCACAAGGTCATTTGGAGTGATGAGACCAACATTAAGCTTTTTGGCCATAGCCATAAACGATTTTCTTGGAGAGGAGTCAACAAGGCCTATGATGAAAAGTACGGAGGTGGATCGCTGATGTTTTGGGGATGTGTAGGCTACAAAGGCACAGGAAATGCTAACAAAATTGTTGACAAAATGAATGTAGTATGTTATCAAAAAATACTGGGGGAACATTTGCATTCATCAGCCAGGAAGCTGCGCATGGGACGTACTTGGACATTCCAACATGACAATGATCCAAAACACAAGGCCAAGTCAACCTGCCATTGGCTACAGCAGAATAAAGTGAAGGTTCTGGAGTGGCCATCTCAGTCTCATGACCTCAATATCATTGAGCCACTCTGGGAAGATCTCAAACGTGCAGTTCATGCAAGACAGCCCAAGAATTTACAGGAACTGGAGGCTTTTTTCCAAGAGGAATGGGCAGCTTTACCATCTGAGAAGCTAAAGAGCCTCATCCACAATTACCACAAAAGACTTCAGTAGTTTCTGTTGCCATAATGATTTAAAAAGGGTAAACACAGTTGATTGATATTAACCACTTCAGCCCCAGAAGGATTTACCCCCTTCCTGACCAGAGCACTTTTTACAATTTGGCACTGCGTTGCTTTAACTGCTAATTGCGCGGTCATGCAATGCTGTAGCCAAACGAAATTTGCGTCCTTTTCTTCCCACAAATAGAGCTTTCTTTTGATGGTATTTGATCACCTCTGCTGTTTTTATTTTTTGCGCTATAAACAGAAAAAGGCCGAAAATTTTGAAAAAAAATGATATTTTCTACTTTTTGTTATAAAAAAAATCCAATAAACTCAATTTTAGTCATACATTTAGGCCAAAATGTATTTGAAAAAAAATGTAAAAAAATGTCAATAAGCGTATATTTATTGGTTTGCGCAAAAGTTATAGCGTCTACAAGCTAGGGTACATTTTCTGGAATTTACACAGCTTTTAGTTTATGACTGCCTATGTCATTTCTTGAGGTGCTAAAATGGCAGGGCAGTACAAAACCCCCCCAAATGACCCCATTTTGGAAAGTAGACACCCCAAAGAAATTGCTGAGAGGCATGTTGAGCTCATTGAATATTAATTTTTTTTTGTCCCAAGTGATTGAATAATGACAAAAAAAAAAATTACAAAAAGTTGTCACTAAATGATATATTGCTCACACAGGCCATGGGCATATGTGGAATTGCACCCCAAAATACATTCAGATGCTTCTCCTGAGTACGGGGATACCACATGTGTGGGACATTTTGGGAGCCTAGCCACGTACGGGGCCCCGAAAACCAATCACCGCCTTCAGGATTTCTAAGGGCGTAAATTTTGGATTTCACTCCTCACTACCTATCACAGTTTTGAAGGCACAAACCCCCCCCCAAATGACCCCATTTTGGAAAGTAGACACCCTAAGCTGTTTGATGAGAGGCATGGTGAGTATTTTGCAGCTCTCATTTGTTTTTGAAAATGAAGAAAGACAAGAAAAAACATTTTTTTTTTTCTTTTTTCAATTTTCAAAACTTTGTGACAAAAAGTGAGGTTTGCAAAATACTCACTATACCTCTTAGCAAATAGCTTGGGGTGTCTACTTTCCAAAATAGGGTCATTTGGGGGGGGGGGTTGTGCCACCTGGGCATTCCATTGCCTCCGAAACTGTGATAGGCAGTGAAGAGTGAAATCAAAAATTTACACCCTTAGAAAGCCTGAAGGCGGTGCTTGGTTTTCGGGGTCCCGTACGCGGCTAGGCTCCCAAAAAGTCTCACACGTGGTATCCCCGTACTCAGGAGAAGCAACAGAATGTATTTTGGGGTGTAATTTCACATATTCCCATGGCATGTTTGAGCAATATATCATTTAGTGACAACTTTGTGCAAAAAAAAAAAAAAAATTTGTCTTTTTCCCGCAACTTGTGTCACAACATAAAATATTCCATGGACTCGACATGCCTCTCAGCAAATAGCTTGGGGTGTCTACTTTCCAAAATGGGGTCATTTGGGGGGTTTTGAACTGTCCTGGCATTCTATGCACAACATTTAGAAGCTTATGTCACATATCACCCACTCTTCTAACCACTTGAAGACAAAGCTCTTTCTGACACTTTTTGTTTACATGAAAAAAATTATTTTTTTTTGCAAGAAAATTACTTTGAACCCCCAAACATTATATATTTAAAGCAAATGCCCTACAGATTAAAATGGTGGGTGTTTCATTTTTTATTTTCACACAGTATTTGCGCAGCGATTTTTCAAACACATTTTTTGGGGAAAAAACACACTTTTTAAAATTTTAATGCACTAAAACACACTATATTGCCCAAATGTTTGATGAAATAAAAAAGATGATCTTAGGCCGAGTACATGGATACCAAACATGACATGCTTTAATATTGCGCACAAACGTGCAGTGGCAACAAAATAAATACATTTTTAAAAGCCTTTAAAAGCCTTTACAGGTTACCACTTTAGATTTACAGAGGAGGTCTACTGCTAAAATTACTGCCCTCGATCTGACCTTCGTGGTGATACCTCACATGCATGGTGCAATTGCCGTTTACATTTGATGCCAAACCAACGCTTGCGTTTGCCTTAGCGCGAGAGCAGGGGGGGACAGGGGTGCTTTTTTTTTTTTCTCTTTATTATTTTTTTGCTTTTTTATCTTATTTTTAAACTGTTCCTTTCATTTTTTTTTTAATCATTTTTATTGTTATCTCAGGGAATGTAAATATCCCCTATGATAGCAATAGGTAGTGACAGGTACTCTTTTTTGAAAAAATTGGGGTCTATTAGACCTTAGATCTCTCCTCTGACCTCAAAGCATCTGACCACACCAAGATCGGTGTGATAAAATGCTTTCCCAATTTCCCAATGGCGCTGTTTACATCCGGCGAAATCTAAGTCATGAAATGCTCGTAGCTTCCGGTTTCTTAGGCCATAGAGATGTTTGGAGCCACTCTGGCCTCTGATCAGCTCTATGGTCAGCTGGCTGAATCACCGGCTGCATTCTCAGGTTCCCTGTTGAGACAGGAGAGCCAGAGAAAAACACGGAAGACGGTGGGGGGGGCATTCCCTCCCACTGCTTGTAAAAGCAGTCTAGAGGCTAATTAGCTGCTAGGATTGCTTTTACATGAAAGCTGACCGCTGGCTGAAAAGAATGATACCAAGATGATACCTAAACCTGTAGGCATCATTCTGGTATAACCACTCAAAGTCGTGAATGGCGTACCTGAAGACATAAAAATGGTTAACAATAAAACACAGTAAACGGTAAAGTATAAAAAAAATTGCATACCTGAAAAGCAAACATCATAAAATATAATAACAATAAAACATTGCAGAATAGAATACAGTAAAAAAGAGCAGAACAATAGAGAGAGAATAGAGAGAGAGAGAACAATAAAACGACAACTATTTTTTTTTTTTTTTATATATTTTTAAAAAAAATTTTTTTTGTAACTAACTTTTATAACTGTAACCGACTCCAGGTTCGGGTCTCCCAAAATGCGATGGCATCTTGGGAGACCCTGTGAAAGTGTGCCTAGTCTGTGCAATGCTGTACCCTACGCTAATACTCAACTAGTGCATGGTAGCGTTCAAAACATTCACCAAAATGAATGCAGTCGGCTGCATGAGAGGCATTTTCTTTATGTCCTCCCGAGTACCCCTAACCAACGAACCCCCCAAAAAAGATGTTGTGTCTGCAGCAAGCGCGGATATAGGCGTGACACCTGCTATTATTGTCCCTCCTGTCCTGACAATCCTGGTCTTTGCATTGGTGAATGTTTTGAACGCTACCATGCACTAGTTGAGTATTAGCGTAGGGTACAGCATTGCACAGACTAGGCACACTTTCACAGGGTCTCCCAAGCGGGTGTCACGCCTATATCCGCGCTTGCTGCAGACACAACATCTTTTTTGGGGGGTTCGTTGGTTAGGGGTACTCGGGAGGACATAAAGAAAATGCCTCTCATGCAGCCGACTGCATTTGGTTGGGGATGTGAATGGGGGAAGTACGGGTGCTGCAGAAGCGGTGGGTTCCCAATTAGGATTGGCGAATGCTGCAGGAAGGGCACTATGGTCACGACGGGCCTGTGTTTGTCTTCTTCTTGGTGGCAGCGGGACTCTACTTGTGCTTGCCACCTCACCAGCTTGAACTGCACTTATGGGACTCGCCATGTCACCAAGTGTTACTGCAGTGCTGGTTTGACTATGACCGGGGTGTACTAGGCCGCTGGTGCTTGCCAGTTCACCAAAACGCTACCAAAAAACTGTTAGCAATCGTAGGGATCAGGCCTGACTCTGCAAACGCTGCAGTTATGTGTTTAGTGTTTTGTAAGTGACAGTGATCAATCGATACTGCACTTGGGTGGGCTGGGCTGGGCCGGGCGGAGGGGCAAAACGCAGGTGCTAGCAGGTATCTGGGCTGATCCCGCTAACACTGCGTTTTTAGGAACCCTAAACTGCTGGGGACGCTAGTATAGATCTGATCGGATCAGATATTGATCCGTTCAGATACTACACCACTAAGGGAGGTGTACGGTGCGTGCGTGGGTGTTAACGGTACTGGCACTAACCTGACGCTGCCTGGGGCTGGTGCTTGCCAGTTCACCAAAACGCTACCAAAAAAACTGTTAGCGATCGCAGGGATCAGGCCTGACTCTGCGAACACTGCAGTTATGCGTTTAGTGTTTTGTAAGTGACAGTGATCGATCGATACTGCACTTGGGTGGGCTGGGCTGGGCCGGGCGGAGGGGCAAAACGCAGGTGCTAGCAGGTATCTGGGCTGATCCCGCTAACACTGCGTTTTTAGGAACCCTAAACTGCTGGGGACGCTAGTATAGATCTGATCGGATCAGATATTGATCCGTTCAGATACTACACCACTAAGGGAGGTGTACGGTGCGTGCGTGGGTGTTAGCGGTACTGGCGCTAACCTGACGCTGCCTGGGGCGACGCATATCACCGCCGTGTGCCCTGACACTATAAAAAATAAACGAACTAACCAGCGTCACGCGTAACAGTTATACGGTGATCAGTGGTGAAAGGGTTAACTAGGGGGCAATCAAGGGGTTAAAACATTTATTAGGTAGTATATGGGTGTCCCTGATGCTATAAAACGCTGACGGCGAACCTAAATATTTACCTCCCTAACTAGCGTCACCAGCGACACTAATACAGCTATCAGAAAAATGATCGCTTAGCGACAATGGCGACGGGGGGTGATCAAGGGGTTAAAACTTTATTGGGGGGGGTTAGGGGGGTATCCTAGACCTAAAGGGGGCTAACCCTAACTGCCCTACCATACTAACCCTCACAAACTGACACCATGCAGTAATCAGAAAAAAAAAAAAACCTGCTTGGTGTCAGTGTGACGGGGGGGGGGGAGGGGTGATTGGGAGGTGATCGGGGGGGGGGATTGGGGGTGTAATGTATGCCTGGCATGTTCTACTGTGTGTGTGTGTGTTGGTGCACTCACATTACAGTCTTCTCTCCTCGGCGCCGGAACGGAAAATGCCGAGCCGAGGAGAGATGACATCATTTCCTCTGCCTCTGTGTACAATACAGAGGCAGGGAAATTATCCCATTGGCCAGGAGCGATCGCAAGGGGGGGGCCACGAATGGAGGGCCTCCCCCTCACCACCGATCGCCGGGGAGGATTTGCCAACCGCCGCAGGCACCGGGGGGGGGGTCCGATCGGACCCCCCACCCGCGGGCAGGCAAGGACGTACCTGTAAGTCCTTTTGCCTGCCCGTGCCATTCTGCCGACGTACATCGTCGTGCGGCGGTCGGCAACTGGTTAAATAGCTTCAGCCAAACACTAACCATGAGTGAAAGAAAAGTTTTTGTGTCATTCATATTCTCTGAAAAATGGCCAAGAAATCATAAATTCTGCCAGGGTGTGTAAACTTATGAGCACAACTCTGTGTGTGTGTGTATATGTATATATCTATATCTATATAGATATATATCTATATAGATAGATATATCTCTATATATATATATATATATATATATATATATATATATATATATATATATATATATATATATCATAGTAGGCAAGGTTGAATAAAGACAATAGACCATCCAGTTTAACCTGTGTAGGTGTATGTGTGTCAGTGTCGATTAATTTTTTCCCATATCCCTGTATTTTGTGTTTTTTAAGATGCACGTCCAAGAGTCTTTTAAAAATATCAATACTCCCCGCTAACACCACCAGTTGTGGGAGAGAGTTACACATCCGTACTGACAGTGAAACCCCCCTGCACAGGTTATGGTTAAACTGTTTCTCCTCCAATCTCATTGTGTGGCCATGTGTCCTCTTACACTCCCTGAGACTGAATAGCTTTTTTCCTTTGCTGGGATCACCATTGAGGTATTTGTAAATCGCCATCATATCCCTTCTCAAGCGTCTCTTCTCCAGCGAGAATAAATTTAGTGCTTGTAGTCACTTCTTGTAATTGAGGTCCTCCAATACCCTTATTAATTTTGTTGCCCTTCTTTGGACTCTCTCAAGCTCCAATAAATCCCTTCTGAGGACTGGTGACCAGAACTGGACGAAATACCCCAGATGTGGCCGGACCAGAGTTTTATAAAGTGGCAGGATTATAGTCTTATCTCTGGAGTATAATCCCCTTTTATATGCATGCTAATATTCTGCCAGCTTTGGTAGCTGCAGCTTGACATTGCATGCTATTGCTCAGTGTGCCTTCCACTAGGACCCCCAGATCTTTCTCCATCCTTGATTCCCCCAGAGGTTCTCCCTCTAGTGAGTAGTTTGTGTTTATGTTTTTAGTCCCAAGTGCATTAATTAAATTTCTCCACATTAAACCTCATTTGCCATTTAGTTGCCCACTCCATTATTTTGTTCAGGTCTTTCTGTAAAATGTTTTATTTGCTCTGATTTTGCTTTTTCTCTGTTCACATAGCTAAAGAATTCCTTGATTTTTTTTTTTTTTTTTACTCTTCTCTGTGTCTCTCGTAGTCTTTTTTTAGCTGCCCTGATTTCCTTCTTATTCCCCATACACACGGTCGGACTTTGTTCGGACATTCCGACAACAAAATCCTAGGATTTTTTCCGACGGATGTTGGCTCAAACTTGTTTTGCGTACACATGGTCGCACAAAGTTGTCGGAATTTCCGATCGCCAACCACGCGGTCACGTACACCACGTACGACGAGACTAGAAAAGGCCAGTTCAGAACCAAGCGCGGTACCCTTTGGGCTCCTTTTGCTAATCTCGTGTTAGTAAAAGTTTGGTGAGAGACGATTCGCGCTTTTTCAGACTCGTGGCTTTCAGATCGTTTTCTGCCGTTCAGTTTGTGCTTGTGGGTTTGTATCTGCTCTTCAGTGCGTGCAGCAAGTTGCGCGTGACTTTAATTAGTCATTGTATTCTTGTTCGTTCGTTACTGTTTTTCAGGTCGCTCTTCACAGGCCTTGCTGTTCTTCAGTGCGTTCTGTTACTTCGTTCTGAGCAGCCGACCGTTTTCTAGCCATGTTGCGTATGCGTACTCCTCGTAGAGTTCGTGCTGTGCGGGGGCTTGGTGTTGGGGTCCTGACCTTGACACAAGTCCAGTCCATGAACAGGGTGGGGAGGAGTTCATGGACCAAGAATTGGTTGCTTCAGCGTGACCAGTTCTCTCATATGCCTTTGCTCCGTGAGATCCGTGAGAATAATCCTGATGATTTCAGGAACTTTCTCAGGATGGCGGACCCCGTGTTTCACCATCTGTTGGCTTCGCTGACCCCTTATATTAGCAGGCAGGATACCTGCATGAGGCAAGCCATCACTCCGGAGCAGAGGCTCGTCGCTACCCTGCGATACTTGGCGACAGGGAGAAGCCTGCAGGACTTGAAGTTCTCGACAGGCATCTCCCCCCAGGCTCTGGGGATCATTATCCCGGAGACCTGTTCTGCCATCATCCAGGTCCTACAGAAGGAGTATATGAAGGTAAGATTTTTATCCTTTTATATCACATTTTATTGTATTGAATGTTTGCTAATATATTGTATTTCTTTCCTCATTCCCTAATTACCATGATTGTAATATGCTGTGAATGTCCCCTTTCTCCTCATGCATGCTGGATTTTTATGTAATTATTATTTTAGGTCCTTCATACATATTTGCCCTTCAATAACCTCCCCAGCATGGTGTCTCCTGGCCCTATATTCACCTCATGTAGTCACTTAACAATGTATTTTATCAGCTCCATAGTAGTGCTTTACCCCAAACACCCCCTAAAATGTTTTGAAATGTTATTTTTTCTTTAAATTCAGGCAGAGTGCCAGAGGCTTTTTTTTTGTGGTGTCCCCAAATAATTTTTAGTAACCCTCCCTCCCCCAACTGCTAACTCAGCTAATCCCAATTCTCTATCTATCCTCAATCCTCTATCTGCTGACTTTGCAAAACCCATAATACACACTATACCCATCTCTTTTGTGCTCAGATTTATGGATGAATTCCCCAAAGCATGTAATGCAAGGGCCTGCCTGTATACTTTCAAATGGTACTGTTTAAAGTTTTTGTATTCTATTATTATCTTGATAAGTAATAGCAGAATGTCCAAATGTCCTCAAATGTGTACAATGTGTATTTATATCTTGGTATTATGACACTTCTTACCTGTCCAGTGGGCTGCCAATAGTGTAACTAAGGAGGGGCTGTTCCAAGTAATACCCATTATTTAGGCATTCATCTCTCAATGAAGTGAAGAGGGTTACCTGTCCAAGATTTCCACACACCCCATAATATTAGAAATGGCCCATGAAAGGGGGGGAGGGGGAATATGATAGGTGTACCTTATACTTTGGCGTTGTTAAATTCCCCTTAATAAATGCTATCTGGAGGTTGACCCATAATGTTTGTGCCTAATCTGCTTGCCATGTTTCTGAGCAAAAATAGTAATGTTTTATTTTTTCCCTCAACAGTTTCCTTCCACGCCACAGGAATGGCAGACTGTGGCCTCCCACTTTGCCCAGCGGTGGGACTTTCCTAACTGCGGAGGGGCAATTCATGGGAAACACGTCCACATCGTCCCACCACCCAATTCGGGGTTGTACTATTTCAACTAAAAGGGGTTCAATAGTATAGTGATGTTGGCGGTGGTGTCGGCTAATTACGACTTCTTGTATGTGGACATGGGGAAGAATGGCCGGATGTCCGACGGTGGAGTCATCTCCCAGACGGAGTTCTACAGGCGTCTCCAGAATGGCAGCTTGGACTTGCCAGCTCCAGAGGACAATGTGGAAGGACTCCCATTCGTGTTCGTTGCTGATGAAGCGTTTGCGCTGGGGGACCACCCGATGCGGCCATTCCGGAGGAGGACCCTCACCCTGGAACCCCGGAGGGTTTTTAATTACCGGCTGGCCAGAGCCCGAAGAGTGGTGGAGAAAACATTTGGAATCCTGGCCAGCCGGTTCCGCCTATTTATGACACCCATCCATATGGCGGAGTATAAACTGAACCATATTATACTGGCATGCTGTATTCCCCATAACTTTTTAAGGAAACATTCGGCCAACTATGCTGGCTCAGTTGGGCCAGAGGCTGGAATGATACATGAAACCACACCGACGGCGCTTGAAAGCGGCCGTCCTGGCTTGCCCTCCCTGAGTGCCCGTGATGTCCGTTTACGCTACCTGGAGTTCTTTGCGGGTAGGGGGGCCATCAATATGCCAGCAAATATGTGAAGCCTTTTTATAATAAAAAACAAAAAGAAATTCTTTGTGGACATTTACTGCTTGTGTTTGTTTTAGCTGACCCTGACAGAAATGTGTTGAGTGCAGAAAATGGCGTGATTGTGTAACCTTATACAAAGCACTGTTGGCTGTTATTTACTAAATGCAAAAACACATTTCACTACAAGTGCACTTGCAACTGCACTGAACCTGCACTTGTAGTGCAAAGTGGATTTGCCCTGAGGAAATAACCCCCATTTTCGCTGAAAACAGCAATTACATCACCCCAAAAGTGTTGTAGTGTTGAGACAATAATCCACACATTCTTGATTGACCAACTTTTTTATACCTGCACAATCACATGTGCATTTACCAAAGGTTTTTAAAACAAACCAACATGTTTGTTGTATAACAATTTTTGGGGTGGCATTATCAAAAATAGAAATGTCCATTTACGATAAAACAGGCCTGTGTAAAACCAACAAGAAAGACAAAAAACTTGAACTTACAAAGTTCACATTAGGTAAAACCTGAAGGCAATATCAGACATCAGTATTTAGGAACTGTGTTTGATATTGCGTTCAGATGGGGGGAAATCACCCCTGGAAAAGCCAAATTTGGAAGATGCACACCAATTTACGAATGTCAACATGTGCTAGCTTCCATCACGGGGGATCAAGGGACGTGTTTTGGGGAGCAAGCCCTTCCTCACCGCTACTTTATAATTGAGGAAGGGGTTGCACCCCCAAAACGCATCCATTGATCTCCCGTGATGGCAGATAGCACATGTTGGCACACTGTGTGCATCCTCCAAATTTGGCTTTTCAAAACATTGCTAAAAGATTTAAAACATTGGACCACAATCCAAAAAGTGATTTTGTGGGGTTTTAAATTCGCCCCAAAACATCAATGATGTTATTTTTTTGAATCACATCATTTATTTTTTTCTGGATGTTTTGCAATTCGACATTACACCCCATGATCTCCCCGATCAGGATCTGGGCACTTTCAGATGTGAAAGGATCTCGATCCCTCACATCACGATCACCTAAAAAGAGAGAAACCAAACAAAAACAGGTATCAAAAATCTGCCAGCATACATTTCCTGTTGTGGTGCCAATTTCCACCATCTTCTTCCTCCTCCTGCTCTTCTTGGGTTGGGGGTATTTCACCTTCTTCCATAGGTGGGGGGTCTGTGGTCTTCTCGGATGAGGGGTGTCCTCCGAGTCTTTTCTCCCCTATGTAAAACAAAAATGGTATAATTAGCACACAGATATTTGATGGCAGAACTATAAATAGGAAACATTGCTTGGAAGTGGGGTACAATTGTCTATTTTAGCCGAGTTCCAAGATGTATTTTTTTTATTGCCCTTTGTCAAGCTGCAATACTTTACCTGTTTAGTACAAGCTTCACAGATGGAGACCCACCCTATAGTATACACTGGAGCACCTGTGTGACTCCCCTAATCAAAATGGTGTTCTTGTGTCCCACACTAGTGCTCCAGTGTCCAGATGTGAAAACAGCTGCTCAGTGTCCTCTCCTTACACAGAATCTAGTTTGCATTTCATTCTAGTAACAAACCCATCTACACAAACAAATATTTGGCATCCAAGTAGGCCCTAAAAAATGTGGGAAAATGCATATGGCCTAAACAATGGTGTTTTAGAGGCCGAAAGAAAAATGTTTGATATGAACGAATAATGGGCCCATGAACATTAAAGTTGCCCTTTTAAACTGTACAATTAAGAAAAGCATATGGAGCAGCACGAACGTAATAAAGACAAAAAGAATAGGAACACAGCACAACTATTTACTTTTTTGCAGCACTCTCCGGATCTTTCTGTACTGCTCTGGCTCTCTTAATTTCAGGTCCGACCACCGCTTCCTGAGCTGATCTTTTTCGATCGTCGTACCCCAAAATTCCTGTGAAGACTTTTGACCACTTTCGCCATGATCTTGGCCTTTCTGATATTGGGGTTGGGGTAAGGCCCATACTTTCCGTCATAGTCGGCCCTCTTCAGGATGTCCACCATCTCCAACATCTCCCCAAAGGACATATTTGTGGCCTTAAAACGTCTCCTTCTGGATCGGGACGTGTCCGGATCCGGGCTTTCCTCCTTATCGTTCCTGTAATTATCACGCACCTGCTGTGACTCCGCCATGTGCTCTTCCCCCACTGCGCTGAACGAAAAGGGTCGGGGAATAGAATAGAAAGAACGTCAGGGGCGGGCGGAGTTACACGCATGCGCAGTTTATCTAAAGCGTAACACACGTGCGTATTACGTACGATCTGTGAGCGGAGGAAGGAGCATTGGACGCGCCGATCGTAAGAACGAAGGTAAGAGACAAACTTGTGCCTATACTGCTTCTACATTGAGGCCTATATTGTAACAAGATTAGGAGAGTTTTGTCTGACATTAGGGTTTGGCTTGTGTTGTGTCTTGCAGTGAACATGGATATGCTAGTGAAAGACAATGACTTCATGTCAGTATTCATAGATATGTTAAGGGAGCTGCCATGTCTGTGGGAGATTAAACACCCCCATTACAAGAACCAAGCAAAGAGGAAGGCAGCACTGGAGCAATTGTGTGAAATTGTGAAGCAGGTGATCCCCCACGGCAGACATCACATTTTTGAAGATCTTAATTGGTGGCCTGAGGAGTACATATGTAAGGGATGTCAGTGAAATTTGGTTGTACGCAAAGCACACAGCCAAATCTCCTGTTTCTAATCATAATAGCAATTTCGTCTAATGAAATAAATGCAATGCATCTCACCTTTTGATCGTATCCATCCTCTGGTGTGTGCCCCAGCCATCCAACAAGACAAAACACATGGTTCTTACATTCTCATCTCAGCAAGACTCGCCTTTACAGCTCTGTCTGCCTCCTTTATTCAAAAGACCACAAAAGCAATCACAAACAGGAAGCCCTGGCCCCAACAGCCAATCGTTTCCTTCACAGGGTGTGACCTCACAGGATGTAAGTGACCATATAAGGATTTAACAACAGAATACAAAACAACCAATGAACAATGACTACAGGACATGATACAATATACTAAATGACGATGACTAAAGTTCCCTGTGCATGGGAGATTATCCGGAGGTATACGTCATGGCACCCCAAACATGTTGATCAGGCACACCAGGGGTGACAAGAGCCTGAACTTTGTCACTACTATCCCCGATCAAGATATAACAATCTTTACTTATACATTCCCAGAAACCCCCTTGGACTGTGGGAACTTCCTTGTAGCTTCAACAGTTACATGAAACATCCCATCCTCAATGAATGAGAAATTGTTCAAGTGTTTCATAAACTCAAGCCCCCACCATGTACAAGCAATTCCCTTTCAGCTGTCCCTGCCATTCTTACCTTCTCTCGCGCCATCAGATCCTCACAAACGGCCACGACATAAGATGCTGGGACGAGTTTCATCAGCACACATGAACCTCTTGCCTTACGGGAAATTACCTTATAAAGCTGTAGATCCGCATTAATACCAAACTTCAGTTGTAGCACACTTGTGGGCTACCTAGTTATCCCGATACCAAAGCTGGCAAGAACCAGAGCTATTGTTAAAATTATAATTAATTTTACCCTCTATGAATGTTCTGTTAAGTTCTTTTGACAGGTGTCTGTTTGGATTTTACTAGTCTGTCAAAACTCCTCACACCAATATGAATGTCACATATAGCATGTACCGCTGTCATCGCTGGGGCACTAGTACCCGACCATGTGTCCTGTTCTCTTTCTTAGCTAGTTGGGATGCTTTTCATCGTTACCCTTGCCAAAATTTATTAAACAAAAAAATATAAATCAACGAAGATACTTCTCTACTCTTTGTGGTTGATCAGCTTCTTGCAGTGGCTGGCGTGGTCTCATCCCTCAAGCTTCTTTACAATGACCCAGTCACCTGGTTGGGAAGAATGTAAACTGGTTATTGTGTCAGGGTCCAGGATGGACTCGTGAACCCTGTGGTGTACCTTTTGAAGTTCATGTTACAGTGATTGCACCCACCCCATCAGCTGAGAATGTAGGTGACAGCTAATGAGGAAAGTACAATTCTGCTTTTGGTTGACCTTCAAACAAACCTCATATGACAATAACCCAGACATCGGGACTGTGGTCACTGCATAACCTGTGCGTGGCTTACCATCCGGGGTGTAATACCTGGAACCAGTGACAAAAAGGTTCTTAGCATCTGGGATGGGAGCCTACTTCACCAGACTGCTGCTTGCTGATTCAAATTCTATCAAAGAAAGACAGTCTTGGCACAAACTTGGTTAGAATTAGAGCGGTTAGTATTGTTGGTTTGAAAATGTGTTATTCTCACCACTCTCATCCCCCCTTTTCTTCCCTCCTCATTACAAACTGGAGGAAGACATGTAGGGTTTAGAATGGTGCAGAATAAAACAGTGAAATAGCCTATGATACTTTTACCTTCTTATACACCTGTACACACACTTCCAGAAACTGGACCTGAAAAGATACTTATAAACAAAAGTTATTACTCTATCCTTCAAAGAATGGTAAACAATACAACATTCGTGTACATTGGTAAATTGTCACTGACATTCCACAAAACCGATAATAACTAAACCCTCTGTAAATCTTACTTTCACGTTTTTTTTTATTTTTCCTAAAATACAACAGCCGCGACACGCAAGAGGGCTGTCACGGGAGGTTCAAACATCTTGTTATCACATACAAACAATGAAACAAAGACAAACATTTAGATACAAATGTGGGGGAGATATTTCATAGTTCCCAAAAACTAAAATGAAAAATAAATAGAAACGACCAGATGGAATGCTGCCTTCACTCTTTTAGCGATAGAAAAAGAATACAATTTGAAAGGCACGAGAGCATTTCAAAATCTTTGCATGGACCAGCCACACAAAGTTCAAAAACAGGCCTGTGTATTTTTAATCACACAAACATATACTACGCATCCATCAACTCACTCAACATTACAGATTTATGAAGCCGCAGTCGCGCTACATCAACTCCAGAGGGATACCCAAAATAGTATCCTTGGACCACCTATGTCAATCTTTCTGGGGTTTAATGGCCTTTTCCTCAGAACTCAGATTTCATGTATTATGTAGCTGTCTGACTGGGGTGCATGGACGACCTATTGCCCATGACGATTCAAATCGCTTTTTTTTGGCGAACTCTGTGTCCAGAGAACCCTGCGCTTTATTTTCGGAGCGATTATGGTTTGCGCCTTTATCACCATAATCGACCCCCGCATTCCGATTATTATACACGGCCTGAGCGGGGCTGTTAGCGTACTACTCCTCACGTTTATGCTAATACAATTGCGAACTGGAATTCCGACTATTATACACGGCCCGACCAGTCTCACGATATACAGCCTTCTAAACGTGTTTGTCCGACAACTACAAAAACACCATGAAATCCTCCGCTATTCAAAACAAAAACAAACTTATGGCTTCTATCTGTACCCAGATATTACAACAATAACTTGGATGCCTCCTGTTTGCTCTCTACCCAAAACTGTATTACAGTATAAACCTTCATTTAATTTAAAAATAAAAATGATTTCGTCCTTTCAAACACAAGTCAAAAGACCCCAAGCCCCTCCCACCAACTTCCTGTTGCACACCTGAGTAGGAAGAGGGAGGGGGAGGGGAAGCCTCAAATAGCTTCATATTTTGTCTATCAAAACATTAGAAAAATCTATGGCTAACATCAACAGATAAAAACTCTTTGGGTGGGTGGAATAAGCCCCCATATTGCAAATGGGAGGGAATCCCCCTTGACTCACATATCCCCTAGGAAAACCACAAGTTTTGACCGAAATACCACACAACAGTGTAACAAAAGCCAAAAACTGAAACTCCTGCAAAAAGATGGCTGAAGGAGTTCTTTTCCCTTCCACGGCAGCCACAAACAAAATGGTGCCATTAACACATGAAATTTAGTTGTTGATCCCGCCAAAATCGAGATTTCTTCACTAGAAACATAAACTTCTTTAAAACAACTGGTATAAAAACCTAAATGATTCTACTGGAAATGAAATTCAGTACAAAACCAGAGATATTTCGCTGGAGACTAAAATCAGCATAAACAAAAAGGCAGTTGCAGCAATCGAAAATCGGTCCACGGCAAAATGGTGAATGAAACCCGGACTACAGAAAAATGGCCGACATTAACAAATGACAAGACACAAAGTTATATAAAACGTCTTAAACAATACACTCTTGTCGCAAATACAACACAATATTTGACTCAGAGTTAGAACTCGCCCCATGTTATTACCTAGAAACCAGAGACCCCCACAGGGTGTAAACAGCTCCTATTGTGATGTCCTAACAATGCGTGGGCACTTGGATATGTGACAGGCATTTCAACTTAAAACCAATATTCAATACAGAAAACGCAATAGTTTCCTTGAAAAGTATGTAAACAGTACAAAAATAGAATTCACAAAATGGTGCCTAAAAGCCAGATTGTAGCTTAAAGCACATGGCTTTGCACACACAAATGAATACACAATGGAGCAGCTCCAGGGGGAGCTCACAGGTCTTCAAAATGGCCACCGATGCACATGGTGACCACAACAAAGGCCAGACCACAACAAAATGGTGCATTTTCCCGCCAAAACTGACCAAGATGGATAAACATTTTAAAGTTCACACACAAAGGAAAAGAAAATGGCCGACCGTAGTCACATGGTAGACAACAAAAGGAAGTAGCAGACAAAAACCATTTTCCTGCCAAAACCAAAAATTTCTCCCCAAAAACTTACACATTTGAGATACTAAATGAACGCTTAGACAAACATTTAAAAGTGTTAAAGTTACAAAAAGCACAACTTCGGAACACATGCTATCCAACGAAACAACCAAGGCATATAACCCACAATTACACGGCTGTAACATACACTCAAACTCAGTTCACAGCTTTCACAGGAACCAAAACATTGAAAGATACAGACAGTGAATGCTTGCAATGTCTGTTCAGAACATTATAGTTCCCTTCCCCCAGGGCGTAGACCCTTTCAATACAAAAACAACAATGCCTGCCCCTTCACTAAACTCATCTTTACAAACAGGTTCAGCTACTTACAAAACTACTCCACACACACATTGCAGGCTGCAAATAATATCAATTCATACATTTCTATTTCAAACATCTGCATTATTACACAGCATCACACACACACACACAGGCACAGTCTCCTTACACAAAGATTCGAAATACAAATCACACACACACACACACACAAGCAGGCACACACACAGGCACACACACACACACAGGCACACACCAGGCATACGATCAAACTTCCAGCATTATTTCAAAAGACGAAAAATTTGTTCTTTTTGCGAAACAGACCCTCCCCAGCACATCTTAATGATCCGATTCTGAAGGAGGTTCTGTTCACTCCTACCTGGCTCGCCATGCTGTCAGTGAAATTTGGTTGTACGCAAAGCACACAGCCAAATCTCCTGTTTCTAATCATAATAGCAATTTCGTCTAATGAAATAAATGCAATGCATCTCACCTTTTGATCGTATCCATCCTCTGGTGTGTGCCCCAGCCATCCAACAAGACAAAACACATGGTTCTTACATTCTCATCTCAGCAAGACTCGCCTTTACAGCTCTGTCTGCCTCCTTTATTCAAAAGACCACAAAAGCAATCACAAACAGGAAGCCCTGGCCCCAACAGCCAATCGTTTCCTTCACAGGGTGTGACCTCACAGGATGTAAGTGACCATATAAGGATTTAACAACAGAATACAAAACAACCAATGAACAATGACTACAGGACATGATACAATATACTAAATGACGATGACTAAAGTTCCCTGTGCATGGGAGATTATCCGCAGGTATACGTCATGGCACCCCAAACATGTTGATCAGGCACACCAGGGGTGACAAGAGCAAAACACCTCTAAACCGATAATGTCTTTGCAGAGCGAACGCATCCCCACCAGACGATCGTTCTGTGCATTGCACAGGGGCCCTTTTGCTGGCGGACATGTCCTCTCTCCGCAAACACCTCCCTCCAAACTCCAGGAAGTTTTCCATTACCTAACAGGTCTCAGCCAGCGTCGGACTGCTCCAGTCAGTTCTTTAGAACGGGCTGTGGTTGATCAGACACTGGGAGATTTATGACAACACATTAATATAACATTTTCCACAACAGGGAGCGCAAGAAAGTCCTGGATTCACAGAGATCCGGAGCAGCAGATGACATCTATGTCCCCAGGATGTGGTACTATGACAGGCTGCATTTTCTGGCAGGCCAGACTGAACCCAGGCCATCCCTCTCCAGTCTTCCTTCCACGCTTCCTTCCCCCCCGGCTGAGGCTTCTGATGCCCAACCTGGGCCTTCCAGGCAACATGTGGAGGAGCCCAGATTGAGCCAGGTATAGTATTCCTCTAAATATTTCTGCTTGTCCAATCAATTATGTTAACTAGATGTTAGTTGGGAGTACTAATTTGTGATTGTGATTGATGATGCAACAACTAAAACCATGTCCCTTTTTCATACACAGGGAAGTCTCAGCCAGGAGGTGGCCAGGCCGAGCCGGCTGGCTGATCTGCAGGTACCTCCACCCCCCCGGAAAGAGAAAGTGGCAGGAGGAGGAGTGCCCTAGAGGAGGCTGCCAGAGGACTCTTTTGGAGGGCTACAGAGGTCCTGGGAGCACCACACACCGTGGAGGAGGACATTGCTGCCACCATTGCCTATAAAATGCAGAGGATGGAGGAGGGCCAACAAGCCATGTGTGAGTCGCTCATATTGGAGGCTCTTAATAAAGGTATGAGGGGCCAAATTACAGCTCAGACACACCTTTGCCATGGTCCTCCTCCTCCTCCTGCAGGTCCTCCTCCTGCTCCTCCTCCTCCTCCTTCTCCTCCAGGTCCTCCCAGTCCTCCTCCTCCTCCAGGTCCTACTACTCCTCCTGCCACATCTCCAACAGCACAGCCACAGCGTGGAAGGAAGCGTGGAAGGAAGACCAGAGAGTGATGGCCCTGGGCTCAGTCTGGTCTGGCAAAAGATGCAGGCTCTTGTAGTACCACAGCCTGGGGACACAGATGTCATCTGCTGCTTTCCAGATCTCTGCGACTTCTGGACCAGACTGCCCTCCCTTACATATGGACTCCTCAGGCCACCAATTTTGATGTTCAAGAATTGATGTCTGCCATGGGGGTCCCAGGCTTCGCTAATTTCTCCTGTTGATCCAGTGTTGCCTTCCTCTTTGTTTGGTTCTGATCCCTTAATAAAGGATTTTTGTTTTGAATTATACTCTCCTATGTGTTTTACTTCAAAAAGGACAGTTTTTTTGTGAGGATTCAGGTACATTTCAAATATACAATGTGAAATTAACAAGGGACACCAACAACAAACAATCTCCTTGAGATTAAATAATAAAAGATATCAATGGTGTCGGGGTAACTTGACACACAAAACACACACAAAAATATTCTGGAGTAAAAATAAAAATAACATTGAACAAAGATCAGCCTTGGAAAAAATACAAACATTAAATCTAAAAAAAAAAAAAGGCTTAAAATCCCAAAAAAAATTAAATAAAAAAAAACCCATTCTGTCAGATGTGACAACTAATAACAATATATTCAGGGAATCCCAATAAAAAAACATAAATAAAACTTTGTGAGAAGTGTGTGTGTGAATATGAGCAGCAAAACTACTTAATTCTTGTCACATTATAAAGAAGAAGAGAGTGTGCTGTATTAAACCATTTTTGACATTGCAGCGTAACGAAAGTGCTGTATCCATTGCGAACGCTAAGTTTACCAGAACGAGCTGTTCCGTGCCGAAATTTCTTCTGAGCATGCATGGCACTTTGTGCGTCGGAACAGGCCACACACGGTCGGAATTGACGCGATCGGATTTTGTTGTCGGAAAATTTTATCTCCTGCTCTCCAACTTTGTGTGTCGGAAAATCCGATGGAAAATGTCCGATGGAGCCCACACACGGTCGGAATTTCCGACAACACGCTCCGATCGGACATTTTCCATCGGAAAATCCGACCGTGTGTACGGGGCATAACACTTCCTAATGCACTTCTTCTAGTGTTGGAATGCTGACAATGCCCCCTCTGTTTTATATTTTCTAAAGGCCATTTTTTTTGCTCTAATAAGAAATTTATGTTACAGTTTAGCCATCCAGGTTTGACCTTCGCTCTTTTTTATTATTGCCCATTAGAATGCACTGTGTGATACCTTTGTTTAATACATTCCTAAAGCATTCCCATTTTTCCTCTCTATACACACACACACACACACACACACACACACACACACACACACTATAGTGCCAAAAGTATTGTGACACCTGCCTTTACACGCACATGAACTTTAATGACTTCCCAGTCTTAGTCCATAGCATTCAATATTGAGTTGGCCCACCCTTTGCAGCTATAACAGCTTCAACTCTTCTGTCCACAAAGTTTAGGTGTGTTTACGGGATAGTTTCACCATTCTTCCAGAAGAGCATTTGTGGGGTCAGGCGCTGATGTTGGAGAGAAGGCCTGGCTTGCAGTCTGCACTCCTATTCTTTCCATAGATGTTCTATCGGGTTGAGTTCAGGACTCCGTGCAGGCCACTTAAGTTCCTCCACCCTAAACGTGCACATCCATGTTTCAATGGACCTTGCTTTGTGCACTGGTCCAAATCATTTGGTGGAGGGGGGATTATGCTGTGGGGTTGTTTTGCAGGGGTTGGGTCTGGCCCCTTCGTTCCAGTTAAGGCGTCGGCATACCAAGACATTTTGGACAATTTCATCCTCCCAACTTTGTGGGAACGGTTTGGGGATGGCCCTTCTTGTTCCTAAATGACTGCTCCAGTGCACAAAGCAAGGTCCATAAAGACATGGATACGTGCGTTTGGGGTGGAGGAACTTGACTGGCCTGCACAGAGTGCTGAACTGAACTCCACCCGATAGAACACCTTTGGGATGAATTAGTGCGCAGCCTGCAAGCCAGGCCTTCTCTCTAACATCAGTGCCTGACTTTACAAATGCGCTTCTGGACAAATTCCCATAGACACTCTCCCAAACTTTGTGGACAGCCTTCGCAGAAGAGTTGAAGCTGTTATAGTTGCAAAGGGTCAGCCAACTCAATATTAAACAGATAGCCTTCGATGCGATGTGGAACGATTTCTGTCAGGAGATACAATTCAAAATAAACATTTGGTGTGAATCGGTTCCATTTTTGGACACCAAGATTTACATTAATAATAATCGGATGAAATCTGATTTGTATGTTAAGCCAACAGATAGAAACCAATTATTACTATATGACCGTTTCCATCCCCCCTCATGTGTTTCGATCAATTATAAGGAGTCAGCTCTTACGGGTTAAAAGAATTGTCAGCAATGAGACAGTGAGGAGTATAAGAATGAAAGAAATGTGCCTTAAGTTTCAGGAACGAGGATATCCCATTTACATTATTTCACAAGAATTTAAGAGGATAGATGAGGAAGGATTGGATTCAGCTTTAGTAAGACACAGACCACAGACGATGCAATTACCATTTTTTTTTTCACAGCTATAGCGAGCATGTGTTTAGAATTATTAAGAAGCACTGGCCGCTTTTGAAACGCTCTTACCCACAGGTTGAGGTTTTTAAACAACCACTGTTTAAAGCCTTTAGAAGGAATAAAACTTTGGGAGATGCATTGGTGAGATCAGAATATAGACCCAAAGAACATATATCAAAAACCACGTTTCTAGGCAAGTAAAGGAAAGGGTGTTTCCCCTGTCTAAATTGCATTCAGTGCAAATTTATGCTAAAAGGTGACCACTACATCCATCCCAGAAATGGGGATAGGGTCGCGATAAAGGGATTCTTCACATGTCAATCCTCTTACGTGAGCTATATTCTCATTTGTCCTTGCAAACTAGTATATGTCGTTGAAACTACCCAGAAGATAAAAGACAGAATCGCACAACATCGCAGCACCATAAGATTGAAACAGCCAGGTTTGCCTGTATCCAGGCATTTTCTGGAGAAAGGACACCAGGATTTAGATTTGAGATTCATGGTGCTTGGGGAGGTTCCCCGAGATAAAAGAGGGGGTGATAGAATACTGAAACTCAGACAGCATGAAGTTTGGTGGATTAACCGGTTACGATCTTTGCATCCATGTGCATATTTGCACTTGGTCGCACTTGCATGTCCCATAGCTCCCATACATCGCATCCTGATGTATGGGAGCTATGGGACATATCATGGAATGATGGATGAAAATGGGATGAAGGGGGGGCGTGGCTTAGCAATGGCCGAGTGAAGAGGTGCTTTCTGAGAGCTCCTGGCCTCCCTTTCTCTCACCCGCAACTTTAACGGTTTATTCACGTGAATGTGAGGTATGCTAGCCTCTAAGAGGTACAGGACAAGAGCATCGGTCAGTGGTAGCCAGATGCCAGTCTCCACGGATCGGTATTCGGAATTATTTCCACAACTCACACAGGGGATCGCCGGGCGCCACTGTAACAGCACTACGTGCACACTATTTGGCAGAAACTGACACCCTGGAATTACCTGTCTCCCCTACTCCATCCACTGCCTCAGAGGATTTCTCGGAGTCTCCGGCTATATTCCACTCTGATATGGCAAGCTCCTATCAAAATCAGAGCAGATTGCCTGACGATCTCCACGCCATTTTACAAGCCCTCCCCACGAAAGCGGACATTGAGGCTCTCCCATCCAAATCGGACATTGAGGCCCTCATACTCCGGGTGGAGGAGGCCCACACTAGAGACATCCAGGAGATCAAGGCTGAGATACAGACGATCTCGAAACGGAAGGGTGCAGGGGAGGTTTTGATCTCCTCTCTCACACAGCAGGTCTCGGTGCTGGAGCGCTCCCAAAAGTCCCAGGCAGCCACGGCCGTGGATCTGCAGCTCCACTTAGAGGATTTGGAGGACCGCAGTCGCCGCAATAATTTGCGACTGCGGGGCCTCCCTGAAGCTACCAGCGCTGAGGACCTGGAGGAAACGGTAGTGGCGATTTTGCAGAAGGTCTTAGACGCGCCCCCACCATCACTAGAGCTGGACCGAGTTCATAGAACTCTTGGGCCTAGATCCTCAGACCCAGACAGGCCCCGCGACGTGCTCTGCAGGATCCACCGCTACACCCTCCGTAAGGCATGGGATCACGAAGAGGTGGAATTCGATGGTGCTGTTGTCAAGATCTTACCAGATCTATCCAGAGCCACACTGCAGAGGGGGGCGATGCTGAGACCCATTCTGGATCTGGCCAGGAGACAGGGCTGCACTTATCGCTGGGGGTATCCTTTGGCGGTGACCTTTCGGAATGGAAATGCCTCTTTTACTCTACTCGCCCCGACAGAGTTACCAGCCTTTTTCACATTTCTTGGAGTGGAACTGATTCCGGTCTCAAACTGGCTTGCTCTTGTTCCTCATCCACCGGGTCGCACGGGTTCCTCTACTCAGCGGACCTACCAACCTTCCCATCAACAACACTCCAGGAGGAGACCCCGGGCGCCGAGGGAACACGTGAGTCATGACTTTCATGTTTCTTTTCAGCCCATGTTTTAGTCTGATCACGTTCAGTTCATTTTGCCCCTGAGACTGCCGCTGATTGATTGCTCCTCTATGCCGGTCTGATGGCAAACTATGTGTTACCTTTACCTCCCTGATGGCTTACACTGTTTTGCCCCGTGACCGGGATTGGCCGCCCCCCTTTACCACACTTTGTCTCCATCAGATGCCCGATTAAGATAGACAGAACTTGTTCGCTGTTGGAATACTGTCCTGAGGGACCGTATGTGAACGCTTTCAGCTGTGTGAATCCGCTAACGAACTTATGGAGCTAGACCAGATCACACTAGGGAATCCCCTGGAGATTGTTTCCCAAGCCCAGGGTTACATATACCATACCCGCACATGGGAGGAGAAGGTGCTTATGCCTTTGTTCTCCTACACTCCCCGATACCCAAACTGGACCAATATGTAAGAATGTGCAGGTAATAATGCTTCCCTAAAGGGAATATGTTTAAGGCGGTGAGGCGATAGGCAATTTCAATATATTGAGATTTCAACAGATTCAGTTATGTGAAAATGTCCTACATTTATGTTTCTCTTGACACTGTGATGCATGTTACATTGAGATGTCGGACCCTCCCCCCACCTTCCCTGCCCCCCCCCCGGTCACCCCGAGGGTTCTAGTTGATTAAAGAATATGGGGGGGTGGGGACTTAGGTACAAATTTTCCCAAGACCATGTCTGCCTCTACAGGCCCGCTAATTACAGAGGAGTTCTTAAGGCATACTTTTGCATTGTTACTCCTCAGGTCATGTATCTTGAGGGGAGGAACCTTGGTCAAGAGGATATGGAGGGGACGGTCCACATCATACTGACAGACCGGAGGGCAGTATGTGCTCCTGTACTGTGCCCCCTGTAAATTATGGGGGGATCGGAGAGGTGGAGGATTGATGGGTCGGGTACAGCGGGGGTGGGGAGAACTTTATCCGGAGACTTGGACAAATTGGTATTTGAATGAGCTCATAGATCCCATGATGCCGGGGCTCTCTCCTTTCCCGCTGGGTTTAATGTCTGGTTATCATCCGGGTTGATGTGCAGAGTTGGCAGGGGGATACAACGAGTTCAGCTGTTATTATGATCGGGCATGGGGACTGAATGTTATATGTATCCTATATGTGTATGTATTAATCCACTGAAGGAAGTTCATATGTTTCCTCACTAAATATATTCTTCTCACTTGTGAGTTCTAACCGTTAACATCTCAGTTAAGTCACATTTCACTACAATGCGGAGTGGGAGTGGGGGGGTAAGTGGTCTCGCTACTGGCTGTTTCTTTCCACGTTCCCACTTAGGCCTGTGCTCGATTACTAGTTTTATACTAGTGAGCGTCCCAGCACTACTGTGCTACCTATTTTCTTCTTCTTTTCCACTTTACTATCCTCTAATACCTCTTTCTCTCCCCTTTCTCCCCTCACCTCAAGCTTTTCCCCTCCTCTACAGTTTACCCTCGTTCCTAGAACCTTATCCACATTTGGGGGCCATGGAGGCAGTGAATGTGTTTTCATTAAATGCGAAGGGCCTAAATGTGCCGGAAAAAAGGCGCATGTTGCTAAACGACCTCCACCGTCATAAGGTTAAATTAGCATTCATACAGGAGACTCACTTTAAAGGAGGTAGTCTACCAATACTGGAAAACAAATTCTTCCAGAAGGTGTACCACTCCACATTTGGCACCGTTAAATCTAGGGGTGTGTCCACACTTATTTCCCGTTCTGCTACTGCCTGTGGGAGCTATAGGCCAATTTCACCCCTCAACGTAGATCTAAAAATTTTTTCCAAAATACTGGCCACTAGAATCCAACTATATCTCCCGTCCTTGATTCACCAGGACCAAGTGGGGTTTGTCCCAACTGGAGAGGCTAGGGACAACATAATCAGAGTTCTTAACCTATTACACGTAGTCAATCAGAATAAGATCCCCTGTGTTTTCCTAAGCACAGACACAGAGAAGGCCTTTGACAGGGTGAATTGGCAATTTATGACTTCCGTTTTGAATCACATAGGACTGGGCGACACGATGTTAAACTGGATAAATTCAATATACACCGACCCTACAGCCCGTGTACGTGCTAACGGTGTCCTATCAGATTCCTTTACAATTAGGAATGGAACTCGTCAGGGATGTCCTTTATCCCCGCTCCTCTTTGCCCTGTCATTGGAACCCTTCCTGTGTACTGTGCGCTCCAACCCGGACATAACTGGGGTTGTTATGGGAGACTCTCAGCAAAAGATCGCCGCATACGCGGATGACATGCTGTTCTCACTTACCAATCCGGTGGTCTCCCTTCCAAACCTTCTGTAGGAGTTTTGAACATATGGTAGTGTTTCTAATATGAAAATCAATTTTGACAAGTCCGAAGCAATGAGTGTAGGCTTGCCCCCACGCCTACTTATAATGCCCCATACACACGGTCGGATTTTCCGATGGTCTGATCGGAGCGTGTTGTCAGAAATTCTGACCGTGTGTGGGCTCCATCGGACATTTTCTATTGGATTTTCCGACACACAAAGTTTGAGAGCAGGAGATAAAATTTTCCGACAACAAAATCCGATCGCGTCAATTCCGACCGTGTGTGGCCTGTTCCGACGCACAAAGTGCCACGCATGCTCAGAAGAAATTCCGACACGGAACAGCTCGGTCTGGTAAACTTAGCGTTCGCAATGGATACAGCACTTTCGTCACGCTGCAATGTTAAAAATGGTTTAATACAGCGCACTCTCTTCTTCTTTATAATGTGACAAGAATTAAGTAGTTTTGCTGCTCATATTCACACACACTTCTCACAAACTTATTTTTGTGTTTTTTTTTCTTGGGATTCCCGGAATATATTGTTATTTGTCACATCTGACAGAATTTTTTTTTTTTTTCTTTTTTTTGAGTTTTCAAGCCATTTTTGGTTTAGATTTTATGTTTGTATTTTTTCCAAGGCTGATCTTTGTTTAATGTTATTTTTATTTTTACTACAGACTATTTTTGTGTGTGTTTTGTGTGTCAAGTTACCACAACACCATTGATATCTTTTATTATTTAATCTCAAGGAGATTGCTTGTTGTTGGTGTCCCTTGTTAATTTCACATTGTATTTTTGAAATGTACCTGAATCCTCACAAACAAACTGTCCTTTTTGAAGTCAAACACACATAGGCAAGTATAATTCAAAACAAAATTCCTTTATTAAGGGCTCAGAACCAAACAAAGAGGGAGGCAACACTGGATAAACAGGAGAAATTAGCGAAGCCTGGGACCCCCAGGGCAGACATCAATTCTTGAACATCAAAATTGGTGGCCTGAGGAGTCCATATGTAAGGGAGGGCAGTCTGGTCCAGAAGTCGCAGAGATCCGGAAAGCAGCAGATGACATCTGTGTCCCCAGGCTGTGGTACCACAAGAGGCTGCATCTTTTGGCCGACCAGACTGGATCCAGGGTCATCACTTTCTGGTCTTCCTTCCACGCTTAATTCCAGGCTGTGGCTGTGCTGTTGGAGATGTGGCAGGAGGAGTAGTAGGACCTGGAGGAGGAGGAGGACTGGGAGGACCTGGAGGAGAAGGAGGAGGAGGCGGAGGACCTGCAGGAGGAGGAGGAGGACCATCTGTGAGTTCGCAAAGGTGTGTCTGAGATGTAATTTGGCCCCTCATACCTTTATTAAGAGCCTCCAATATGAGCTACTCACACATGAGTTGTTGTCCCTCCTCCATCCTCTGCATTTTAGAGGCAATGATGGCAGCAATGTCCTCCTCCACGGTGTGTGGTGCTCCCAGGACCTCTGTAGCCCTCCAAAAGAGTCCTCTGGCAGCCTCCTCTAGGGCACTCCTCTTCCTGCCACTTTCTCTTTCTAGGTGTTGGGGAGGGACCGGCATATCAGGCAGGCGGCTCGGCCCAGCCACCTCCTGGCTGAGACTTCCCTGTGCATGAAAAAGGGACATGGTTTTACTTTTTGCATCATCAATCACAATCCTAAATTAGTACTCTAACCTAACATCTAGTTAAAATCATTGATTGGACAACCAGCAATATTTAGAGGAATGCTATACCTGGCTCAATCTGGGCTCCTCCACATGTTGTTGCCTGACAGGCCCAGGTTGGGCGTCAGAAGCCTCAGCTGGAGGGGAAGGAAGCGTGGAAGGAAGACTGGAGAGTGATGACCCGGGTTCAGTCTGGCCTGCCAGAAAATGCAGCCTGTCATAGTACCACATCCTGGGGACATAGATGTCATCTGCTGCTCCGGATCTCTGCGAATCCTGGACTTCCTGGCGCTCCCTTACATAAGTGCTCTTCAGGCCACCAATTAGGATCTTCAAATATGTGATGTCTGCCGTGGGGATCACCTGCTTCACAATTTCCAACAAATGATCTAGTGCTGCCTTCCTCTTTGTTTGGTTCTTGTAATGTGGGTGGTTGATCTCCCACAGACATGGCAGCTCCCTTAACATATCAATGAATATTGACATGAAGTCATTCTCTTTTAATAAGATATCCATGTTCACTGCAAGACACAACACAAGACAAAGCCTAATGTCAGACAAAACTCTCCTAATCTTGTTACAATATAGGCCTCAATCTAGAAGCAGTATAGGCACAAGTTTGTCTCTTACCTTCGTTCTTACGATCGGCGCGTCCAATGCTCCTTCGTCCGCTCACAGATCGTACGTACTACGCACGCGTGTTACGCTTTATACACACTGCGCATGCGTGTAACTCCGCCCGCCCCTGACGTTCTTTCTGGTCTATTCCCCGCCCATTTTCCTTTGGCGCAGTGGGGGAAGAGCACATGGCGGAGTTAGAGCAGGTACGTGTTAATTCTAGCAACGAGGAGGAGGAAAGCCCGGATCCGGACATGTCCCGATCCAGAAGGAGACGATTTAAGGCCACAAATATGTCATTTGGGGAGATGTTGGAGATGGTGGACATCATGAAGAAGGCCGACTATGACGGGACGTATGGGCCTTACCCCAACCCCAATATCAGAAAGGCTAAGATCATGGTGAAAGTGGTCAAGAGTCTGCACAGGAACTTCGGGGTACGACAATCGAAAGATCAGCTCAGGAAGCAGTGGTCGGACCTAAAATTAAGAGAGCCCGAGCAGTACCGAAAGATCCGGAGAGTGCTGCAAAAAAGTAAGTAGTTGTGCTGTGTTCCTATTCTTTTTGTCTTTATTACGTTCGTGCTGCTCCATATGCTTTTCTTATTAATTGTACAATTTTAAATGTCAATTTTAATGTTCATGGGCCCGTTATTCGTTCGTATCAAACATTTTTTTTTTTCACCCTCTAAAACACCATTGTTTAGGCCATAGCCATTTTCCTACATTTTTTAGGGCCTACTTGGATGCAAAATATTTGGTTGTGTAGATGGGTTTGGTACTGGAATGAAATGCAAACTAGATTCTGTTTAAGGAGAGGACACTGAGCAGCTGTTTTCACATCTGGACGCTGGAGCACTAGTGTCGCTGGACTCTGAAGCACTAAGGTGGGACACAAGAACACCATTTTTATTAGGGGGGCCACACAGGTGCTCCAGTGTATACTATAGGGGGGTCTCCATCTGTGAAGCTTGTACTAAACCGGTAAAGTATTTCAGGTTGACAAAGGACATTAAACAAGCGACATCTTTGAACTCTGCTAAAATTGACAATTGTACCCCACTTTCAAGCAATGTTTCCTATTTATAGTTCTGCCATCAAATCACTGTGTGCTAATTATACCCTTTTTGTTTTACATAGGGGAGAAAAGACTCGGAGGACACCCCTCATCCGAGGAGACCAGAGACCCCCCACCTGTGGAAGAAGGTGAAATACCCCCAACCCAAGTGGAGCAGGAGGAGGAAGAAGATGTGGTTGAAATTGGCACCACAACAGGTGAGTGTCTGCGACCACAGACTCAGGTAAGAGATGGATGCTGGCAGATTTTTGATACCTGTTTTTTTTTGTTTTCTCTCTTTTTAGGTGATCGTGTTGTTAGGGATCGAGATCCGTTCACATCAGAAAGTGCCCAGATGCTGATCGGGGAGATCATGGGGTGTAATTTAGAATTGGAGAACCTCAAGTCAAAAATCAATGATGTGATTAAAAAAAATAATAACATCATTGATGTTTTGGGGCGAATTTAATACCCCACAAAATCACTTTTGTTTGGTACAATGTTTAAAATATTTTTGAAATGTTTTGAAAAGCCAAATTTGGAGGATGCACACAGTGTGCCAACATGTGCTATCTGCCATCACGGGAGATCAATGGACGCGTTTTGGGGGTGCAACCCCTTCCTCAATAATAAAGTAGCGGTGAGGATGGGCTTGGTCCCCCAAAACATGTCCCTTGATCCCCCGTGATGGCAGGTCGCACATGTTGACATTCGTAAATTGGTGTGCATCTTCCAAACTTGGCTTTTCAAGGGGTGATTTGACCCCATCTGAACGCAATATCAAACACAGTTCCTAAATACTCATGTCTGATATTGCCTTCAGGTTTTACCATATGTGAACTTTGTAAGTTCAAGTTTTTTGTTTTTCTTGTTGGTTTTACACAGGCCTGTTTTATCGTAAATGGACATTTCTATTTTTGATAATGCCACCCCAAAAATTGTTATACAACAAACATGTTGGTTTGTTATAAAAACCGTTTCTAAATGCACATGTGATTGTGCAGGTATTAAAAAGTTTGTTAATCAAGAATGTGTGGATTATTGTCTCAACGCTACAACACTTTTGTGGTGATGTAATTGCTTTTTTCGTAGAAAATGGTGGTTATTTCCTAAGGGCAAATCCTCTTTGCACTACAAGAGCATTTTCATTGCAGTTTCAAGAGCACTTGTAGTATAAAAAGTGTATACGCCTTTAGTAAATAACAGCCAACAGTGCTTTGTATAAGGTTACACAATCACGCAATTTACAGGACTCCCCACATTGCTGTCAGGCTCAGCTAAAACAAACACAAGCAGTAAATGTCCACAAAGAATTTCTTTTTTTTGCTTTTTTATTTGAAAAAGGCTTCACAAATTTGCAGGCATATTGATGGCCCCCCTACCCCAAAGAACTCCAGGTATCGTAACCGGACATCACGGGCACTCAGGCAGGGCAAGCCAGGACGGCCGCTTTCAAGCGCTGTCAGTGTGGTCTCAGGGATCACTCCGGCCTCAGGCCCAACTGAGCCAGCATAGTTGGCCGAATGTTTCCGTAAAAAGTTATGGAGAATACAGCATGCCATGATTATATGATTAAGTTTATACTCCGCCATATGGATAGGTGTCAGAAATAGGCGGAACCGGCTGGCCAGGATTCAAAATGTGTTCTCCACCACTCTTCGGGCTCTAGCCAGCCGGTAATTAAAAACCCTCTGTTCCGGGGTGAGGGTCCTCATCGGGATTGGCCGCATAAGATGGTCCCCCAGCGCAAACGCTTCATCAGCAACGAACACAAATGGGAGTCCTTCCACATTGTCCTCTGGAGCTGGCAAGTCCAAGCTGCCATTCTGGAGACGCCTGTAGAACTCCGTCTGGGCGATGACTCCACCATCGGACATCCGGCCATTCTTCCCCACGTCCACATACAAGAAGTCGTAATTAGCCGATACCACCGCCAACATCACAATTACTATTGAACCCCTTATAGTTGAAATAGTACGACCCCGAGTTGGGTGGTGGAATGATGTGGACATGTTTCCCATTAATTGCCCCTCCGTAGTTAGGAAAGTCCCACCGCTGGGCAAAGTGGGAGGCCACAGTCTGCCATTCCTGTGGAAGGAAACTGTGGAGGAAAAAAAAAAATATTAATATTTTTGCTCAGAAACATGGCAAGCAGATTAGGCACAAACATTCTGGGGCAACCTCCAGATAGCATTTATTAAGGGGAATTTAACAACACCAAAGTATAAGGTACACCTATCATATTCCCCCTCCCCCCCCCTCTCATGGGCCATTTCTAACATTATGGGGGGTGGGGAAATCTTGGACAAGTAACCCTCTTCACTTCATTGAGAGATGAATGCCTAAATACAGTGTATTACTTGGAACAGCCCCTCCTTAGTTACACTGATGGCAGCCCACTGGACAGGTAAGAAGTGTCATAATACAAAGATATAAATACACACTGTACACATTTGAGCACATTTGGACATTCTGCTATTACCTATCAAGATAATAATAGGATCTAAAAAGTTTAAACACTACCATTGGAAAGTATACAGGCAGGCCCTTGCACTACATGCTTTGGGGAATTCATCCATACATCTGACCACAAAAGAGATGGGTATAGTGTGTATGGGTTTGGCAAAGTCAGCAGATAGATGATTGAGGATAGATAGAGAATTGTGATCAGCTGACTTAGCAGTTGGGGGGAGGGAGGGTTACTAAAAATGATTTGGGGACACCACAAAAAAAAAAGCCTCAGGCACTCTGCCTGAATTTAAAGCACAAATTACATTTCAAAACATTTTAGGGGGTGTTTGGGGTAAAGCACTACCATGGAGCTGACAAAATACATTAAGTGACTACATTAGGTGAATATAGGGCCCGTAGACCATGTTGGGGAGGTTAGTGAAGGACAATGTGTATGAAGGACCTACAAAATTAATTACCTAAAAAAACAGCATGCATGAGGACAAAGGGGACATTCACAGCATATTACAATCATGGTAATTAGGGAATGAGGAAAGAAATACAAGATATTAGCAAACATTAAATACATTAAAATGTGATATTAAAGGCTAAAAATCTTACCTTCATATACTCCTTCTGCAGGACCTGGATGATGGCAGAACAGGTCTCCGGGATAATGATCCCCAGAGCCTGGGGGGAGATGCCTGTCGAGAACTTCAAGTCCTGCAGGCTTCTCCCTGTCGCCAAATACCGCAGGGTAGCGACCACCCTCTGCTCCGGAGTGATGGCTTGCCTCATGCAAGTATCCTGCCTGCTAATATAAGGGGTCAGTGAAGACAACAAACGGTGAAACACGGGGTCCGTCATCCTGAGAAAGTTCCTGAAATCATCAGGATTATTCTCACGGATCTCACGGAGCAAAGGCATATGAGAGAACTGGTCACGCTGAAGCAACCAATTCTTGGTCCATGAACTCCTCCCCACCCTGTTCATGGACTGGACTTGTGTCAAGGTCAGGACCCCAACACCAAGCCCCCGCACAGCACGAACTCTACGAGGAGTACGCATACGCAACATGGCTAGAAAATGGTCGGCTGCTCAGAACGAAGTAACAGAACGCACTGAAGAACAGCAAGGCCTGTGAAGAGCGACCTGAAAAACAATAACGAACGCACAAGAACACACTGACAAGTCAATGGTACTTGCTTGCACGCACTGAAGAGCAGATACAAACCCACAAGCACAAACTGAACGACAGAAAACGATCTGAAAGCCACGAGTCTGAAAAAGCGCGAATCGTCTCTCACCAAACTTTTACTAACACGAGATTAGCAAAAGGAGCCCAAAGGGTGCCGCGCTTGGTTCTGAACTGGCCCTTTCTAGTCTCGTCGTACGTGCTTGACGTCACCGCGTTGTTGGCGATCGGAAATTCCGACAACTTTGTGCGACCATGTGTACGCAAAACAAGTTTGAGCCAACATCTGTCGGAAAAAATCCTAGGATTTTGTTGTCGGAATGTCCGATCAATGTCCGACCGTGTGTACGGGGCATAACACTTAGAGACAGTTTTAAATTCAAGTGGACTGCTACGGCCCTGAAATATTTAGGTACACATATTCCCCCCAAAATATGTCAGGTATTTGCATTAAATTTCCCTCCGCTATTGTCAGCTGTATGTGCTCTGCTCGACAAATGGAATACAGGGTTACATTCATGGTTTGGTAGATGCAATATTCTTAAGATGTGTATTCTTCCCAAATTCCTGTATCTCCTACAGGCATTACCGATCCAAATCCCCTCCTCCTATTTTGACCAAACCAGCGTCCTATTTTTTTATTTCATATGGACTCACAAAAGGCCCAGACTTAACAGGCGTCAGCTTACACTCCCCAAATCATATGGAGGACTGGCAGTCCCAGACCTCCGCAAATATTATTATGCGACCCATCTGACCAGACTCATTGACTGGAATCGCCACCAGTCCACTAAACTTTGGACCAGACTGGAACAGACTCAGTGTGACATAACCCTGAACAGAACACCATGGTGCCATCACGTGCTGCCCAGAAAAGTAAAAAACCATCCCCTAATAGGCATGACCGTGCGTACGTGCTCATTTCTCTTTACACATTACCGACTCTCATCATTTGATTCCCCGCTCCGTCCGATATTGGGAACACCAGAGTTCACGCCAGGTTATACAGACCCAATCTTTTACTCCCTAAGAAACTCAAACTGTTTCCAAGCCTCCCACTTTCTCATGAACGGCCGTTGGCCCACCACATCCGAACTCATGAGCTCGGACGGTCCGTTCCATTTGGATTACTGGAGAGCTTTTAAACGCAAACATTTTCTCAAGTCACTACCTCCTCCCAGAAATTTTGCTCAAACTCTGACCACTTATGAAACCTACTGTTTGGAAGAGGGTGCAATGCCCCACGCCTTGTCTGCTACATATCAATTGCTGATTACACCATCAGAGGACCTCCGACTGCAATGCCTCGATGCGTGGGAACGAGACTTGCAATGTACCTTCACGTCACATCAAAAGCAAAATATCATACGTTTCACATATAGATCCTCGCTATGCACAAAGATGCATTAGACCAGGGGTCCTCAAACTACGGCCCGCGGGCCACACGTGGCCCGCCGAGGACATTTATCCGGCCCACCCCACCCAGGGCCGGATTCCCGACAGGCCAGGCTCGGGCCGGGGCCAGGTCGGCTCGGCTTGGGCAGGTCCACTCTGCTTCGGCAGGGAGCATATCCACTCCGCTCAAGCCGTCTCCCCCACCCCAGTAATGGAGGGCTCCGTGTGCCGCGCTGCATGCTGGGAAGTGTAGTTTCCAGCACAGTCCTGCGTGGATTCACGTCTTCCTCACGCAGAGCGGAGGCTTCAGGCAACAGCCTACTAACAAGTGAGGACCCCTGTCCATCCCACTGTCCCCCTGTCCACCCCACTGTCTCCCTGTCCCCCCCTCTGTCCCCCTGTCCACCCCATTGTCCCCCTGTCCCCCCCTCTGTCCACCCCTCTGTCCCCCTGTCCACCCCTCTGTCCATCCCACTGTCCCCCTGTCCACCCCACTGTCCCCCTGTCCACCCCACTGTCCCCCTGTCCCCCCCTCTGTCCACCCCTCTGTCCCCCCCTCTGTCCCCCTGTCCACCCCTCTGTCCCCCTGTCCACCCCTCTGTCCATCCCACTGTCCCCCTGTCCACCCCACTGTCCCCCTGCCCACCCCACTGTCCCCCCCTCTGTCCCCCTGTCCACCCCACTGTCCCCCTGTCCACCCCTCTGTCTATTCCACTGTTCCCCTGTCCACCCCTCTGTCCCCCTGTCCACCCCTCTGTCCCCCTGTCCATCCCTCTGTCCCCCTGTCCATCCCTCTGTCCCCCTGTCCACCCCTCTGTCCCCCTGTCCACCCCTCTGTCCATCCCACTGTCCCCCTGCTCACCCCACTGTCCCCCCCTCTGTCCATCCCACTGTCCCCCTGTCCATCCCTCTGTCCCCCTGTCCACTCCTCTGTCCATCCCACTGTCCCCCTGTCCACCCCTCTGTCCCCCTGTCCACCCCTCTGTCCCCCTGTCCACCCCTTTGTCCATCCCTCTGTCCCCCTGTCCACCCCTCTGTCCCCCTGTCCATCCCTCTGTCCCCCTGTCCATCCCTCTGTCCACCCCTCTGTCCATCCCACTGTCCACCCCTCTGTCCATCCCACTGTCCCCCTGTCCACCCCACTGTCCCCCCCTCTGTCCCCCTGTCCACCCCTCTGTCCCCCTGTCCACCCCTCTGTCCACCCCACTGTCCCCCTGTCCACCCCACTGTCCCCCTGTCCACCCCTCTGTCCATCCCACTGTCCCCCTGTCCATCCCACTGTCCCCCTGTCCATCCCTCTGTCCCCCTGTCCATCCCTCTGTCCATCCCACTGTTCCCCTGTCTACCCCACTGTCCCCCCCTCTGTCCCCCTGTCCACCCCTCTGTCCCCCTGTCCCCCCCTCTGTCCCCCTGTCCACCCCTCTGTCCCCCTGTCCACCCCTCTGTCCATCCCACTGTCCCCCTGTCCACCCCACTGCCCCCCCCTCTGTCCCCCTGTCCACCCCTCTGTCCATCCCACTGTCCCTCTGTCCCCCTGTCCACCCCTCTGTCCCCCTGTCCATCCCTCTGTCCCCCTGTCCACCCCTCTGTCCATCTCACTGTCCCCCTGTCCACCCCACTGTCCCCCCTCTGTCCCCCTGTCCACCCCTCTGTCCCCCTGTCCACCCCTCTGTCCATCCCACTGTCCCCCTGTCCACCCCACTGTCCCACCCCACTGTCCCCCTGTCCACCCCTCTGTCCATCCCACTGTCCCCCTGTCCATCCCTCTGTCCATCCCACTGTCCCCCTGTCCCCCCCTCTGTCCCCCTGTCCCCCCCTCTGTCCCCCTGTCCACCCCTCTGTCCCCCTGTCCACCCCTCTGTCCATCCCACTGTCCCCCTGTCCACCCCTCTGTCCATCCCACTGTCCCCCTGTCCATCCCCTATATATATTATTATTTATTATTCATTCTTTTATTCTTTTGCACTACAAAAAAGATGTGTGCATAGGAATTTAGGAATTAGTTCATATTTTTTTTAAACTATAGTGCGGCCCCCCAACAGTCTGAGGGACCGTGAACTGGCCCCCTGTCTAAAAAGTTTGAGGACCCCTGCATTAGACTAACTATAAACTAGTTACTAGGTGGTACAATACTCCTGCAAAATTACATATCATATTCCCATCTTCCTCGGATCGTTGCTGGAGATGCCAGAGCAATCGAGGAACACTCCTCCATATCTTTTGGACCTACCCCATTTTGGAGCAATTGTGGAAGACCATCCAACATACGGCACAGAATTTCATTGAGCGCCCCATTTTGGCGGACCCAGCCTTCTTCCTACTCCATGCCTCCCACATACCCAGTAGAGTTTACAAAAAATCTTTGATTCGTCACCTATTTGATGCTGTCAAAGCGTGCATTCCCTTATTGTGGAAGTCCACACAGGCTCCTACTGTTGGTATGTGGGTTAGAAAAATGGAGGATATAAAAAAAATGGAGGATCTCGTTCTCACGGCCCGACACCAAAGCGAACGATTCACCAAGACTTGGACCAAGTGGAATATGTTTATATTCTCAGACGAAGGTCAGACCCTCCTGGGAAATCGCACATCTGTTTAGCATATTCCCCTTTTTGAGGGATTGATGGTGGGAAAAGTCGGTCAGTACGGTCTGAAGGTGTGGGTGGTTCCCTGCGGCTCGGACGGGCGCATCCGCTGCCTCCATGTGGCTCCTCATCCCATTGCCCCCCTCCTGCTATCCTGCCCCCTTCTACTCTTTTACAACCTCCTTCTCCTTCCTTTAGATTCTTTCTCTTACTTCCCTTTTCTACCTCCTACTAACATTCTTTCTCTTGTCTTCCCTTCTACGCTACCCCTCTTCTTTCCCTTTCCTTTTTTCTTGAACTATCTATTCTCGAATCTTTTTGAAATAAAAATTGGAAATGGAGAGGGAAGGCCCTACCCGATTATATAACATTACAGTATAAAGCATTTTGATTGTATATCACCGTTAAAATAATTAAAATGTTGGAATTAAGATTATTACATTGATAGAGGCTGCGTCCTCACTCATTTTCATATTGATAGAGGCTGCGTCCTCATTCATTGCCACATCTGTACATATATGCTGCTGTACTAGAGCTTTACCCTCTTCTGAAGTTGAATAAAAATTATATTTGAAAAAAAAAAAGAAAATGGGATGAAGTCACGATCAGATTTTTTTATTATTCCATGATTATATTTTTATGCATGATGGAAATTTATCATTAGGCGATTATGAATAATTATTGTCTACATTTTGATACATGTTTTTGATATGAGGAGCTAAAAATTGCAATTATTGTCTTTTTCCTTTGGCTTTTGTAAACACTTTCCTTTTTTTCTATATATGACCCTATTTGATTGTCACATTTTGATAAAACTATTTATTGTGTTAGAATTAGCTTAGTGGTAACAGATAGGTAAGTGATTGTGAAATGTGTATGGGGTTAATTTACTCTGTGTGCTTTCAATTTTGAAAGCATGGGACACACCTGTGGGGCAACACCCACCTGTGTTTGGTTTAAAAGAGGAAGGTGTTTTTAGTATGTTACACATTGCTAGACAGCCTGAGGAAGAGCAGGGATGCTCGCAACTGTATACGGTAGCTGCTGTTGCTGATTTACATGATTTGACAATACCTGATGATTTTAGGATACGGTAAAGTGTATTGCATTTGGAGAACGTGTCCCTTTGTCATCTTTTAAACGGATATTGGTGGAAGACAGGAAGTCCTCCCTGACATTGTCCCAGCCAAAAAAACAGAATAAAGAAAAGGCAGTAACCCACCCAAAGTTTTGATATATATATATATATATATATATATATATATATATATATATATATATATATATATATATATACACACAGTGGGGACGGAAAGTATTCAGACCCCCTTAAATTTTTCACTCTTTGTTATATTGCAGCCATTTGCTAAAATCATTTAAGTTCATTTTTTTTCCTCATTAATGTACACACAGTACCCCATATTGACAGAAAAACACAGAATTGTTGACATTTTTGCAGATTTATTAAAAAAGAAAAACTGCACCCTTACATACTGTTGTTCAGCGATTAGTGCATTTAAATAGTGCCTCTGCTTTTTGTGCTTAGGACTATGTCTGCCAAAAAAGACACCACAAAGACCTCAAAAAAGGTACCAAAGATTCCACTTCCAGGCGCTGGGAACTCCAGTCGTGTTTCCACACTGTCATCCTCGCCTGAAATACCTGTTGTGGCAAGCCAGGGTGAGTCATTGGAACAAATTGGTGGTGCAGCTGCTTCTCACTTCTCAGCCCCTGTATACGTGACTGAAGATGCCTTTTCCTCCATCCTGATGGGCCTAGAGGGAAGATTAGCGCCTTTAATCGCATCCTCCATCCAAAGGGATATGAAGCGTGTTAGATCCCCCTCCCCCACCTTAGACCCTTTACCAAGGGAACAGTGGGTAGAGGGTGAGGTGTTACCCTCAGACGATCAGGAGGAAAGACAAACCGATTACTCCTCTGCAGAGGAAACAACGGTAGATGAACCGTTTTCAGCCTCGCAATCTGAGAAACTGCTGGTGCAATCTCTTACGGAGATGGTTTGTTCCACTTTCATGCTGTCCCTAACGGAGTCTGCTGAAAATTCGGTTTCTTACTTGGGTTCCTTAGAACCTTCACAACCTTTGCATGTGTTTCCTCTCCATGCATTACTAGAAAAGCTTATTTATGCTGAATGGGATCACGCGGATAAGCATTTTCTCCCTCCAAAGAGATTCTCAGTTCTCTATCCCATGAAGGAGAAATTCACCAAAAATTGGAATGTACCAGCAGTTGAGGCTGCGATTTTCAGCGTGAATAAAATTCTAACTTGTCCAGTAGACAGTGCACAAATGCTTAAGGATCCAACAGCTAAAAGGTTGGAATTCCTGTTAAAATACTCTTTTTCTTTGGCAGGTGCCGTTACTCAGCCTGCAGTTGCTGCAATAGGCATCTGTCAATCCCTAAAGGACCAGTTTAGACAGGCCCTTAAAAAGGTTCCTGCACAGCAAGCCTGGGATTTGGCCAAACTACCAAGAGCATTATGTTTTGCCATAAACGCCATTTAAAAATTCTATTCACCAGGCGTCCCGCCTTGCGCTTGTGATAGTACACATGTGTAGAATGCTGTGGTTAAAAAATTGGTCAGCCGAAGCACCATGCAACGATCTCCTGACTGGGTTTCCTTTTCATGGGGATTGGCTATTTGGGGATGATTTGGACAAATACATCCAAACGATTTCCAGTGGGAAAAGTACTCTTTTGCCAGTCAAAAGAAAGAATAAACGCCCTTTATTTAAGCGGACTCTTTCTCCTGCGCCAGGGGCATCCGCCTCTAGGCAGTGGCGACAGCCTTCGCCGTCACTCTAGAGGAAAACCTCAGGGTCAGGCCCAGGCACAAACGAAGTCCTGGGGCCGGAAATCTGCAAAGCAGAATTCTAAAGCCTCATTATGAAGGGGTGCCCCCCCCTCGCCAGGGTGGGGAGAAGACTTCTGCAGTTCTCAGAAGTCTGGCAAGAGGAAATTCAGGACAGATGGGTCATCTCCACAGTAACTCTAGGGTACAAACTGGAATTTTGGGACTTTCCATTGTCTCGTTTTCTGAGGTCAAACGTTCCCAAAGATCCAGGGAAAAGGCAATCTCTGTTTCAGGCACTAGACCGATTAATGGCTCAGGGGGTGATCATACAAATCCCCACAGAAGAGCAAGGTTTGGGGTTTTATTCAAACTTCTTTACGGTACCAAAACCGAATGGAGATGTCAGACCCATTCTAGATCTAAAAATTCTAAATCCGTTCCTGAAGATCCGTTCCTTTCGCATGGAGTCGATCAAGTCAGTGGTTTCTATCCTACAAGGAGGAGAACTTCTGGCGTCTATTGACATCAGGGATGCATATCTGCATGTCCCTATATTTCCCACTCACCAAGGGTTTCTGCGGTTCAAGGTAGCATTTTCAGTTTGTAACCTTGCCCTTCGGGCTAGCTACAGCACCCCGGGTGTTTACAAAAGTTCTGGCCCCACCTCTAGCCAGGTTAAGGGCACAGGGCATAATAGTCTTGGCGTACCTAGACGATCTATTGCTAATAGACCAGTCGGGGGCTTGTTTGGAGCAAAGCATGCGCATTACAACCAAATACCTGAAAAATCTGGGTTGAATTCTCAAACTAGAGAAGTCTTCCTTAAAACCGCTAAAAAGGCTGGAGTACTTGGGTCTGATCATAGACACAGCCCAGAAAAAGGTGTTCTTGCCTCAGGCAAAGATCAAAGCCATAAGAGAGCTGGTGCAGATGGTCAGGTTGAAAAGAGATCCCTCCATTCGCCTTTGCATGAGGTTGTTAGGAAAGATGGTGGCTTCATTCGAAGCGGTTCCCTATACCAGTTCCATTCGAGACTGTTGCAAAACAGCATCCTGTCTGCTTGGAACAAAACGGTTCAAGCTCTAGATTTGCCAATTTGGCTGTCCCCAAAGGTGTTCCAGAGCCTCAGTTGGTGCTCGGTATCCGGGAATCTGCAGAAGGAAAAAACCTTCATACCAGTTACCTGGAAAGTGGTAACGACGAATGCCAACTTTTCAGGTTGGGGAGCAGTACTGTAAAAGACAGTGGTCCAGAACTGAAAAAGCCTTGCCCATCAACATCCTAGAGATTCAGGCAGCGCGTCTGGCTCTGAAGCCCTGAACATTCAGGTTACGGGATTGTCCTGTCAGGATCCAATCCGACAATGCTATAGCTGTGGCCTATATCAATCGTTAAGGGGGTACTAAGGGTCACGCAGCTCAGAGAGTGGAGGACCATATTCTAGCTTGGGTGGAAAAGGATGTTCCTTGCCTATCGGCAGTCTTCATTCCAGGAATAGAGAATTGGCAGGCGGACTACGTGAGTCACCTGCAGTTGTTCCCGGGGGAGTGGTCCCTTCACTCTGAAATCTTTCTGGCTATATGCCAAAGATGGGGGATCCCGGACATAGATCTTTTGGCGTCCAGGTTCAACATGTAGTTGGTCAACTTTATGTCAAGGACAAGGGATCCACTCGCATGCGAGACAGATGCGTGGTGACCCCATGGGGTCAGTTTTCACTGAGTTAGGCTTTTTTCCCTATTCAGTTGCTGCCACGGCTTCTTGGCAGGATCAAGCTGGAAAGAAAGCCAATAATTCTTGTAGCCCAGAAGGTCCTGGTATGCAGAAATCGTAAAGATGACGGTGGAGGATCCCTGGTCCCTTCCACTATGGCCAGACCTACTCTCACAGGGACCGATATTCCATCCTACCTTACAAACGCTAAGTTTGACGGTTTGGCTATTGAAGCCCACATTCTGGAGAGACATAGTCTCTCCGGGTCAGTGATTTCTACCTTCATTAATGAAGCCGGCTTCCAGAGTCAGATATTATTGACTCTGGAGGGCTTATGTTTCCTGGTGTGAATCCAAGGGTTGGCACCCTGGAAATATAAGCTAGGCAGAATTCTTGTTTTTTCTACAAGTACAAATGAAGCTGGCCTTGAGTACTATTAAGGGCCAAGTCTCGGCTTTATCGGTCTTATTTCAAAGACTGCTTGCTTTGCATTCTTTGGTCTGGGGTTTTTATACAAGGGGTAATGTGGCTTATTTCGCTCGACCACCCTTGAACCCTTGGAACTTGAACTTGGTCCTTATGACAAGGGAAATAGTGTTTCGGGTTGCTATACTCTCTGCAAAAGGGTATCGGAGTTGGCTGCTTTTTCTGTAAAGAAGCCATATTTAATTATTAAGGTGGTTTTAGGTTTTCACCTAAACCAAGATATTGTCCTACCGTTGTTTTTTTCCCAAAACCAGGTTCTAGGGTAGAGAACTCATTACATTGTCTTGATGTAGTGAGAGCAGTCAAGGTCTTTTTAAAGACGACTGCTCAGGTCTGAAAGACTGATGTTTTATTATGCTGCCAGAGGGTCCTAGGAAGGGACAGGCAGCATCAAAATCTACTATTGCTAAGTGGATTTGGCAAGTTATAATTTAGGCCTAAGGGTTAAAAGGTAAGATTTCACCTTTTCATGTCAAAGTGCACTCTACTAGAGCAGTTAGTGCTTCTGGGGCAGTGCATCACCAAGCCTCAATGGCACAGATCTGCAAGGCCGCAACTTGGTTTTCAGTCCATACATTCACCAGATTTTATCAAGTGGATGTAAAAAAGGGCATGAGGATATCGCCTTCGGGCGCAGGTTGTTGCAGGCAGCAGTATAGGACCTCAACTCTGTTGGCGCCCTACGGTTGTGTCTCCCTCCCCTCAAATAGCATTGCTATGGGACGTCCCACATAGTAATTAATATGATGCTCTGTGTTCCGTGATGTACGATAAAGAAAATAGGATTTTTATAACAGCTTACCTGTAAAATCCTTTTCTTGGAGGACATCACGGGATGCAGAGGTCCCTCCCCTCTTCTTCTGGGGTATATGTATATTGCTTAGCTACAAAAACGGCGCTCCCGGTATGGGAGGGGTTATATAGGGAGGCAACTTCCTGCATTCTTAGGGTGTGGGTGTGCTAGTGTCCATCACCTGAAGGTGCCCTATAACCCACATAGTAATTACTATGGTGCTCTGTGTCCCATGATGTACTCCAAGAAAAGGATTTAGGTAAGCTGTTATAAAAATCCTATTTTTCTCCTCCCCTTTCCCTCTCTCTCCTCCCCTTTCCCTCACTCTTTCTCCTCCCCTTTCCCCCTCTCTTTCTCCTCCCCTTCCCTCTCTCTTTCTCCTCCCCTTCCCCCTCTCTTTCTCCTCCCCTTTGCCCCTCTCTTTCTCCTCCCCTTTGCCCCTCTCTTTCTCCTCCTCTTTCCCACTCTCTTTCTCCTCCCCTTTGCCCCTCTCTTTCTCCTCCCCTTTGCCCCTCTCTTTCTCCTCCTCTTTCCCACTCTCTTTCTCCTCCTCTTTCCAACTCTCTTTCCCCCTCTCTTTCTCCTCCCCTTTCCCCCTCTCTTTCTCCTCCCCTTTCCCCTCTCTTATCATACCCCTCCATTCTCCTTGTCCCTCTTCTTTTAGCTCTGACCCAATACATGGTAATGTCTGATTCTTGGTTGCCACATTTCCCTAGGCTGTTTCTTAGCGTAATCACTGAACTATTTTGGATTAATGATTGCATGACTCCAATGACCAATTATCTATGATGTTTATTTTGTTGTTTGTTTACCGCTTGATTTGGTTTATGTGTACCTTTAGGCCCCTTTCACACACATGGATAGTTTGTACGTTTTTCATCCATCCGTTGATGAATGAAAAACGGACATCAATGCATTCCAATAGAAAAATGGATGACAATGGATGATCATTTATTTTCATCCGTTTTTAAACCCGCTTCTGTCAATATCTGTTTTTTTTAATGGATTAACCTCCCTGGCGGTTTTCCTGAGTGTGGCTTGGGGTTAAATTTCAGTACCATTAGCGGTAACTAGGGATGAGCTCCGGCGTGTTCGCACACCCCACGTGCAGAGCCCACCAGGAAGTCGGCACTGCTCTGCGCTAATCACAGGCAGTGAGACATTGTCCCGATGCACGGCTGCAGAGATCGGGAAATGTCTCACTGCCTGTGATTAAGCGCAGTGCAGTGCCGACTTCCTGGCGGGCTCTGCACGTGGGGTGTGCGAACACGCCGGAGCTCATCCTTAGCGGTAACCCGAGCCACACTCGGGATTACATTGCAGGATCCTGGTGCAGTGTACTTGCATTGTCCCCAGGATCCTGCAATGTCCCCCCGCTGTGTTTGCGTGCTGTATCCTCTGCCCAATGCCTCTCTGTTCCCTGCGAGCATCGTGACGCATGGGGGCGGAGCCCGGTGGCAAATTCAAAAAATAGAAAATTCATAACACATACAGCACACTGTAATCTTACAGATTACATTACTGTATGAAATAATTTCACATTCCCTTTGTCCCTAGTTCTTTGTCCAGTGCCCTGCATGCAGTTTTATATTATATATACTGTTCTTTCTGCCTGGAAACTTGAGATTGTCCATAACAACTAAGAAGTGTCCCTTTATGTCAAAAGCTGTTTTAGACCAGCTAGAAAACAGCGATAGTAAATTAGAACACTTGCAGAATTGAGCGAAAGTGAATTGCCGGGAAATTCATTTTATTATTATTATTTTTTATAATTATTTATAGTTATTTATTAATATATAATTTATGATTTTGTGTTTCAAACTTTATCATACCCGGGATGTCTACTAGACTCTTGTTTGGACACATTTAAGTGTGTTATTGCTAAGAATTACAGGCCTACAATATAAAACGCCAAATTTCTATGCAAAACAATTGTACCGCTTTGAGATGCAAAAATCTGACATAATCATACCGCCAGAGAGGTTAAAGCCCTATTTTTTATCCGTCAAAAAAACAGATTGGACGAAAGACAAATGTAAACTGACAAATGGTCAGTTTTTCATCTGTTTTTGCAATAGTTGTTAGGGGCAACCAGTCACTGTGGGGGGGGGGGGGGTTGACTCCCTCACTTGCCAGTGCTGATTGTCACTGCCAACTTTTAAATTTAATTGCCGGATTTATTTTTCCTTGGGTTTTGGAGTTGTCATTTGGGGGTCGGGGCAGTGTATGTAAGGAGAGGGGGAGAAGAGATGTACATATAGTGAGGGGGAGCAGTCTGTACAGACAGGCTCCCTCACTTGCTGACGCTGACTGTCATTGTCGGCTTTTAAATCTAATTGCGGGCTCTTTTTTTTTTTTTCTATAAACAGTGCAGAGCCAGAGCTGTAAAAAAAAAGACATTCCTCAGCCAGAGAGATAATGAAGAGATACAATGTACAATGAACTTCGGTCTGTAGATGAGGGCAATTTAACCACTTAAAGACTGAACCTTTTTCTGACACTTGTTGGTTACAAGTTAAAATCAGTATTTTTTGCTAGAAAATTACTCAGAACGCCGTGGTACAATCGGGTACCTGATCCCCCCTCAAAAAAATGCATCCAATAATTGGCGAGGAGGAGGAAAATTGGAACTTCCCCTTTTGGGTGAGTTCCGCTTTATTTAAAACTGCTTTTGCAGTTAAGTTTTTCTCTTGCAAAGTCACACAAATACATGGTAACTGCCAACAATGCTGCACTGATTATACAGAAAAATACAACGCTGGCAACTGGCACATAGAATAGTGAATATATATGTAGCTGCAAAAAAATATAGCTTGCAATCAAAAAATTGCACTAGGTGCTAGATGGATCGAGTGACATATAGTGAAAGTGAAATAAATCTGTTTAAAAACAGAAAACATTAGCAATGAAAATAAACCTCAACATTTAGCAATATGAATAAGCATACACGTAATAACATAAAAATCCAGGATGGGTGTAAACATTCCTCAGGATAAAACCCACTAAAAAGATATGGTATAATACCGTAGGGAAGAGGATCAGGTGCGCATAATAGCGCTACTCACAGAATGGAGACTGCAAACAGGCATTCAGAATTGGTCCGTGAACGTCGCTATGATGGCGTGCGTTCCACAGAGAACAGGAAACAGCGTCACTGGTTACGAACGTGAACCGGATATTGCGTCAACGCGTTTCACCCCTCCTCCACGGCGTCATCAAAGACATGAGTAGCGCTATTATGCGCACCTGATCCTCTTCCCTACGGTATTATACCATATCTTTTTCCATGATGTCCGCGGCTTCCAAGGCTATATCCCAGTGACAGCAGTCCAAGTCTCATCCTATCCTCCTGCAACCACTGCAGCATTTCAGGTGACTGTATGCAAACCTTTGGCTGAGGAACTGGAAGTCTGCCATTACTGTTTAGTGGGTTTTATCCTGAGGACTGTTTACACCCATCCTGGATTTTTATTTTATTAAGTGTATGCTTATTTATATTGCTAAATGTTGAGGTTTATTTTCTTTGCTAATGTTTTCTGTTTTTAAACAGATTTATTTCACTTTTACTATGTGTCACTCGATCCATCTAGCACCTAGTGCAATTTTTTGATTGCAAGCTATATTTTTTTGCAGCTACATATATATTCATTATTCTATGTGCCAGTTGCCAGCGCTGTATTTTTCTGTATAATCAATGTCAAGTTGTAAAACTTGTGTCTAGCAGCTGTAACAGTTCTTTGCACTTATTTATTATTTTTGCCAGCTCTGCTTCCATTTATTTATTTATTTATTTTTTCAAATATAAATTTTATTGATTTTCAAGAAGAAAAAAAAGAAAAAGGTCAAAGAAAACCAAAAGGCAAACAGACAATACAGTACAATGCCAGCCTTAACAACTGGTGTGCGCAGGTAAGTACATGCAATAATGAAGAAGTCTCCTCATGTCTTCTTAATTATGAGTCAGGTTATACTGCTCAGTCCCTAAAAACAAATACCTCATAAAACCAGAGAAAAGAGAAAGATGAAAGAGAAAGAAGAGGTGAGCAGAGGCGTTGTGACTAGAGAATATGGGATGTAAAGGTTCCAGTAAGGCTGGATAACGGGAAGGGAGAGAATCGGGGGGGAGGAGAAGGGAAAGGGGGGGTGAAAAGGGAGGGTAAGTGGCTCGGGCGGGAATGGCGCGTCATCATCAAGTCTGTGGGGCTTTATTATTTAGGTGGCAAGCATCGCCATACATTCATTAGAGTATATAAATAATTTCCAGGACAGCCATGTTTTGGAATGTTGTTCCTGTTTATTTTGTGCTGTCAGGACTAAGTCCTCCAACTTCCTGATCTCCTCCACTCTGCATAGCCACAATCTAATAGTCAGTGGTGAGCTGTTCTTCCACATCAGTGGGATACAATATTTAGCTGCATTCAACAAGTGTCTTATTATCGACTTTTTGTAACTCCGTGTTGGTATTGTAGTGGCATGGAGCAGAATGACAGCTGGATCTTCACCTATCGTGTGGTCCGTAAATTGTTGAATGATCTTCCGGACAGTTGTCCAGAAATACTGAAGCAGAGGGCAAGACCACAAAATGTTGAGAAGCGTCCCTTTGGCTGTCTGACATCTCCAACATCTGTCTGTGGTGCTAGGAAAAAATGTGTGTAGCCTTTGAGGTGTATAGTACCATCTGGTCAGGATCTTATAATTAAGTTCTTGCATTTTTGTGCAGATAGATGCTTTTAACCACTTCCCTACCCAACCATAGTCATAAGACGTCCACAGATGGGATCTCCCATCCTGGGTGGACGTCATATGACGTCCTGGGATTCCCGGCCGTCTAGGGGGCGCGCGCGCGCGCCCGCCGCGTTGCTCGGGACCCGGTGCGTGTGCCCGGCGGCCGCGATGTCCGCCGGGCACCCGCGATTGCCCGTTAACCGGGCCGGACCGTGGATCTGTGTGTGTAAACACACAGATCCACAGCCTGTCAGCTCTGAGGAGAGCGATCTGTGTTCCCAGAACGGAGGAACACAGATCGGTCTCCTCCCCTTGAGCGTCCCCTCCCCCTTCAGTTAGAATCATTCCCTAGGAAACATATTAACCCCTCCCCGCCCCCTAGTGGTTAACCCCTTCACTGCCTGTCACATTTACACAGTAATCAATGCAATTTTATAGCATTGATCGCTGTATAAATGTGAATGGTCCCAAAAATGTGTCAAAAGTGTCCGATGTGTCCGCCATAATGTCGCAGTCATTAAAAAAAATCGCGATCGCCGCTAAAAAAATAAATAAATATTTTTTTTTTAAAAATGCCATAAATCTATCCCGTATTTTGTAGACACTATAACTTTTGCGCAAACCAATCAATATACGCTTATTGCGATTTTTTTTTACCAAAAATATGTAGAAGAATACGTATCGGCCGAAACTGAGGAAAAAATTTGTTTTTTAAAAAAAAAATTGGGATATTTATTATAGCAAAAAGTAAAAAATATTGTGTTTTTTTTCAAAATTGTCGCTCTTCTTTTGTTTATAGCGCAAAAAATAAAAACCGCAGAGGCGATCAAATACCACCAAAAGAAAGCTCTATTTGTGGGGAAAAAAGGACGTCAATTTTTTTTTGGTACAGCGTCGCACGACCGCGCAATTGACGTTCAAAGTGCGACAGCGCTGAGAACTAAAAATTGGCCTGGGAAGGAATGGGGTGAAATTGCCCTGTATTGAACCGGTTAAAGAAAATCTGATGGTCGTTTGAATTTGGGCGTTAGTAAACTTGCATTGTAGATTGGATTCCCATTTCTGTATGAATGTCAGGTCAGGTTGTTCTACTGGGGAATTAAGGTAATTCATACATTTTGGATAGCACTCGAGGTAAGATTCCCTCATCTGCGCAATACTCTTCAAAAGTCATCAGGTTGCGGTCAAAATGTGCTGGATTGGGAATCAAGTGTAAAAAATTGTGTATTCTTATTGCTTTCCAGGATGGTAATTTGAATTGACCCTCACTATCAGTTAGGGCTTTAACCGGTTCAATACCGGGCCTTTTCACCCCCTTCCTTCCCAGACCAATTTTTAGTTTTCAGCGCTGTCGCACTTTAAACGACAATTGCGCGGTCGTGCGACGTTGTACCCAAACAAAATTGACGTCCTTTTTTCCCCACAAATAGAGCTTTCTTTTGGTGGTATTTGATCACCTCTGTGGTTTTTATTTTTTGTGCTATAAACAAAAGAAGAGCGACAATTTTGAAAAAAACACAATATTTTTTACTTTTTGCTATAATAAATATCCCAATTTTTTAAAAAAAAAAAATTTTTTCCTCAGTTTCGGCCGATACGTATTCTTCTACATATTTTTGGTAAAAAAAATCGCAATAAGCGTATATTGATTGGTTTGCGCAAAAGTTATAGCGTCTATAAAATACGGGATAGATTTATGGCATTTTTAAAAAAAAATTTTTTTTTTTTTACTAATAATAGCGGCGATCGCGATTTTTTTTCGTGACTGCGACATTATGGCGGACACATCAGACACTTTTGACACATTTTTGGGACCATTCACATCTATACAGCGATCAATGCTATAAAAATGCATTGATTACTGTGTAAATGTGACAGGCAGTGAAGGGGTTAACCACTAGGGGGCGGGGAGGGGTTAAATGTGTTTCCTAGGGAATGCTTCTAACTGTAGGGGCGGGGACGCACAAGGGGAGGAGACCGATCAGTGTTCCTCCGTTCTGGGAACACAGATCGCTCTCCTCTGAGCTGACAGAACGTGGATCTCTGTGTTTACACACAGAGATCCACGGTCCGGCCCGGTCAACGGGCAATCGCGGGTGCCCGGCGGACATCGCGGCCGCTGGGCACACGCACCGGGTCCCGAGCAACGCGGCCGGGAACCCGAGGCCGTCATATGATGTCCACCCAGGATGGGAGATCCCATCTGTGGATGTCATTTGACTATAGGCGGGTAGGGAAGTGGTTAATAGAGGGTCATTTATTTCCAACTAGGAAATGTGAGGCCCGGTCTCTGCCGGATGAAGTAAGCGTCTCGTATTCCGATTGATCCAAACCGGGGGGGAAAGAAGGATTTCCCAATATCGGGAAAAGAGGAGAACTCCTAGAGGAGAGGGAGGTAGTGAATAGATATGCCTATATGTAAGGTCGTGCCTATTATCGGGTGCAACTTCAAATTTGAAGGTAACTGGTCTAAACACCAAACCGCTCCCCTCAGTGGGGCCGCAGACTGAGCTTGTTCCAATTGTGTCCAAAGCTTGTTTTGGCCATGTCGGTTCCAATCTATTATTCTACCTAGGTGGACTGCCCGGTAGTAGTTCCATAGATCTGGGAGGGCCAGTCCTCCAAAGTGTTTGGGTAATGTTAAATAGTGCCTGCGCAGTCTGGGTTTCGAGTTTGCCCAGATGAATTTAACAAAGAGGGAATGCACTTGCTTAAGATATTGGGGTGGAATCCTGATTGGCAGTGCCTGGAATAAATATAGAAATTTCGGGAGTATAGACATTTTAAGGAGATTACACCTCCCGAACCAGGAGTGTAATCCCTTGTTCCACTCCTCCAAGAGCAAGCGGGTTTTGGTCAATAAGGGTGGGAAGTTAAGTCCGAAGGTGTGTTTTAGGTCCTTGGGAATCTGGGTGCCCAGATATTTGAGGGAAGTATCTGACCATTTAAATCTAAATTGTAATTTTAGAGAGCTTAATCTGCTCAATGTGATATTAATTCCCATCGCCTCTGATTTATCAAAATTGATTTTTAGGTTGGATAAATTTCCATATCTATCAAATTCCTTAAGAAGGTTTGGTAGGGATACCACTGGATTAGTTAAAGAAAACATCAGATCGTCAGCAAAGGCTGAGATCTTGTATTGGGTGTCTCCTACTGTCACGCCGGATATATCCGGGTTAGATCGTATTGTACATAAGAAGGGTTCCAGAGCCAAGGCAAACAGGAGAGGTGAAAGCGGGCATCCCTGTCTAGTACCATTTGTTATAGGGAATGAATCTGAAAGTATTCCGTTGGCTTTGACCTGGGCAGTGGGGTTGGAGTATATGCTACGGATCCACTGTAACATCTTGTGTCCTAGTCCGATCTTCTGAAGAACTGAGGACATAAAAACCCAGTTCACGCGGTCAAACGCCTTCTCCGCATCTGTGCTAAGGAAGACGCATGGGGTTTTAGTGGCCGAGACTACGTGGATGAGATTAAGCACTTTGGTGGTGGTGTCCCTCGTCTCTCGGGCAGGGACAAACCCCACCTGGTCTAGGTGGACTAGGTCTGGCATGTGTTGGGTTATTCTATTGGCTAGGATCTTTGTAAAAAGCTTAAGATCAACGTTTAGCAGGGATATAGGTCTATAGCTACCACAGGCCGCTGCATCTTTGCCTTCTTTCGGTATCAGAGATATATGTGCCCTCAACGTGTCTCTGGGCAGAAGGGCCCCCTCCCCAAGGCCATTAAACATCTTTACCACATGGGGAGCTAGGAGCGGCAGCAGGGATTGGTAATATTGCAGAGTGAACCCATCTGGGCCCGGGGCCTTAACAGGTTTCATCCCACCTACTGCTCGCTGCAGCTTCTCCACGGTAATGGGATCATCTAAGTCTACACTTGTTGCCGTCGAAATTTGGGGTATCTGGGCTGCTGATATGTAGTCATTTATCGTCGTGACGTTTGGGGGTCATACTGGGAGGTTATAAAGGGAGGAATAGTAGTCTCTAAATTCTTTTGCTATTTGGGTTGGGGTGGTTTTTCTCTGTCCTGAAGAGGAAATGATGTGGGGAATGTATGTGTTGAGTCTATGACTTCTAACTGCTTTGGCAAGCAGTTTCCCACATTTATTGCCCGATTCATACGAGACTTTTCGACATACCTGTAGCGCTGCCTTGGCTCTATATTGTAGCAAGTCTACTGCTTGCTTTCTGAGGGATAATAATTCTATTTCTAGCGGGGCAGTTGGGGTTTGCTTGTGTTTGGACTCAACTGTATGTATCTTGTGGAGAAGTTGAAGCAGTTGTTGTTCTCTTTCTCTTTTAATACGAGCGCCATGTTTAATTAACACTCCCCTTATCACTGTCTTGTGGGCCTCCCATAAAATACCAGGGTCACAATCTTCAGTGTCATTAGTTTGGAAGTAATGTTTCAACTCATTTGTGACGTCCGTCATGATTACTGGTGTCTGGAGCAGGCTTTCGCTTAGTCTCAAGAATATGGGTCTGGAATTCAGAGTAGATGACAAGGCATAGCGCATGGTGATAGGGGCGTGGTCTGACCACGTAATATTGCTCAACTCAACACTGTGGACAGCTTCCAGTTGGCGGTGTGGGACAAAGAAATAGTCTATTCCCAAATACACTTTATGTGGAGATGAGTAGAAAGTGTAGTCTCTTTCTCCCGAATGATGCAGCCTCCAGATGTCTATTAATTGAGCGTTGTGGAGATCCTGAGTTATGCATTTGTGTATGCTCCTACACACGGAAGAGGAGCCCGTAGAGGTGTCTACCGCAGGATGGGGCTAGAGGTATGTTAAAAACCCCTCCCAAGACCAGTTGACCCTCCCTGAATTCTGTGAGTAAATTCAATGTACGGTGTAGAAAGGCGTCTTGTCTATCATTGGGCGCATATACAGTGGCCAATGTGACTTTCTTGTCCCCTATCCATCCCTTAGGAAATACATAAGGGCCATCCGTGTCTATCAAGGTGTCACTACATGTCCAGGGTACCGCCCCAGATAGGAGTATAGACCACTCCCCTAGATTTGGCTGCTATATTAGTGGCGTGATATGTGTGTGGGAAATATCGGTTTTTAAGGCATGGTGGGTTGCCAGTCTTAAAGTGTGTTTCCTGAATGAAGGTCATGTAACAACATGCGGCGCTTTTCAGGTATGTTTAAGCCCTTCTCATTTAGCGAAAAGATGTTGATAGTGTCCATCGTCGTCCCGAGCCTGGGGGATTTGACGGGAAAGATGGGGTGGGAGGGGAGGAGGGGGAAGTCAAAGGGGTTTAGAATAGGAAGAAATCAGAAAAGGCGTGGAAGAAAGAGAGATTCAAGAACGGAAGAAGACAAGAAAGGTGAGTAGGAAAACGTCTATCCAGACGGGTAGTGAAAGGTATAGTGTTGCCGTCTTTGACTAAATGCAGATAAATTTATCTGCAGAGAAGCATGTCCCAGTTCACACTAGGGGGATGCTTCGACCTATTGGGGAAGAGGTAAGAGTAGACCAAGAGAGGATCCCCGGTCCACCCCGTACCCCCCAGCTTGATAACTTAAATTGATAACCAACTCTAAAACAGATTAAGTGTGTTAAAAAAAATGAAAAACCAAAAGGAAAAGAAACAATCAAACCAAACCAAAGAGGATCCCCACCCCCCTGGAGCCGCGTGTATAACAGCACTACGTATTCCTTAATACAATTCGGGGGACATCAATCTTATCAGGAGGCAATGTTATCTTCCTCTCATCCTACTCCCCAACCTCAGGACACAATAGTAAATAAGGATACCAATTATCAAACCTCTAAATAACATAGCCCAAACCTCTGGTCTGGACACAGTCTCTGTCTTCAGCATGTCTAGAATTGCCAGAGCGTCCGGAGTCTCCAAACAATGTTGCACCGTCCTCTGGATGACCGCAGTGTCCCATCAGCCCCTCTGCTCGAAGAGAGTTCGTTTGAGTCCTGTGTCAGGGGGTGTTAGGTAGGAGCGAACACTGCTGGATGTGGCTTAGGGGAAACACCTCTGTGAAGTGGATGGGCCCCCCAGTATTACATAGATTGAAGAGGAAGAGGGTAATTCTTTGCTCTCTACTAATAGTCCCTCCCCCTCCCTCAAAGAGCCCCCCAGAGCGCCGCAATGTCCGGCAGACTTGTACAGTCAGCGATGCGGGGAATGTATAAACTTATTTCTGTCTATGTAATGTTTTCCCCTCTCCCTGTTTCTCTCATAAGAAGTCATTGTCTCTGGGTAGCTGAAGGCATATGATGTCATGGCCATAGTGGGAATGCAGCACAGTTAATCTCAGGGCACAAGGGGAAAGGACGTCCCGAGGGAAAAGACTGCAAGACTGCAGGGAGATACTACCAGTGCTGGGGGGGGGTTTCACCCGGAGCGTGTGAACATACAGGTGGGGAGGATCGGTCTTAGGTATCTCATCACACTGCCGGCGTCACTCAGTCTTCCCTTGGTGTTTCTGCTGATGTAGGGCATGATCAGCGCCGGTTCCTCTGTGGTCTGGGTGATCTGGCTCTCCGTGTGTCTGATGATCCGGAGTGTGGAGTGAAGTGCTGCAGCAGCTGCAACCAGTCTGGTGCCTCGATAGGTTCCGTGCACATGAATGAAAATAGGGCAGGAAGGTCCGCGGGTGTCCCGGAGAGTGAAGGATTGCTGGGTTTTTTTAAATGTTACTGAGATGGGGAAGCCCCATCGGTATGTAAGCCCACTGCGCCTAGCAGCTTCCAGTACCGGCCTCAAGAGGGCCCTCCATTGCAGTGTCGCTCTAGATAAGTCAGGCATGATCCAGATGTTGGCCCCGTCGAATTCAAGATCTCACTTCTCCCATGCCGTACGGAGTATCAGTTCTTTGTGAGTGTACTGGTGGATTCGGCAAATGACATCTCTTGGTCTGTCGGGGTCAGATGAGCGAGGGCCGAGAGCTCTGTGGATCCAATCAAAGGACAAGGTAGGAGGGAACAATTCCCCTGTCAAGTCCCTGAAGATTACGATGGCAGAAGCCGCCAGATCCTCCATTCCAGTGGCTTCTGGTAGACCCCTCAGGCGCAGATTATTACGCCTGCTGCGGTCCTCAAATTCCTCCAGTTGAAGCTGTTGCGTGAGGATAGCGTTAGCTTGGGACGCTTGTGTCACTTCAACCACTGACATCCTCTGCTCCAGTGCAGACACCGAGGATTCTCCATTCCCCACTCGGTCAGAAAGTGATTGCGTCTCACCACCGCCATCTCCTTGCGGTGGGTTGCTTCAGTTCTACCGACTATGGCTTCTATGTCCAATCGCGTTGGGAGAGCTTGCAGTAGGGCTCTCAACTCAGCGTCAGCTTGCAGAATCAACGGTGTAGGGGATGGCTGTGATGATTCCCGAGGTTCCGTTCGGAACATCACCGGAGTGGTAAGGTCCATGTCTGAGATGGCTGACAGCGGCAAGGATGTAAATGAAGCCTGTGGCTGCTGTTCTCTTGGAGGGCCAGGTCTCGTGGTGTCCGCCATCTTGGCGACAGGGGAAGCTTCCTGAATGTTTGAGAGGCAGTGCCGGATATCTGCACTCCTGTGTGGCTTGGGTGACTCTTTCTTCCTCTGCTTTCCTCTCCGCTTCCCAGCGGAGTACATTCCGGGTGTAACTAGTTGATAAGGGCTGAATAAAGCTGGTTATGGGTGGGTCAGACCGGGAGCTCCTCTGGCACACGTCCTCACTCAGCCATGTCCAAACCACGCCCCCCTGCTTCCATTTATTTATCTTTAACAATGCTGCACTGCTCCTGAATTTTGAGAAGCATCTAATCCCCTTGTGGAGGCTGCCATTTGTAAATTGAATTTTTATGGTTATACGACCTATCACATTGCTATAAGCTTTTTATATGGACTATAAACCGAAAAAAACCTATAAATAAATGGTTGTGGAACGAATCATCTGAGTTTCCATTATTTCTTATGGGGAAATTTGCTTTGATATACAAGTGCTTTGGATTACAAGCATGTTTCCGGAACAAATTATCCTTGCAATTCAAGGTTTTACTGTATGTTAGTTTTGTTTTATCTCAGTTCTAATCTGCCCAAAGAGTTAGTAAGAGATGCTTTGTTGTACCATTCAGAATATCTAAATGATAACTATGTTAAGAGTATGACTTAATACCATATAGGTCCTATATACTGTTTTTGCCTTTGTACTCAGTAAATGTGTTGTTTTATATACAGTGGGGATGGAAAGTATTCAGACCCCCTTAAATTTTTCACTCTTTGTTATATTGCAGCCATTTGCTAAAATAATTTAGGAGACTGTATTGGACAGTTGATGAGCAGTGCCTGGTTTTCTCCACACATACCGCTTAGAATTAAGGCCAAAAAGCTCTATCTTGGTCTCATAAGACCAAAGAATCTTATTTCTAACCATCTTGGAGTCCTTCAGGTGTTTTTTTTTTAGCAAACTCCATGCGGGCTTTCATGTGTTTTGCAGGCAGTTCCTTTGACCTCATGATTCTCATGAAATTTTTCACTCTTTGTTATATTGCAAGCCATTTGCTAAAATCATTTAAGTTCATTTTTTCTTCCATTAATGTACACACACCACCCATATTGACAGAAAAACACAGAATTGTTGACATTTTTGCAGATTTATTAAAAAAGAAAAACTGAAATATCACATGGTCCTAAGTATTCAGACCCTTCGCTGTGACACTCATATATTTAACTCAGGTACTGTCCATTTCTTCTGATCATCCTTGAGATGGTTCTACACCTTAATTTGAGTCCAGCTGTGTTTGATTATACTGATTGGACTTGATTAGGAAAGCCACACACCTGTCTATATAAGATCTTAACAGCTCACAGTGCATGTCAGAGCAAATGAGAATCATGAGGTCAAAGGAACTGCCTGAAGAGCTCAGAGACAGAATTGTGTCAAGGCACAGATCTGGCCAAGGTTACAAAAAATTTCTGCTGCACTTAAGGTTCCTAAGAGCACAGTGGCCTCCATAATCCTTAAATGGAAGACGTTTGGGACGACCAGAACCCTTCCTAGAGCTGGCCGTCCGGCCAAACTGAGCTATCGGGGGAGAAGAGCCTTGGTGAGAGAGGTAAAGAAGAACCCAAAGATCACTGTGGCTGAGCTCCAGAGATGCAGTTGGGAGATGGGAAAAAGTTGTAGAAAGTCAACCATCACTGCAGCCCTCCACCAGTCGGGGCTTTATGGCAGAGTGGCCCGACGGAAGCCTCTCCTCAGTGCAAGACAGATGAAAGCCCGCATGGAAGAAGCAAGAAGCAAGATGAGACCAAGATAGAACTTTTTGGCCTTAATTCTAAGCGGTATGTGTGGAGAAAACCAGGCACTGCTCATCAACTGTCCAATACAGTCCCAACAGTGAAGTATGGTGGGATGTGTGAAAGTGAATGGCGCTGTGCTGTTAATAATATGATCAATAAAATGTAACACTTAAGCTGATAAAAACATTAATGCAATCATCAAATTGTAAATCCAAATAGTGTACTTCAAGTTATAACAATAAGTAAAACACATAATAAAGGCCTTAATGATAGGCTGGCAGCATAAAAAACAGGGGTGGGTATAGTCCCTCACCCACTCGTGTGTAGACTAAAGGAAATAAAGTGGATGTCTTTTCTTTCTTGTGCAGTGACAACTAAATGCAAAGTGGCCGCTCACCTTACGTCTGTAAGGTAACAGCGTTTGAGAAATAATAATGGAGATCCTGGATGGTGCAATCAGTCTTGCTGTAAACTTCTAAGTAGGGATGAGCTGAACCCCCCCTGGTTTGGTTCGCACCAGAACCTGCGAACGGACCGAAAATTCGCACGAACGTTAGAACCCCATTGACGTCTATGGGACTCGAACGTTCGAAATCAAAAGTGCTAATTTGCATGGTATTGTCCTAAAAAGGGTTTGGGGACCCGGGTCCTCCCCAAGGGGACATGTATTAATGCAAAATTTTTTTTTAAAAAAGGCCGTTTTTTCGGGAGCAGTGATTTTAATGATGCTTAAAGTAAATTAAAAAAAAGTGAACTATTCCTTTAAATATCGTACCTGGGGGTGTCTATAGTATGCCTGTAAAGTGGCGCGTGTTTCCCGTGCTTAGAACAGTCCCTGCACAAAATGTCATTTTTAAAGGAAAAAAGTCATTTAAAACTGCTTGTGGCTTTAATGTAATGTCGGGTCCTGGCAATATGGATGAAAATCAGTGAGACAAACGGCATGGGTACCCCCCAGTCCATTACCAGGCCCTTTGGGTCTTGTATGGATATTAAGGGGAACCCCGCACCCAAATTAAAAAAGGAAACAGCAGTATACAGGCTCTGTACTCTGAACAGCAGTATACAGGCAGTGCAAACAAGACAGGGACTGTAGGTTTGTTGTTAAGTAGAATCTGTTTGTAATTTTGAACTGGTACATTTTTAATGTGTTTAGCTCCAGCCAAAAAATCTATTTTAAGCTTTTTGGCAAACATAGGGAAGGGTTATCACCCCTGTGACATTTGTTTTGCTGTCTGTGTTCCTCTTCAGAAGATTTCACCTCACTTTTTGTCCCAATGACAAATGTTTTTTGAAAATTTGGGTTTTTTTGTGAAACAAGGATTGGTGATAAAGCATCAGTGGAAAGGAGAAATGTTTTTCCCATATTAACTCTTACAGGAGAGAATTTCCCTTCCTAGGGGTAGATTTCATCTCACTTCCTGTTGTCTCCTTCCGTTTGCAAGTAGGAGTCGTTTGTAAGTTGGATGTTTGAAAGTAGGGGCCTGCCCTATATACTCAGCAGAAATTTGAGCCTTAGGTGTTGTTGTGGCCACAACACTGTAAGCCCTCACAGGGCCCTGCTGTGAAATATTAGATCAAGAATTGTGATTACATGCCCCTGTTGAACAGGGACAGAAAAATTGGGCCTTTGGTGGTGGTGGTGCTGGTGCCACAACACTGTAAGTCCTCACTCGCTCTTGGTGGGCGCAGAAACGGGCCCTGCTGTGAAATATTAGATCAAGAATTGTAATTACATGCCCCTGTTGAACAGGGGCTGAAAAATTGGGCTTTAGGCACTGGTGCTGGTGCCACAACACTGCAACCCCTCACAGATACTCTAGTTAGAACGCAGGAACGAGCCCTGCTGCAAAGTATTGCATCAAAAATTGTAATTACACGCCCCTGTTACACAGGGCTGAAAAATTGGGCCTTAGGCACTGGTGGCGGCGCCCAGAACCAAAAATGTTCTTACAAGCATCAGCATGATCATTGAGGAGGAAGAGGATAATTACTCAGGATAGTCACTCAGCATCAGCATAGGCAGTCTTTGAAGGGATCTGAGATTTCAAAAAAAATTATTCGGTTACATCAGCATCAGGTGCTTGGCAGCTGGTGGTGATCCAAGACTGATTCATTTTTATGAAGGTCAGTCAATCGACCGAGTCGGTGGACAGACGCACCCTGTGATCGGTTACAAAGCCTCCAGCAGCACTGAATGTGCGTTCCAAAAGAACGCTGGATGCAGGACAGGCCAGTAGCTCAATTGCATACTGTGCAAGCTCTGGCCAGTGATCCATCCTCAAGACCCAGTAACCCAGAGGATTTTCGGTGGGAAAGGTGTCCAAGTCAGATCTTGCCCCTAGGTATTCCTGCACCATGTAAAACATGGCGATGGTTGCTGGAACCGATCATACCTTGAGGCTGCGGACTAAAAAATTGTCTGAGCGCATTGGTCAGACGGCCACCTTCTCCACCGCTCCTTCTTTGACTGACTGAAGCCTCAGCAACACGTTGTCCAGAAACAGGAGTTTGTAACCTCCCAGTCTCTGGGAACGCGTTGCACAGACCTTTCTGCAAGTCCTCCCTAAGATGTTTCATCCTCTGCTCCCTCTGCGATGGCAAGATAAGGTCCGCAACCTTACCCTTGTAATGTGGATCAAGGAGGGTTGCCAGCCACTATTGGTCCTTCTCCTTGATACCACGAATACGAGGATCCTTACGCAGGCTTTGCAGGATCAGGGAGGCCATGCAGCGTAGGTTTGCTGAGGCATTCGGTCCGGAGTCCCCTGGGTCACTAAGGACGACATGATCCGCAGCCACCTCCTCCCAGCCACGTACAAGTCCATGTGTTTCTTGGGACTGATCCCGTAAAGACTGCTGCTGATGCTGAGTGCCAGGCTCCAGCTCCATACTGACGCAATCCTCCTCCTCCTCCTCGTCCTCTTCCTGTGTGATCGGCGGGCATGCAGGAACACTGTCTGGATAAAGGGGGCCTTGAGAGCTAAGGAAGTCCTCCTCTTCCTGCCTCTGTTCTGCCTCAAGTGCCCTGTCCATTATTCCACGCAGCGTGTACTCCAACAGGTGGAAAAGGGGGACAGTGTCACTGATGCATGCACTGTCACTGCTCACCATCCTCGTGGCCTCCTTAAATGGTGACAGGACAGTGCATGCATCCCTGATCATGGCCCACTGGCGTGGGGAAAAAAAACAAGCTCCCCTGTCCTGGTGCCATAGTCGCACAGGTACTCATTGATGGCCCTCTGCTGCGTGTGCAGTCGCTGCAGCATGGCCAACCTTGAGTTCCACCTGGTGGGCATGTCACAGATTAGGCGGTTCTTGGGCAGGTTAAACTCCTTTTGGAGGTCTGCCAGCCGAGCACTGGCATTATATGACCAGCGGAAATGCACACAGACTTTCCTGGCCTGCCTCAGGACATCCTGTAAGCCCGGGTACCTGCCCAAGAACCTCTGCACCACCAAGTTAAGGACGTGAGCCAAACAGGGCACATGGGTCATTTGTCCCTGTCGGAGGGCAGAGAGGAGGTTGGTGCCATTTTCTAAAACTGACATTCCTGCCTTATGTTGGCGTGGCGTCAACCACCTCTGAACCTGCCCCTGCAGAGCTGACAGAACCTCTGCCCCAGTGTGGTTCCTGTCCCCCAAGCACACCAGCTCAAGCACCGCATGGCATCTTTTGGCCTGCATACTTGTGTAGCCGCTTGAACGGCTATGGAGCACCGCTGGTTCTGAGGACCAAGCACAGGAAGAGGCCATGGAGGAAGAAGAAGAGGAGTGGGTGGAGGAGAGAGGTGTGTCACAATCATTAGTAGTGGCATTTTGGAGGCGTGGTGGCGGAACAACCTCCAACACTACTGCACCTTGTCCTGCATCCTTCCCAGCTGCCAGCAGAGTCACCCAATGCGCGGTGAAACTTAGGTAACGTCCCTGTCCATGCCTGCTGGACCCTGAGTCAGCTTTAATATGCACCTTACCGCTGACCGCCCTGTCCAGCGAGGCATTGACATTGCCTTCCACATGCCGGTAGAGAGCCGGAATCACCTTCCGTGAGAAAAAGTGGCGTTTGGGTACCTGCCACTGAGGAACCGCACATTCCACAAACTCATGGAAGGGGGCAGAGTCTATCAACTGAAAAGGCAGCAGTTGAAGTGCTAGCAATTTTGCCAAGCTAGCATTCAACCACTGGGTGTGGATGGCTGGGAGCGAATTTCTTTCGGCAGTGCAGCAGCTGGGGCATGGAAATTTGCCTGGTACAATCTGACATCGGTGTACCGAAAGCAGATTGCCCACAAGTACTTGGCTGTGACACACCTAATTCTACACCTTCATTCCTCTCAGTGCAGGTCTCAGAGAAGACTGAAGGTATAGTGGGGTTGGAGATCTCAGCTGATGAGGAGCAAGGAGAGGTCCTCTTTGTTCTTTGGTTTGGGTCTTTTAGATACGCTTGCCAACGAACTGCATGGCAGGTCAACATATGTCTGGTCAAGCATGTGGTGCCCAAGCGGGAGATGTTTTGGCCACGCGAGATACGCTTGAGACATATGTTGCAAATAGCAGTGGTGCGATCTGATGCACTCATCTCAAAAAAGGCCCACACCAAAGAACTTTTGGAATAACGCGCAGAGATAGCAGCGCCCTGCCCTTGCGGAGCTTTGGGGTGTGATGCAGTCAGTGTGCTGCCCTTAGGCTGGCCCCTGGTGGGCATCCTGCCTCGTTGGTGAAGTACCTCCTCCTCCTCCTCCCCCTCTCTCCTATCAGGCACCCACGTTGAGTCAGTGACCTCATCATCCCCTCCCTCCTCATCACTGGAGCAAACCTGGCAGTATGCTGCAGCAGGGGGAGCATGACTGCCAGATTGCTGTCCTTCTTGGGCACCCCCTCTGTCCGTGCTCACGTTACTGCCTTCATCTAGCTCAGTATCATCATCAGAGCCTTCTAAATGCTGGGCATCCTCCTGGAGCATGTACCCAACACTGTGGTCAAACAATTCGAGGGACTCCTCAGGAGGACATGGTGGGGCTAGGGAAGGAGTCACTGATGCCATTGAGCCGAGGGAAGAGGCCGCGTTGGCAGCTGCTTTGCCAGACAAAGTACCCTGAGCATGGGTGAGAGAGGATGAGGACGGCTTGGTCATCCACTCGACCAAGTCTTCCGCATGTTGCGGCTCAACACGGCCAGCTGCCGAAAAAAAGGCCAAGCATGTCCCAGGGCCACGTGCTGATGAAGATGCACCGTCTCCACGACCAGCACTGTTTCCTCTAGACACAGAGCCTGCTTGCCCTCTTTTATTGGCTTGTGACTGTCTGCCTCTCCTTGTTGGCCTTCCAGACATACTAATGGCCTGTAGCTGCACTAAGCTGGGATATATATATACTGATACTGCAGCTAGCAAAATCAACTGCCTGCCTGTAGTATGAGAACACCACCAACCTTCTACAGGTACAGTAGCTTTAGCTGAACACTGTGCAGAGCTTGCAAAAAACTAACTTGTAGCTTATTTAGCTGCCTGCGGTAGTGATAGGATCAGGAAAACACCACCAACCTTCTACAGTTAGCTTTAGGTGAACACTATGCAGAGCTCGCACTACACTAACTTGTAGTTTTAGCTGAACACTGTGAGGAAGACGCACTACCCTAACTTGTAGCTTTAGCTGAACACTGTGCACTACACTAACTTGTAGTTTTAGCTGAACACTGTGAGGAGGAAGCACTACACTAACTTGTAGCTTATTTAACTGACTGCGGTAGTGATAGGATCAGGAAAACACCACCAACCTTCTACAGGTAGCTTTAGGTGAACACTATGCAGAGCTCGCAAAAAAACTAACTTATAGCTTATTTAGCTGCCTGCGGTAGTGATAGGATCAGAAAAACACCACCAACCTTCTACAGGTAGCTTTAGCTGAACACTGTGCAGAGGTTGCACTACACTAACTTGTAGCTTTAGCTGAACACTGTGCAGAGGTTGCACTACACTAACTTGTAGTTTTAGCTGAACAGTGTTCAGAGGACGCACTACACTAACTTGTAGCTTTAGCTGAGCACTGTGCAGAGGTCGCACTACACTAACTTGTAGTTTTAGTTGAACACTGTGAGGAGGACGCACTACACTAAATTGTAGCTTTAGCTGAACACTGTGAGGAGGACGCACTACCCTAACTTGTAGCTTTAGCTGAACACTGTGCACTACCCTAACTTGTAGTTTTAGCTGAACACTGTGAGGAGGACTCACTACACTAACTTGTAACTTATTTAGCTGCCTGTGGTAGTGATAGGATCAGGAAAACACCACCAACCTTCTACAGGTAGCTTTAGCTGAACACTGTGCAGAGCTCGCACTACACTAACTTGTAGTTTTAGCTGAACACTGTTCAGAGGACGCACTACACTAACTTGTAGCTTTAGCTGAACACTGTTCAGAGGACGCACTACACTAACTTGTAGCTTTAGCTGAACACTGTGCAGAGGTCGCACTACACTAACTTGTAGTTTTAGCTGAACACTGTGAGGAGGACGCACTACACTAACTTGTAGTTTTAGCTGAACACTGTTCAGAGGACGCACTACACTAACTTGTAGCTTTAGCTGAACACTGTGCAGAGGTTGCACTACACTAACTTGTAGTTTTAGCTGAACAGTGTTCAGAGGACGCACTACACTAACTTGTAGCTTTAGCTGAGCACTGTGCAGAGGTCGCACTACACTAACTTGTAGTTTTAGTTGAACACTGTGAGGAGGACGCACTACACTAAATTGTAGCTTTAGCTGAACACTGTGAGGAGGACGCACTACCCTAACTTGTAGCTTTAGCTGAACACTGTGCACTACCCTAACTTGTAGTTTTAGCTGAACACTGTGAGGAGGACTCACTACACTAACTTGTAACTTATTTAGCTGCCTGTGGTAGTGATAGGATCAGGAAAACACCACCAACCTTCTACAGGTAGCTTTAGCTGAACACTGTGCAGAACTCGCACTACACTAACTTGTAGTTTTAGCTGAACACTGTTCAGAGGACGCACTACACTAACTTGTAGCTTTAGCTGAACACTGTTCAGAGGACGCACTACACTAACTTGTAGCTTTAGCTGAACACTGTGCAGAGGTCACACTAAACTAACTTGTAGTTTTAGCTGAACACTGTGAGGAGGATGCACTACACTAACTTGTAGCTTTAGCTGAACACTGTGCAGAGGTCGCACTACACTAACTTGTAGTTTTAGCTGAACACTGTGAGGAGTACGCACTACACTAACTTGTAGCTTTAGCTGAACACTGTGCAGAGGTCACACTAAACTAACTTGTAGCTTTAGCTGAACACTGTGAGGAGGACGCACTACACTAACTTGTAGTTTTAGCTGAACACTGTGCAGAGGTCACACTAAACTAACTTGTAGCTTTAACTGAACACTGTGAGGAGGATGCACTACACTAACTGTAAATAGTCCAGCTGCCTGACTGTGGTACTAATAGGATCAAAAGAACACCAGCAATTTTCTTCAGGTAGCTGTAAATACTGTAACAAGACAAGCCTGCCTGTCAGTAGGAAGATAACAGGAACTGATCTAGCTAAACTGAATACAGTGTGTGTGTGTGTGTGTATATATATATATATATATATATATATATATATATATATACACACAACACCTGGGATGCATATATATATACACAATACACTGTAAGTGCAGCTAACTCACTGACTATCCTGCCTAATCTATCTAACTTAAATCAAATGACACTGTCTCTCTGTCTATCTCTTTCAACGCCGGAACACACACTACACAGGGCCGCCGTGCAGGCGGCCTTATATAGTGTCGGGCGTGTACTAAATCCCTTGAGCCATAATTGGCCAAAGCCTCCTTGGCTTTGGCCAATTACGGCTCTCAGTTCAGACAGCGCTGTGATTGGCCAAGCATGCGGGTCATAGTGCATGCTTGGCCAATCATCAGCCAGCAATGCACTGCGATGCCGCAGTGAATTATGGGCCGTGACGCGCCACAAGAATTTGGCGCGAACGGCCCATAGCGTTCGCAATTCGGCGAACAGACGATGTTCGAGTCGAACATGGGTTCAACTCGAACACGAAGCTCATCCCTACTTCTAAGGATGGATACCAACTAATTCCTCTAGGGGCCTTTTGCTCCTAATAGTTGACTCCCTCTGGGATGGATATATTTGATATACTTCTTCAAAGCAGATAGGTATTTTGGGTATCTCTCCTGGGCTTACGCATACGGTATATGGATGAAAAGGGGTTCCAGATGTGCTTATTAAGGAAAGTATTCCTGCACAGTATTTATAATTAAGTCATTTGTAACAATGATATTTTTAAGATACAGATTCAATCTATTATGTCCACAGTCTAAAAATATGACATTTATTCACCAGGCATGTAATCGTACAAAATTGTTATATACATTAGTTGACATAAACAAACGTTGCATAAAATGTTAAATACCGTTTGCGTTACATAAAATCTTGAATGTCAATAGAAACACCCGCTAAATTTTGTAGTGTAGTACCTTTGATGTGATACAACAGTGATAAACTTCCCTTTAGAATCAATAACCTTGTAAAATGACAATTAGACAGAACGTCTATATTTCACAAATTCAACCATTGCTATACTGCAGGTAAGTAAGTGGTTGACAGCGTGAAATAAAATTAGACATTTGTTATGTCATAAAATGGAAACTATGCAAACTGAAAAATATATATTGAAAATTGAATCTTTAGAGAAAAATCTACAATTGATTTGGGAGAAAAATTATCAATTGTATAATACTCAATCAATATTTAAGAGAACACAAGTGAATATAAGATAAAATCAACACGACATAATTACCCATTCCAAAATGGCTACTGGTCTGAATTGCTAGTTACCAGAGTTTTTAGAATGGCTGCCGTGGCTTTCAAGATGGATACACTTAGGCTCGATTCACACCTATGCATGTTGCTTTTGAGCGTTTTTGGAGGTTTTTTTTTCATGCTTGGCACGTTTTTGAGCAGCGTTTTTGTAGCGTTTTTGCGGCGTTTTTGCCGCATTTTTGCCGCGATTTGCGTTTTTTTTTTTTTTTTTAATTTTTTTTTACAGTCTTAAAAAAAAAATTACAAAAAAAAAAAAAAAAAAAAAAAAACGGCAAAAACGCACCAAAAACGCTGCAAAAACGCTGCAAAAACGGTGCACTTGCGTTTTTGATGCTTGTCCATTGAAATCCATTACATGCAAAACGCTGCTTTTTGCATTAAAAAAAGTCCCCGACCCTTTCCAAAAATGCAGAGATACAAAAAAGCATTGATGTGAACATGTTCCATAGGAACCCATGTTAAAAAATTCCCATGCATTTCTGCAAAATGCAAAATGCATCAAAAAACGCGCTAGTGTGAATGGAGCCTTAAAGAGGAATTACTTCTTGCGACCTCTGAGTTCTAAAGCATGAGGTGTTCAGGAATCTTCATGAATGTCAAAGTGTGAGTATATGAATAATGTATGTGTCTGTGTGTATGATTGATGGTAATCAGTTGTTTCTGAATGTTCTTGAGTGTCCTTTTATGGCATCTCTTCTCCCTCTAAATACCATCTCAGACCATAAGATCATAAAATTATAATAGGCTCAGCCCAAAAGGTATGGTTCCTTTTTTATTGGTTAGGAAAAATATAATGATTTACTTTGGTGAATTTCAGGTAATATCACCTTCAACCACTAGGCATGTCTGAGAGCAGTAAAATGTGTTCTGAACTATCTTTTAAATAAAATGTTCAATTTTCATAATATGTATTTGTTTGTATCTTGGTGAGAAGAATATATACCTTTAAAGTGGTTGTATAGTCATTTTATTTACTTTTACCTACAGGTAAGCCTATAATAAGGCTTACCTGAAGGTAAAAAAAATATCTCCTAAACCTTTACGGTTTAGGAGATATTCCCCTTGCGATGAGCCGCTGACTGCAGCGGTGCATGCGCACAGGGGATTCTCGGCTGAAGGCCGGCAACTGCCGGATCTTGCCGAGTAAGAAATCTCCCGCGCGCATGCACGGGAGTGACGACATCGCGGTTTCAGCCACTCACAGCGCTGGAACCGCGATACCCGGAAGACACGCCGAGGCAACATGACAGCTCCCTCGGCGTGGACCAGGTAAGATACTGATGCCTCGTTCTAAGGTAAGTATTTCATAATGAGCTAGTATGCGGTGCATACTAGCTCATTATGCCTTTTGCTTAACAGGGGTAGAAAAAAAAAAATTTTTTTGCGGGTATACAACCGCTTTAAGTATTCTGGTAACCGGTCTAATATAAAATACACTCAGTATAATTTTGATTAATTATTATCACACAAAATGGTGTGATATATATAATATATATATATATATAAATAATAAAGACTGGTCTAGCTATGGAAGACACATTATATATACTGTGTATATATATATGTATATATATATATATATATATATATATTAATCAATATCACATAAAATGATTATCTATGTGGATAAATGTATAATTCTGGTGAATCCACTGAATATTTGTTTATCTAAAGACACATGCTATGTGTAAATTTTTATACAGCTATAATCACAATTCATATGCCTTTCATAATATTGATTGGCATCTTAAACAATTCTACTTATAATTTGTCCTATATCATACCTTTATATTTTTACTTTATAACAGATGTATTTTATAACATAATACTGACTGCACACATTTCAAATCTCTTGCAAAAATGTTTTGAAATGAACTTTGAACAGACTCAAAGAATATTTAGAGAGAGTTTAGCTATCTACACAGCTCCTAAAATCTAGCACAATGAGTTGTGTTTAGTCAAGGGTAATTTCTATGTGATAACAGTCTAGTCACGTATTTGTGTAACTTTTTTCTATGGCTGCGTTTGTCGCTTTTATTTACAAACTATGGACAGGTCATTATCTTCTTTGTTTTGTGAAATGGGACCTTATTGTTCCCGCAAGTCTGTTTCAACACACTGTAGAATCTACAAATATTTGATCCATTGAAAACATGGAAAACATATGAACTCACAAGGACCTTGTCTTGTCTTGAGGCCTACTTGAATTTTAACATCTCTGCCAGTATAATAAAATGTATTATTTCTTCTTCATAATTACAACACAGATAGAGTAGTATTGTAAAAACACGTAGTGCTTTATTCAGCTGACAGCTGTGGTACTCACATAAACATGCAGGATAAAAACATAAAATCCACGAGCACGCCAACGCCACTTTCGGTGTGCCTGTCAGTCCCGACGTGTAGCGTCATGCCCACGTGACTTCATCTGGAGATAAAGACTGGCAAGTGTCAGTAGTACATCTGGCTGAAGATTCATTGCCTAGCTGCCACTGCTTCATGAAGTGTTCGCCTCTCTGAGCTTTCTAAGCCCTGGACTCCTGACACGGATATACCGGGGCTCAAAACTGAAGATTGCTGTGGTCCAGGTCGGCGGGACCAGGGGGGGTCCTCTGTAAGTTCACCTTACAGATTTTTCTTTAAAGGTGAACTTACACTTTAAGGAGTTGTGTCTCCAGAATAGCATGCATTGGGTCTACAGGAGCTTGATGGGACTGTGACATCATAAGGGGGCAGGGTCACTGGGTGATATCACCCGGTGACCACGCCCCATGCCTATATAAGTCATAGCGCACCACTCACACATCATTACAACGGGAGAGAGCGTCGTGTCAACATCGGAAGAAGAGCAGATGGAACAAGACGGCGGAGAAGACCGGGCCACCGCTAGCAAAAGAGTGGCAAGAGAGCAGAAGATAGCGGAGGAGCTTGGCAGAAGAACCGGAGAGCGGGAGAAGAACGGACACCGGGAGAAGAGGCCAGAGAGCGGGAGAAGAACCGGACACCAGGAGAAGAAGCCAGAGAGAATGGAGAAGTCGGAAGAAGACCCCCGAAGTCAGAAGACCCCTGGAGCTGCCTAATAAATTACTTTTAAAACCTGTGTAGTGTGTTTTTTTATTGACACTTTTCCCCCAGGTGAATGGGTAGGGGTACGATGTACCCCATACTCATTCACATAGGGTGGGGGGCCGGGATCTGGGGGCTCCCTTATCAAAGGGGGCTCCCGGATTCCGATAAGCCCTCCGCCCGCAGACCCTGACAACCAACGGCCAGGGTTGTCGTGAAGAGGTCCTTGTCCTCATCAACATGGGGACAAGGTGCTTTGGGGTGGGGGGGCGCCCCCCTGCCCCAAAGCTCCCCCCCATGTTGAGGGCATGCGGCCTGGTATGATTCGGGAGGGGGGTCGCTCGCTCGTCCCCTCCCCTTAGCTGACCGGCCGGGCTGCGTGCTCGGATAAGGGTCTGGTATGGATTCTGGGGGGACCCCCACGCCGTTTTTTTCGGCATAGGAGGTTCCCCTTGGAATCCATACCAGACCTAAGGGCCTGGTATGCCCCTGAGGGGGAACCCATGCCGGTTTTTTATTTAAAATCCTCATGATTCATACCAGATAGCTGTCAGCACTGCCCGTCGCTCATCGCGAAAAGAAAAAAGTTTTCCTTTCCCGATGAGCGAGCCAGAGCGAGATGCACAGTACCCTGTCGCCCAGAACTAGCACGATGGGATCATGCTGGAAACACATTCTCGCGATCAAGTACCATACCAAGTCTTTTTTTTTCTGCCCAGTGTCCTACTCCTGTAGGTGGGGCTATAAAACCCTGTTTGGTAATGAATAAAGAAGCAGCAGCTGTGTCCACCAATCACTCAGAGAAAAAAAGAGGGATTTTTACAGTGAGCAACTAAAAATCCTTTTATTACAGGGCTTTAAACAGTGTACAAAAACTCACTAAATGATTATCACCACCAATCACCAAAGTTAAAAAATTACGTTGTTAAGCATACATAAACAAAATCCGGACTCAGATGTTACCTGGCAGACTAAAAATTCACCTTTTGTTCACTTTTATTTTCATTCCAGCTCCCCTATATACCAATATAGCATTAATGTACTTCTTTTACAAAAATAAAACAGCTTTCCATTTATTCTACCCACGCTTACCTCACACATTTAAGGTACGTTTACATACATGTGCTAGTATGCGATTATTAAATTACCACATTATAGCATTGATTTGCAGGATTTAAAAAAAAAAAAAGAAAACAGCGGTTTACTACCACTTTAAACAATGATCTCACCATTATAGGTTCAGGGAATAAATCCCGATAAAGAGAAGCAGCATTAATTTATAAAGTGCACCAGCTGGGATTAGATGTCGCTCAGCATCACCAGCTCATGGCGGAGGGAGGGGCCTGATGTGGGCGTTGGTCCAGAGCCGATGTTGAGCCTGTGAGGCACACCATGCTCTCTTCTGCATGATGATGGTCTAAGGAGAGGACACCCTTACACCCTTCACGGACCCCCCCCAACCCCACATATGCCCCCTGTAGGACCCATCCCAAACAGGCAGACGAAAGTGCCGAGGACCTGTAATAGAGCCGACGGGGGTGAAGGAGTCTCTGCTTCCCTACACCGTGTACGAGTTCCGCACTCGCTTACTCTGATCAGCTGTTAGAGAGAGAGGAGAGGCAGCAGCGGTGTGTACAGTGCCTGAGTTGCAGCAAGACATCACTAGAGGGAGTAGAGAGATCCAGGAAGGTATACGAGGCACACGAGACGCTGGTGGGAGAGCTGGAGGAGATCTGAACAAGCCAAAGCATTGGCGGTTGTGTGCACCCCTACGAGCGGAGCTGTGTCTAACTTCTTACGAACCCCCTACGAGCGGAGCTGAGCCTAACCTCTTACGGACCCCCCACTCCCAAACTGAGCAGGTAACTTTTAACTCCAAGTGGAGACGGTGGTCGCAAGGGAGTGAGTCCTTCTGTTATGCTCTTACACGTATCATTATATATAGACTGCACATAGACGGCATACAGACTATACAGAGAAGGTTGGAATGCTGGACTGGCAAAAAATGTATGAAAAATGTATGATGCATATGATACGTTGAAAGGATTTTGACCAGGGCATATGCATATAGAGGGCAGACAGAAGAAGCTCATAGGGGTGGAAGACAGCCCGCACAGCATAAGGAACTGACACAGTGAGAAACACGGACTGTGCTGGAAGTAACTGTGAAAATTGGGAAATCAATCACCGGGAGTAAATAAGTAAAAAATTAAATCTGATTGTGACTGTGCTAATGGTGAATATTTAAGGGGCTGTACAAGAACCCCTTGATTTTACTAACCTGCTAAATAGTCAACATACAAATTGAAAAAAACATGAAAAAAAAATATTACAAAAACAAAAAAGGAAAAAAAAAATCCCCTGGTTCTCCCTGTTGAACAGGACTGTGTACAAAACTTATTCCCTAAAGGGGTTACAGCCGGGCATAGAACCACAGGAAGGTACACCTCTACCCTGGATGAATAATCTTGAAAACAAAAACAAAAAAACCTCAGGAAAGTGATATGCCAGATTAAAACTGACGCAAGAGGAGATCTTAGAAGCCAGAAGGTTTTAAATAGTTCAACAACTAAATAAGTAAAATAAATGAGTGGTGAAGGGAGCAGGAGCAAACCCACCTAGAGTTTGTGCTAGCCCGGGTACCATCAAAAAATACATGTTACAGGAGGGAGGTAAAGAAAGCCCAGGGAGACAAACTGGGACCAAAAGTAAAGTCTAGGAGGGAGCACATAAGAACGGACAGAGAAAACAGTTTGAGGATATAGAAGCCCCGGTACCGAGAAGCGAGGAGACAGAGAAGGAGGTCATAATGGAAACTAGACAAAAAAGCAATTACCAATGAAGGGAGAAATAGCTGAAATGTTTGCGAGGCTGGAAATGTCCATAAAGGGAGAAATAGCAACCTTGCGCGAAGACATTAACCATATTATAAAAAAGGGTTGAGGATACGGAAGAAAGGCTGGACATTCAGGTGGGCGAGATAAAAATGCTTAAGGTAAAGATGGAAGGGATGCAGAGAGAGCAGAGACATATGATGTATAAAACAGAAGACCAAGAAAATCAGAATCGTAGGAAAAATCTTACGATCAGAGGCTTACCAGAGACGCCAGGGAAGGGGAAGAGCTGCAAGAAAAAATAGACAAAATATTTGGTCATATGCTGGATGCACCCAGAGCAAACAATAAAATAAAGTTTGAAAGAATTCATAGGATTAGAAAGCCCGCAGAAATGGCCGCAGACGTCCCAAGAGATGTGATCGCATGATTCCATAGCTTTCAGGATAAAGAACAGATAAGGACATATATGAAAACCAAGCAACCCGCCAAATTTGGTGAGATTACTTTACAGACATTCGCAGACCTAGCACCAGACCCTGGCTAGGAGAAGAATCCTCAAACCCCTATTAGAACAGCTCAAGATACAAAACATTCAATACTTTTGGGGCTTCCCAGCCAGCCTAATCGGACGTAAATAGGGCCGCTCAGCAACTTTAAGATTCCCAGAAGATACAGTTAAATTCTGCAACAGACTGGAGGTGCCATTAGTGGAGATACCCGGCTGGTGGGAAAAACAGGAAAGTACAGATAATACCGATGAACAACAGGTGTGGCAATTAGCCCGGAGAAAACTCTCTGAAGTAAAGAAGAAATAAGAACAAGAAGAAGAGAGGGAAAAAAAAAAATATTGGAGAAGATGAAAGGGGACTGGGATTGAACGTGGGGGGGAGGGGAAGGTGAGGGAGAGGGAGTGTGGCGGGTATGGGAGCCCCCAAACCTAGGGGGGGGCATTGGTTCTGTCCGACGGTTACACTCAGAGCTCAACCTCTAGGGGGACGAACCGTAGGGCTGAGAGGAGTTGGGTGGGTCATGGTTCATGAGGCCTTGGGGAGGCCTAATGCCCTCACATGGGGGGAGGGTTGGGTGTGGGGGGGGGGGTTAGGGTTTGGATAGGCAGGGGCACCTGCTCAGAAAGAATTAGCACTGACCCTCATTTTGTGGGTTCCTAGTTTTTCTTTTTCATTCTTACCTGCGGTGTCCGATAGGATACTTCCACAAATAGGCAATGTCGTCTAGCTTAAATATAATCTCATATAATGTGCGAGGTCTAAATGCACCTCTAAAGAGTGCTAATATAATAAGTGAACTAAAACACCTTAAAGCAGATGTGGTACTGTTACAGGAGACACATTTTTTTCTCTGGCTCGAACCGCAGAATATTTTCAAAATATTTCCCGCTATGGTACTATGGGGACTCCCCTATGAGCCGAGCAAAAGGGTTTGCCAGGGGAGTGAGGTTCAACATAGAGGAGAGAAAGACAGACCCAGATGGTCGTTATTTATCCCTGAGGGGGAAACTGAATGGAGCCGAATATTCCCTGGCGTTATATATGGCCCTAACAAAAACCCCATTAGATATTTAACGGGGGGCCATAGCGGCAGAGTTCCATATATTTTATGAGGCTTTATACAACATTCAGGCTTGCTCCGTGAATGGCATAGAGGAACAGCGGAAATTGGAGATTAGAGAATACATAGAAGATTCAGCGCTGCCCTCGTTGCCATCCATGGTGACTGAGGAAATAGACCAATTTCCATTAATGAAATAAACGAGGCAATATTGAACCTGTTGATAAGTAAAAGTCCATGGCTTGATGGTTTTACGAACTTATATTATAAGAAATTTATTTCTAGATTAGGGGTCCCAATATGTAGTTATTTCAATTCGATCAATGCTTCAAATCCATTACCCCCAGAAGCACTATTGGCATATATCATGATACTCCCTAAATCAGGGAAAGACCCTCAACACTGCGCCAACTACAGACCCATCTCCCTGTTAAATTCTGACACTAAGTTGTTAGCCAAAATTTTGGCTCTTAGATTACAGGACCATATAGTGAAGCCTGTTCACCCTGATCAAACGGGCTTTATGAAGGGCCGTGAGGCTAGGGATAACACCATCCGGGCCTTACACATCCTCCATTGGATGCAACACGGCCCTGATAAAGCCCAGAGAGTGACATTGCCAATGGATGCCGAAAAGGCTTTTGACAAGGTGAACTGGGCATTTATGGTTGAAGTGTTGAGGAGGATGGGTCTGGGTGATCGTATATCGGGTTGGATATCAGCATTATATGTGACTCCGAGAGTGAGGGTGAAGGTGAATGGCACATTATCGTACTATTTTCAAATATGCAACGGCACGAGACAAGGGTGTCCATTGTCTCCGTTGCTGTTTGCTATGACACTGGAGTCCTTTCTTTGTAGAGTGAGGAAAAATACTGAAATCTTGGGGACATGTATTAGACCTGACGAACATAAAGTTTTGGCGTATGCCGATGACTTATTATTTTACCTCAGATATCATTACTGGCCCTGATGACAGAGGTATCTAAATTTGGAACTCTATCCAATTTCAAAATCAATTTTGAGAAGTCGATACTTCTACCCAGCCATGTACCTCCAGCAATGGAGACTATTTTGCAGGGCTCCTATCCGTTTATCTGTAATAAAAATTCATTGGTATACTTGGGAATACATATTACATCAGGTCCCAAACTTTTGTATGAATTAAACTATGGCCCCTTGGTGACAAGTATAATAGGGGACCTGCAGAAATGGAAGGGCCAGTTTTTAACATGGTTTGGAAGGGTGAGTGCTATAAAGATGAGTATACTGCCTAAAATAATTTACACTCTACACACAGTACCAATTATACTCCCACAGAGCTTTTTCAAAACTATACGGAAGGCTTTTATATCATTTGTATGGAATGAGAAACGGCCCAGATTGGCCCATGAAATTTTATGCAGAGGTAAATCTGAAGGAGGAATGGGATTACCAGACGTAGCCTTATATTATAGGGCAGTGTCTTTGGTGAGGATTTTGAACTGGTGCCATGACTCATCGAATAAAATATAGGTCTCTTTAGAACATATAATGGCAGGTAGGAAGTTGGCTGGAATTCCTTGGATCCCGAGTGTAGATAGGGGCCTTTCAAAATGGACATCACCTTTAACTCAGAATACATTAGCGACCTGGGATAAATTAAATCAACTGGGAGATTATGCCCCCCGGATATCACCCCTGACCCCATTGGAGGGGTACCCATGGTTCCCTCTGGGAGAAGAGGTGGGATCTTTGGGATAATGGGGGAGGGATGGAGACACGACATGTGGCAAATTTGCTCCACATGGAATGCTAGCCCCCCTCCCGGATTTGGCATTAAGGCTGGGAAAAGTACCTATGCTGGAGTGGAGATACCATCAATTGGTGTGTTTTTTCAATAAGCTGAAACCATTAATGAGGCCATTAAACTCTCTTACTGTATTTGAATCTGTGTGTACATATATCAAGCGCTAGACATTTGCTGTCGCAAATGTATAGACTGATCCTTGGGACACAAAGTAAAACAGTTCCCTTTTTCATTAGAGAATGGGAAGGGGAGTTAAAGCAGGGGCTCTCTAGGGCACAAGTTAAAAAGATTATTGACCGAACACTTTACAGCTATAAGTTCACGGATTCAGGAGATGTCATATAAATTTCTAGCTAGGTGGTATCGGACTCCAGTAAGGGCTGGCACAGATGTACCCAAATGCTAGGTGCTGCAGGGGGTGTGGGCAAAAGGGTACTTATCTCCATCTATGGTGGTCCTGTCCCAGGATTAAGGTATTTTGGGAAGAGATCGCTCAATGGGTAGAGAGGTTGTCCTCTCGACCCATGGAATTAACGCCCTTAAATTTTCTATTTCATTGGACACCAATGTCGACTAGATTATATAAGAAAAGTATTACTCCACATCTATTGAATGCAGCCAAATTGTTAATTCCCAGGCTATGGAAACAGACTAGATGTCCAACTCTGTTGGACTGGTAGAGAGAGGTCAATTTATTAATGGAGGCTGAAAGATGGGTACATACAATTAAAGATAGGAAAAATTTAGGGTAATATAGACAGGTTGGGAACAATGCTCTATGGAGATCATGTAGAGTAATAATATATAAAGCCTCATGGTCTCTGGGCTCGGATGCGGTTGCCTCTGGGGGGGAGGAGGAGAGGGGGAGAGGGTTTTTTTTTTCTTTTTTCTCTCCCTTTCCCCTTTCACCTCCCTATCCCCCCTCTTTCTTCCATTTTTCTAGGTGATATAGGTAGGGGGAAGGAGTGATGCACTTGATGTCGAGGAAGGTGGGATTAATAATGGGAAGAGGGGACAAAGCACATGGGGGGAAGGGTACAGGAAGGTGGATATATAGGCTGGGGGGTAGAAGAAGTAGATATGGTTAAAGGAAGATGAGGTGTATATTCACTATAGATAGGTAAGGGGTGGGGTATGGCTTATAGAAGCCTCGTAATTATTTTTTTTTTTTTGCGTTTGTTTGTTTTTTTCTTTTTTGGGTGTCAAGAGTAATATGGACATGGCTCATAGAAGCCTCTTTTTTTTTTTCTTTCTTAGTGTGGGTGAATTGGGAACACATTTAATATAAGGTATTTGGAGGAGGGGGAGAAGGGAGAGTTTCCCTTTTTTATTTTATTTTTCTTCTTTTTTTGAAGGGGGTGGGGGGAGGGGAATTGGCAAATGGATAAAGATGTGTTGACTTTTTGTGATAAATATAAATACGTTATGAAGGTGGTTTTAATGGATATGTCAAATTTAATAAAAAACGGGGGCTATAGCGAAGTTTATGGATTTTAAGAAAGAGTCCTGGACCCGATGGTCTAACGAACCTATTTTATAAGCAAATTAAAGATATTTTAATCCCTAAACTGTGTGCTTATATGAATGGGATTGGGGATAAATGGGCGATGAGAAAAGAGGCGTTGGAGGCCACTGTAACTATTATTTTGAAAGAGGGGAAAGATAGCACTCTTTGCTCCAGTTATAGACCTATTTCGCTCCTAAATTCCGACGCCAAACTATTTGCGAAGGTAATTGCAGGGAGATCGAAAACAATAATGAATGACATTATACATGAAGATCAAGTAGGATTTGTTCCAGGAAGGGAGGGGAGGGATAATGGAATTAGAACACTCCTGGCAGTACAGAAAATTAAAGATAGTAGAGCCCCAGGACTACTCCTGTCTATTGATGCTGAAAAAGCATTTGACAGGGTAGACTGGGGCTTTATTCAGAGTACTTTGGAGGCATTGGGAATAGGAGCGAAAATGAGGAGCTGGATAAAAGCATTGTACACCCGACCTACAGCGAGGGTGAAGGTAAATGGGGCTGCCTCTGGAGCATTCAACCTGTTTATCGGCACTAGACAGGGGTGCCCACTATCTCCCCTACTGTTTGTGATGGTGTTAGAACCCCTCTTAAAGAGGATAAGACAAAATCCGGATATTGGGGGAATAAAGGTAGGGGAGGAGGAACACAAACTAGCAGCTTATGCGGACGATATTTTATTTTTTATAACCCTCCCAAACTTAATGAAATCCTTAAGAGTACGGAGAGATATCTAACTTTAAGATAAATCTGGCAAAATCAGAAACCTTAACCATCAATACATTAAAAACAGAGGAGCTTACATATCAAAAAGATTTCCCATTTGTTTGGGGGAAAAAAGAATTAAACTATCTTGGTGTCAAGATAACAACATCTATGGAGACATTGTACCAAGCAAATTTTATACCATTACTGAATGATATTAAAGTAGAATTGAATAGAATCGCAACAGGACAGCTATCCTGGGGGGGGAAGAATTAATATTTTTAAAATGGTAATTTTACCTAAAATCACATATAAGATGCAAATGCTCCCAATCCCACTTTCACAGGCATATTTTAAGTTATTACAAAAAACGTTTCTAAGGTTTATTTGGAGAGGGAAAAAAGCACGTATTTGGCACAGTTGATAAAAGAGAAGGCGCAAGGAGGATGGGGTGCACCGGATTTAAAAAACTATTACAACGCCATAAATTTAGCACGAATTATAGATTGGGCAAAAAATAATAAGGAAAAGAGATGGGTAAAAATGGAAAGCACAATTAGTAAAGTCACATTGGGGAAGATAATATGGATTCCTGCACAATATAGGGAACTTAGTAATCACATCATAAACAATGTACTAAAAATATGGGATAACCTATATAAAAGGGAGAAATGGGAATATAAATCACCCCTGATCCCACTGAAAGGCACAAAATACTTCACACCCGGGATAGAGGAACTGTTTGGTAATTGGATTATACAGGAGGACACACAACTGAAAGACGTTATGATACAAGATAAGATGTGCACTTACCAGGAATTAATAAACAAAAGAGAACTGATGGTGATAGATGTTTGGCGGTATACCCAATTGAAACATTTTCTCGAGACTCTACCCCAACCCATAAGATCAGTAGAGAACCTACTCCCGCTGGAGAAGATGTGTGTAGATAAAAACAAGAAGAGGGTGATCTCTAGGATCTATAAAATACTGAATGATGCGAAAGGGCCGGAGATACCACCATACATCGAGAAATGGGAAAAAGAACTGGGAACACAGGTGGAATAGGTAGAGATTCGAGAACTATTGAAGCGGGTTCACTCTACGTCAGTAGAAGGCAACATGATAGAGTTAAACTACAAGTGCCTGGCCAGATGGTATATCACCCCCGATAAGGCATATAACTGCCAAAGGGAAACATCACAGCTCTGTTGGCGGGGGTGTAAAGAAATTGGGACTATGACCCACATATGGTGGCTATGCCCTAAAATTAAAATATATTGGGAGAAGATCAGGCAATCAATATTAGAGATTACTAACATAGAGGTTGTGGACGACCCGTGGGGTTGTTTTTTCCACGGGATTAGAATGTCATCTAAGCAATATAAGAGAACATTGCTCCCACAACTCTTAATTGCAGCTAAATGCCCAATACCTAGACACTGGCAAGAATTTAAAAGGCCAACATTGAAGGAATGGTGTAATAAAATAAATGATATGCAAAACTTAGAGTATCTTAGGTTCAGTGATGAGGAAGGGATAGCAGAATTTGAAGAGAAATGGAAGAAATGGTGAATATAAGTACTCAATGAGGTTTGCTGAAGTAATGGGAGTATAATGTATAAGATAATAAGTATAAACTTAAAACTAGAATAGGAACTAAGCCGTTAGTCAGAGGGAGGGAGTAGAGGGAAAGCGCAGAGGGATCAGGAACGAGAGTGGAGACGTGTAGGGTGCCGGGTTCGGAAGAGAAGGGGGGAGGAGGGGAATGGGGGGGTATTGGGGATTGCACTATGAATGTTTTTTTATTGCTGATATCATGTAATGTGGAGACGAGAGGAAATCTCGCTATTTGTATTTGTGTTTTCATACAGAAAAAAAACTAATAAAGAAATAATTAAAAAAAAAAAAAAAAAAAAAAAAAAGATTTCGCTCAGCAATCCGTTTATATAGCAGCATTCATGTTCATTATATCATATGTGCAAACCAAGCACTCTCAAATGTTATGTCCAGAGCAATAGATAAAGACCAAATCATGCTGAGACAAGCTCCCTCATGAAGTTAGTAATCAATTAATAAGAGTGGAATTGTGGTGTTAAAGATAAGTAAGATCGTTGTGTGTGCCCACAGTGGGAATTAATTACAGCTCAGTCTCTATACGGCAACACTGTAACCTATTTCAAACACTCCTATTCAAAAAAGAAATAAAACAAAGTCACTTTTTATAACATATTCTCAGATAAAGGGCTGCTAAGTTCTGGCAGTTAGCCATCCATCCATTTACCATATAGTTCAGAGTGTGCAGACGTGCTGTGGGAAAGAGCATGAATTCTTTTGAATAGTAATATGATTGTGTCACATGGGTCATCTAACAACAGTAATCCAATGCCACAAGCTGTAATAATAACCTCCACACCCGCAATATCATAGTGGATCAGTGTGACAAGAGTGTTTAACTCACATGCCCTTGTGTAGTCAGCTGTTTGCTCCAGAGTGGATGACCGGTATTAGGTTGCTTCTGTGGTCCCAGCAGTCATGACTGCTTGTTGACGGTCACTTCTCCTTCTCATCTTAACCCACCAGTGCTCATAAGGAACAGCCTAATTGATAGTCTACATGTCCTTGACCCTGTGGTGTGTGAGGGCTACTATAAATGCATTTCATCCACCTAGTGTAGCTGTGGGCTTCCTCAGGATCAGCAGGGGGCGCTCTCTCTCACCTCAATTTATAAAGTCCTTTCCCTTAACCACTTCAGCTCCGGAAAGTTTACCACCCTTCATGACCAGGCCATTTTATGTGATTATGGCATTTTGTTACTTTACCTGACAATTACGTGGTCGTGTGATGCTGTACCCGAATGAAATTGATGTTCTTTTTTCTCCACATGTAATGCTTTCTTTGGTGGTATTTCATCACCTCTGCGGTTTTTATTTTTTGCGCTATAAACAAATATTTAAAAAAAAAAAACAATATTTTTTACTTTCTGCTATAAAACATACCCAATAAAACATTTTTAAAAAATACAATTTCTTCATCAGTTTAGGCATTCGCATGTATTCTGCTACATGTTTTTGGTAAAAAAAATCCCAATAAGCGTATATTGATTGGTTTGCGCAAAAGTTATAGCGTCTACAAACTGAGATAGATTTATGGTTTTTAATTATTTTTTTACTAGTAATGGAGGCGATCAGCGATTTTTATTGGGACTGCAACATTATGGCGGACACATCAGACACTTTGGAGACTATTTTGGGACCATTGTCATTTATACAGCGATCAGTGCTATAAATGACACTGGCAGGGAAGGGGTTAGACACTAGGGGGCGATCAGGGGGTTGTTTCCTAGGGAGTGATTCTAGCTGTGGGGGGATGGGCTACCACTGACATGACAGCAATCACTGCTTTCGATGACAGAGAGCAGTAGATCCCTGTCACGTCACTAGGCAGAACTACAAACTGCCTTGTTTACATAGGCGTCTCACGATCGCGGGCCGCCGGCGAACATTGAGTTCACGGGACCTGTGGTCAAATTCAAAGGGACATACAGGTACGCCCATTTGCCTGTATGAGCCATTCTGCCTGGAAGAGGTGATCACGTGCAGAAGGGGTAAGCAACCTCGGCCCTCCAGCTGTGGTGAAACTACAAATCCCATCATGCCTCAGCCTCTAGGAGTCATGCCTGTGATTGGCAGGGTCCTGCAATGTCTCATAGGACTTGTAGTTTCAAAATAGCTGGAGGGCCGAGGTTGCCTACTCCTGACATACAGGTACGTGATTTCGCCTGTAGAAGCCACTACCCCACAGTACATATATGTGGGGCGGTTAGCAAGCGGTTAATGGGATCTTTTTATAGTGGGAGGTGCCTCCTAAATGTAATCACACTTCACATTACCACAAGAACCACAGAGGTAGTCATGTGATCGGGCAAATCAGGACAATCTGGCTTTAAACAGCTCCTCTTTTAGAGCAAAAATAAATACAAAAATTTATTAATACTAATAGAATTAATGATTGGCAAGGTGCAATATACATGCTGTCCCTGATGTTCGGTGAGAGACTCAGGTTTTGATTTGTCCTGGTAGATTCTTAGTCCATGTGAAACCCAATTTGACAAACCAGAGTTGTGCAGGTGAATCTGAGACAAATGCAGTGGCAGCTGGGCACAGTTTGGCATCTTTTTCTTGGTCACTGGATTACATTGTCATGGCACTACCCACAAACATATATTTTAAGAAAGCAGGAGGTCTGTAATCTAAAAATATGATGGTTCCAAATTGAAAATGAACCTTGGCGTAAGATTATTTCAGCAAAAAACGATTGAGTACTTAGAGCAGACTTGTATTGGTGCAGTATGTCTCAATGTAAGGAGCTGTATCTGATATCCAGAGGGCTGGTGAGGATGCTGAAAAATCTCTGTAGTAGTCTGCACTATACAGTAATAGCTGTGATCCTCCAGCTTCCCCTTTGCACACTGAACACATGGGGATTTGCTTCCTTGCCACCACCTGATTGAACGAGGTGGAGATCATGATGTCATCCACCCCTCCTGTTCACCTCATCCTCTTGTTTTCACTGAAAAAAATACAAGCTCTTCTTTGAATTGCAGCAGACCCTGTGAGGGAGGGACTCCCTATGTTTAGAGGGAAGCCGCTGAAACAGCACCAGAAAGGCCACTGTATATACTGCTGACTACTAATGTGATTTTCAGCATCACCAGCGACCCTCCAGATATTCAATATTAATACTTCCATTCAGCTAAGCTGATTCAATGTAAGTTTGCAACCAAAAAAACAATCCTGGAGTTCTCCTTTAATGTCACAATTTATTAGGTATTAGTTTAGGCTATTACTTTATTGAAATATTTTGCTGTTCTCCAATTGACTTCTTAGATGAATAATGTGCTCATAAACCTGTACTGTTCTAAAGATTTTTTTGCTCCTGTGAAGTGGAGTGTAAAATAAAAGAATTTTGACTTACCTTTAAATTCCATATCCTGGCCACAGACTGGATATTGGACACTGACAAAGCTTCGCTGGAGATGGCCCCTATAACTCTACCACACTTCTTGAGACCTCAGTTGTTTAGTGAGCAATGCAGAGTAACACCAGAACAGAGTGGAGGGTGGCCTGTGTCCTGAACTGTACTTCAAGATATGAAATGTACAGATAAGTCAAGTTTAACCACTTCAGCCCCGGAAGGATTTACCCCCTTCCTGACCAGAGCATTTTTTGCGATTCTGTACTGTGTCGCTTTAGCTGACAATTGCGCGGTCGCGTGACGTGGTACCCAAACAAAATTGACATCCTTTTTTTTCCCACAAATAGAGCTTTCTTTTGGTGGTATTTGATCACCTCTGTGTTTTTTTATTTTTTGCACTATAAACAAAACAGGAGCGACAATTTTGAAAAAAAAAGCAATATTTTTTACATTTTGCTATAATAAATATCCGCAAAAAATATATAAAAAAAACCCTAATTTCTTGCACAGTTTTAACCGCTTCAGCCCCGGAAGATTTTACCCCCTTCCTAAACAGAGCACTTTTTGCGATTCGACACTGTGTCGCTTTAACTGACAATTGCGCGGTCGTGCGACTTTGCACCCAAACAAAATTGACTTACTTTTTTCCCCACAAATAGAGCTTTCTTTTGGTGGTATTTGATCACTTCTGCGGTTTTTATTTTTTGCCCTATAAACAAAAAAAGAGCGACAATTTTGAAAAAAAAAATATTTTTTACTTTTTGCTATAATAAATATCCCCCAAAAATATATAAAAAATTATTTTTTTTTCTCAATTTAGACCGATATATATTCTTCTAAATATTTTTGGTAAAACAAATCGCAGTTAGTGTATATTGATTGGTTTGCGCAAAAGTTATAGCGTCTACAAAATAGGGGATATATTTATGGCATTTTTATTATTTATTTTTTTTTACTAGTAATGGCGGCGATCTGCAATTTTTATCGGGACTGCAATATGGCGGACACATCGGACACTTTTGACACTATTTTGGGACCATTGTCATTTATACAGCGTTCAGAGATATAAATAGCCACTGATTACTGAAGGGGTTAAACACTAGGGGGAGATTCTAACTGTGGGGGGGATGGGCTCACTACAATGTGACAGAGATCACTGCTCCCGATGACAAGGAGCAGTAGATTCCTGTCATGTTGTTAGGCAGAACAGGGAAATGCCTTGTTTACATAGGCATCTCCCCGTTATGCCTCTCTTTGCGGCAATCGCGGGCTGCCGGCGAACATTGAGTTTGCGGTACCGCGGGCACGCTCCCGCAGGGCACGCGTGCCCCATAGGCGGCTAATTCAAAAAGACAGGTACGACTATTTGCCTGCCTGTGCTATTCTGCCGATGTATATGTGTGTGCAGCAGTCGGCAAGTGGTTAAGAAGCTTAGATCAAACTGGTCCAAATGAACAATTTATTTTAATAACAGATTCAGCGGCTGTGTGCACTGTATGAATTGTGTCTAGCTTCAGCTACATACAGTGTACAGCTCTGTGTTCTGGCAGCGGGACGGGCACTTCCCTTAGAGGTGGGCTGAGCACTGCTCAGCCATTCACGGGGAGCTTAGTATTCTGTAACTGAATACAAAACTTATTCAAAACCTCTTCATTTGACCTGAAGCAATAGGTACAGGCTTCTACTCACTCTGATGGCAACACCCTTGGCCTTGTATTCTCCTACCTATGCACTCCATGCAACTTCTCAAACAATCCTTTTCCTCTCTCCGACCATCACCTTATTAGTTTCTCTCTCTCTCCCTGTCTTCCACCACCTTTCGCAACTTCAACTCTTCTCTCCTCTATTCTGCTACTGACCACCTCTATGACAAAATCTCTCCCTTGTCCTGCCCCAACCAAGCCACTTCCATCTACAATAAATCCCTGTCCTCCACCCTGGACAAGCTCGCTCCCCTCACTACACGCAGAATCAGGCCTCGACCCCTACAAACCTGGCAAACAGATGACACTAAAATTCTCAAAAAATATAGTCGCGCTCTTGAGCGTCTGTGGCACAAGACTAATGCCCCGTACACACGGTCGGATTTTCCGATGGAAAATGTCCGATCGGAGCGTGTTGTCGGAAATTCCGACCGTGTGTGGGCTCCATCGGACATTTTCCATCGGATATTCCGACACACAAAGTTGGAGAGCAGGAGATAAAATTTTCCGACAACAAAATCCGTTGTCGGAAATTCCGATCATGTGTACACAAATCCGACGGACAAAGTGCCACGCATGCTCAGAATAAATAAAGAGATGAAAGCTATTGGCCACTGCCCCGTTTATAGTCCCGATGTACATGTTTTACGTCACCGCGTTTAGAACGATCGGATTTTCCGACAACTTTGTGTGACCGTGTGTATGCAAGACAAGTTTAAGCCAACATCCGTCGGAAAAAATCCTAGGATTTTGTTGTCAGAATGTCTGAACAAAGTCCGACCGTGTGTACGCCCTATAAGTGTCAGGGAAATGGACGTGTTGTGGGCAATTCCACCAGTAACCGTCATGGTGGCAGGCGAATCTAGTGAGCTCGCCCTGAACTTGTGGGAACACCCCCCCGGCCTATTTAAACCTGCTACTGACACTTGCAGTTTGCTGGATTATCAAACAGCTCCTGTGTTCCTGTGCTTTGTATACTCTGAAGACCCCTGCTTGATCTCTGCTCGGCTTGACCTGTGTTCCTGTTTATCTCCTCGCTCTGACCCCGGCTTGGCTGACTACTCTCCGATCTTCTGCCCTCTGTGTATGACCCGGCTTGTTCCTGTACCTCTCTCGGACTGTCTTTTGGTATCTGACCCCTGGCCTGGCTGCGGACCCTGTTCCTGGTTTACCCTGCTGTTACCGTTCAAGACTTCTCTCAGCACGGCTGCCACAATGCACTCTAGCTACTTACAGCCAACCAGCCAGCTTGCAGTATCTCTGGCAACCCGTGCACCTCTGTGCATCGCATTCCCTGTACCCAAATCCAGGGACGCGCTGCACTCAGCCGCAAGGGGCACCCTCTCAGCAACCCGGCCTCACACTACAGACTTGACAGTATAATCCAGCCATGACTGAGGCCGGTGGAGGTGCGTCCCCATTAGAGACTTTGTGCCAACAAGCCACCACTCTGACCCAAGCAGTTCAGAAATTACAGGAAGGATATCTGCAACTAACGGATAAGCTGCAACACCTGTCAGAGTCATCTGCTCACGAACAATCCTCTGCGGCTCCCTTGATGATGTTCCCGCCTCCAGAACCCCGAGTTCCCATTCCGGAGCGATTCTCCGGAGACCGGAAAAAGTTCAGATCCTTCAAGACTGCCTGCCTATTGTACTGTACCTAGCCCTGCAACCCCGGACTTTTGCTTTAGAGACTGTTAAAGTCAGGTTCCTCATCTCTTTGCTGTCTGATGAGCCTCAGGCCTGGGCCCATAACTTATGGGAACAAAAGAGTCCAGTCATTTGCACGGTGGACGCATTCCTGGCAGCTATGGCACAACTTTATGAGGATCCCCAGCGTACTGCCACCGCTGAAGCCGCTCTGCACTCTCTGCAGCAGGGTAGGCGACCAGTAGAGGACTATACCCCGGACTTCCGGCGGTGGTCCGCAGACACAGCCTGGAATGAGGCAGCTTTACTACACCAGTTCCGCCTAGGACTCTCCGAATCCCTCAAGGACGAGTTGGCCAGGATCGAGATTCCCACTACACTCGAGGGTCTCATCCAATTATCCATCCAACTGGATCGACGTTTGCGGGAGAGACAGTCCGAACGATCACGAACCTGCAGACCCGCCAGTACACCCACCTTTGGATCAGTTCCCAAGCAGATTGGCCTGTTACGTTCCGCACTAACTCCTGATGAAAGACGTCTTCGTATCCTAGCCAATCTCTGCCTCTATTGTGGAGGAAATAGACATTTTCTATGCGACTGTCCCAGGAAGTTCAAGAAGCCACCTACCTACAGCATATTTCCAAGTTTCCGGGACTTCTCCCTCACAAATCGTCCTTCCCATTTCACTGCAGTTGGGAGAAGAAGAGATCCGGCTCCAGGCTATAATCGACTCTGGAGCATGCAGTTGCTTCATGGACTTGAACCTGGCAAGGAACCTTAGGTTGCCCCTCCTCCACAAGAGTCGGGGTCTGGAAGTCCGTTTAGCAGATGGCACCCTACCTAACTCCGGCCTTGTTACTCAAGAGACTTCTCCTCTCCTTATTACCTCTCCTGATGGCCATCGGGAATTCATACGTTTTGACTTTTTGAGTTCACCTATGTCTCCAATTATCTTGGGTATCCCATGGCTCCAAGCCCATAACCCCCAGATCATTTGGATCAAGAAGGAAGTCCTGTTCACTTCCCCCTATTGCCAACAACGCTGCCTCATCCCTGCATCCAGAGATACCACCAGTTGTCTGACAGTCCAGTCGGTATCCTCCACTAATCAGGATGTACCCCGGGCGTACCATGAATTCCTGGACGTTTTTGATAAGAGAAAGGCCGATGTTCTACCACCACATCGGCCATATGATTGTCCTATCGAGCTGCTTCCAGGGGCCGAAGTTCCATTTGGACGTATATTCCCCCTCTCTGAAGTGGAATTGGGGACACTACGGCAGTACATAGACGAAAATTTGGCAAAGGGCTTCATCCGTCCTTCTTCTTCTCCTGCCGGTGCCGGCATTTTCTTTGTCGAAAAAAAAGATAAGACTCTAAGACCATGTGTGGACTATAGGGAATTAAATAAAATCACCATAAAGAACCGATATCCACTCCTACTGGTCCCTGAACTCTTCCAGAGACTTCGTTCAGCCCAAGTGTTCACCAAACTCGACCTCCGGGTGCCTACAACCTCGTTCGCATCCGTGAGGGTGATGAGTGGAAGACGGCATTCAGAACGAGGTTCGGGCACTTTGAGTATTTGGTGATGCCGTTTGGGCTCTGTAATGCCCCGGCTACTTTCCAGCACTTCGTAAACAACATCTTCCGGGAATATCTTGACTACTTCGTCATCATCTATCTGGATGACATCCTTATCTTCTCAACCACCTTGGAGCTCCATCGGACTCACGTAAAGACAGTTTTACTCACACTAAGAAAACACGGACTTTACGCAAAAGCAGAAAAGTGTGATTTGAAAAGAAATCCATACAATTCCTAGGGCTCATCATCTCTACTGGTGGTGTAGCTATGGATCTACAGAAAGTGCAGGCAATCTTAGACTGGCCAACTCCGTCAGACAAGAAGGGTGTACAAAGGTTTGTAGGGTTTGCAAACTTCTATAGAAGGTTTATAAGGAACTTTTCTTCCATCATCTCGCCCATAACCCAAGTAACCCGCCTACATGTTCGCTTCTTGTGGTCCTCCGAAGCCCAATCTGCCTTTGAGAAACTGAAGTCTTTGTTTACTTCCGCACCAATTCTTCGACACCCTGATCCTGCCCTGCCCTATATTTTAGAGGTCGATGCCTCAGAGGTAGCTACAGGAGCAGTACTTTCACAGCGCCTGGGACCCAAGTCTCTGCTTCACCCTGTGGCCTTCTCCTCCCGGAAAATGAGCCAGGCCGAGAGGAATTACGACGTAGGTGATCGTGAGCTTCTGGCCATTAAGACAGCCTTAGAAGAGTGGAGATACCTTCTTGAGGGAGCCACGCACCCAATAATGATATTCACCGATCACAGAAACCTCGAGTACCTCCGCACTGCCAAATGCCTGAGACCCCGTCAAGCTCTCTGGGCTCTGTTCTTTTCACGATTCAACTTTCACATCACCTACCGCCCTGGCTCCAAGAATGGCAAGGCCGATACTTTATCCCGAATGTTTCCTGATACCCCAGAAGAAACAACATCCAGTACGATCTTGTCTCCACAGAACTTTCTTTTGATTCAACCTGATCTAAGCTCTTCTCTTAAACAGGCCTCCCTCCAATGCCAGGAACCAGAGACTTCCTCTTTAAGAAGCCAGGGGCAGGTATCTCTGGTATCAGGACAAGATCTTTGTCCCACAACAAGCCAGAATCCAGGTCTTACAAACTTTACATGATCATCAACTTGCTGGCCACTTCGGTGTACGGAAAACTATGGATCTTATTCAGCGATCCTTTTGGTGGCCTACCTTGAAAACTGATTGCAAAAAGTATGTAAGCTCCTGCACTACCTGCCAGCGAAACAAGGGGTCCAACATTAGGTCTTGGGGTCTGCTACGTCCTTTGCTGGTACCAGAACAACCATGGAGGCATATATCTATGGACTTCATAGTAGAGCTGCCACCCTCTGAAAGATTCACAACGATTCTAGTTGTTGTAGACCGTCTGTCCAAGATGTCACACTTCGTGCCTATGATAGGTACTCCTTCTGCTGCAGACACAGAAAAGGCCTTCATAAGAGAGATAGTCAGACTTCACGGCCTTCCTGACAGCATTGTGTCGGATAGAGGGGTCCAATTTACTTCCCGATTTTGGAAAGAGCTCTGCAAAGTTTTGTCTATTGAAGTTTGCCTATCCTCTGCCTATCACCCCCAGAGCAACGGTCAGACTGAAAGGACTAATCAGACCTTAGAACAATATTTACGCTGTTTTTGCTCCACTTCCCAGGATGACTGGTCCTTGTTACTCCCCTGTGCGGAGTTCGCATACAATAACTCAGTACACTCAACCACCGATCAATCACCGTTTTGGGCCAACTATGGGTTCCATCCTTCATTTCTACCTAATGTCATTCCAGAGACCTCAGTTCCAGCAGTTCAAGACAGGATAAAATCCATTCAGACTAACTTTCAAACTCTCCGGTTAACCATGCAAAAGGCCCAAGAGGACTACAAGGAACAATATGACAAAAAGAGGGGGGAGAGCCCTAGCTTTAAGGTTGGAGATGAGGTTTGGCTCTCCTCGGCAAATCTTAAACTTCCTTGTCCCTCCCGGAAGTTGGGACCAAGATTTATTGGCCCATTCAAGATTAGACGGGAGATTAATCCAGTAGCTTTTGAACTGTCACTCCCGAGTTCTTATAAAGTGCACCCTGTGTTTCATGTCTCCTTACTTAAAGCTGTTATCTCTAGTCCTTTTTCAGGAAGGAAAGAAGATCCTCCGCCTCCAGTTTCTGTGGGAGATGAAACAGAGTATGAAGTTGAGGCCATCCTGGACTGCCGCCGGAGAGGTAGGATCATTCAATTTCTTATAAAATGGAAGGGTTACCCAGCAGAAGAAAGTTCTTGGGAACCTGCAGCCAATATACATGCTCCTAGACTTTTGCAGAGATTCCGAGTTCATTACCCCGAAAGATGGGCCCGGTTTGGTATCCGGAGGTTGCCCCTTGGGGGGGGCACTGTCAGGGAAATGGATGTGTTGTGGGCAATTCCGCCAGTAACCATCATGGTGGCAGGCGAGTCTAGTGAGCACGCCCTGATCTTGTGGGAACACCCCCCCGGCCTATTTAAACCTGCCACTGACACTTGCAGTTTGCTGGATTATCAAACAGCTCCTGTGTTCCTGTGCCTTGTATATTCTGAAGACCCCTGCTTGATCTCTGCTCGGCTTGACCTGTGTTCCTTTTTATCTCCTCGCTCTGACCCCGGCTTGGCTGACTACTCTCCGATCTTCTGCCCTCTGTGTATGACCCGGCTTGTTCCTGTACCTCTCTCGGACTGTCTTTTGGTATCTGACCCCTGGCCTGGCTGCGGACCCTGTTCCTGGTTTACCCTGCTCTTACCATTCAAGACTTCTCTCAGCACGGCTGCCACAACGCACTCTAGCTACTTACAGCCAACCAGCCAGCTTGCAGTATCTCTGGCAACCCGTGCACCTCTGTGCATCGCATTCCCTGTACCCAAATCCAGGGACGCGCTGCACTCAGCCGCAAGGGGCGCCCTCTCAGCAACCCGGCCTCACACTACAGACTTGACACTAAGTCTCTCAAAGACTTTAACCAATACAAATCTGCCCTCCAAAAATACTATTCTTTCCTCCACACTGCCAAGCAGACCTATTTTACAACTCTTATTAACACCTTTTCATCCAGTCCCCATAAACTTTTCTCTACCTTCAACTCTCTACTTCGTCCTCCACAGCCTCCACCCACTGACTCACTCACTGCCCAGGAGATTGCTAATCACTTCAAAAACAAGATTGATACAATCCGTGATGAAATCTCCACTCTACAGGTATCTCCCCCAGTTAAGACCCCATATCAACAGGTACAATTGACATCCCCCTTATTCAAATTTGCTACTACAGATGAAGTTGCTAAACTCCTTTCTAACGCCCACCTCACCACTTGCCCCCTGGACCCTACTCCCTCTCAGACACTACGGTCGCCCTCTGACTCTATCCTACACTCTCTAACCCACATCTTCAATCTCTCCCTCTCCTCTGGCATTTTCCCCAATGCTCTAAAACATACACTGGTCACCCCATACTTAAAAAGCTGTCCTTGGACCATACCAATCTTAACAACCTACGTCCTGTCTCCTTGCTCCCCTTTTCCTCTAAACTCCTTGAACACCTGGTTTACAACCAACTGAGTGACCATCTCATTAAGAATAACCTTCTTAATCCCCTTCAATCTGGATTTCGCCCTCAACACTCCACAGAAACTGCTCTTTTAAAACTCACAAATTACCTACTAACTGCAAAAACCAACTGACACTATTCTGTACTCCTACTTCTGGACCTTTCAGCTGCCTTTGATATGGTTGACCACCCCCTCCTCCTCAAAAAACTTCTCCCTTGGTCTCCGTGACAGTGCTCTTCAGTGGCTCTCATCCTACCTATCCCAACGCACCTTCAGTGTCACTTACAATTCTACTTCCTCCACTCCTCTTCCCTTCTCCGTCGGGGTCCCCCAAGGTTCTGTTGTTGGACCTCTTTTATTTTCAATATACACCTCTTCCCTGGGTCAGCTGATAGCCTCTCACGGCTTTCAATATAATTTCTACGCTGACGACACACAAATCTCTCTCTCCACCCCTCAACTCACTCCATCGGTCTCCTCACACATCACTAACTTACTAACAGACATATCTGTATGGATGTCACACCACTTCCTCAAACTCAACTTGTCCAAACCGAGCTTATAATATTTCCTCCCCCACGTGCCTCTTCCCCTGACCTGATCTCTCGCCTTCACTAATGCAACTCCCTCCTCATTGGCTTACCTTTAAATATACTATTCCCCCCTTCAGTCCATCATGAATGCTGCTGCCAGACTCATCCACCTTACAAACCGCACAGTGTCTGCTACCCCTCTCTACCAATCCCTCCATTGGCTGCCACTTGCCGAACTAATTAAATTCAAAATACTAACATTAATTTACAAAGCCAACCCCAGCTCTGTCCCCAGCTAGCCTAGTCTCAAAATACCAACCTAATCGCCCTCTTCGTTCCTCCCAAGATCTCCTGCTCTCTAGATCCCTCATCACCTCCTCCCATATCCGCCTCCAGGACTATAACATGTACCCTGTGACAGCAGTACGGGAAGAAGTTCCCTGTACTAGCTGTCACTTTTTGAAAACAACGGTCGCTTCTTTCATTCACTGAGTTTTGTGACTGAATGAACTACAAGTCCTGACATCCTTTGCGGCTGTCAGCTTGTAGTTCCCAATAAGTGCGTTCCTTCACCAGTATTCCAACAGTACAAACAAATGGCCACTGTGATGAACGCAGATATCAGATCCCTGCCCTTCTCACCAACACGTGACAAAGGACTGGCCAATCTCACACTGTGCTGTCACTTACATAACAATGCCACTTTCAGCTGTGCCCTGCACAAAGATTTTCCAGCTTGCGGAACCCAATCTAGGTGCCAGCAGCCTAAGAGTGATTGTCATGTTAATTAAGCAATTACTGTATCCCTTTAAACTCGAAACTGCCACCAGATAGCTTTGAGCCTATCAACCCTTCACAGTGTTAGCAATACCAACTACAAAGAAATAAAGAGATAATAAAGCAACAGAGAAAAAAAAAGAGTTGACAAGGAAGGATACATGCAATGTCCTGCTTTCAGCAGAGTTCAGTCAATGAGCAAGGTATTATCAGTTCTCAAACCTGACAGATGTTCCTTGTTTGATGGCACATGGGAACTTTCAAACTGTCCTGGCTTCCCTTTTTTATTTGGGATCAAAGGGGTGTTGACAGAGGCCATTTGACCTATTAAGTGTCTGAGGAGTGGTTTCTGGGATGTCACTATGGTTAGGACGATATTCCAGAGACAGTTTTCTATAGGTACTCGTATCTCTGAATACCTACTGGGTACAGTCTGCTAACATGCAGATTATTGGATTATTGTCCAGCTTGCATGTAGCATCAAAATGCATATAAATGTAACAGGTCTCAGATGCCCAGTTCGCTTGGAGATGAATAGGGCTGGTTCTGCTCCCTGTACTCCTAGGGTGACTGTGTTTGGACTCAAAACACTGTAAATTAACTGAGGGAGGTAAATATGTCCATATTCTGGCTGTGTTATTATTTCAGGAGTTATGAAACATGCTGAAGTTTCAGGTTTATAACTGCTAATCTGTCTGCAGATATGTGTATTGGCCATCCTCTCCATCTCAGCTATTTACAACAGGTATCAGTTAGTTCTCTAGATTGCTAAGCTTGCGAGGGTGAAAGTTTTATTGGGTTTCTAGACTAAGAGCCCTTTCACACTGGGGAGTTGGGGGCGTCAGCGGTAAAGCGACACTATTTTTAGCGGCGCTTTTCGGCCGCTAGCGGGGTGCGTTTAACCCCATCTGGTGGCCGAAAAAGAGTTAAAAGCACCCGCAAAGTGCCACTGCCCAGTGATTTCAATGGGCAGGGGCGCTTTAGGAGTGGTGTATATCTATGCCTCAAAGATGCTGCCTGCAGGACTTTTTTTGATGTCCTGCCAGCTCACCGCTCCAGTGTGAAACACATTGGAGTGACATCAGAGGCGCTTTACAGGCGCTATAGTGCCTGTAAAGCACTTCAGTGTGAAAGGGGTTTTAACCACTTAAGCCCCGGACCATTTGGCTGCCCAAAGACAGAGCACTTTTTGCAATTCGGCACTGTCACTTTGCGACGTGGCACCCAAACACAATTGACGTCCCTTTTCCCCCACAAATAGAGCTGTCTTTTGGTGGTATTTGATCACCTCTGCGGTTTTTTAATTTTTTTGCGCTATAAACAAAAAAATAGTGACAATTTTGAAAAAAACACATTAATTTTTACTTTTTGCTATAATAAATATCCCCAAAAAATATATAAAAAACATTTTATTTCCTCAGTTTAGGCTGATACGTATTCTTCTACATATTTTTGGTAAAAAAAAAACGCAGTAAGTGTTTATTGATTGATTTGCGCAAAAGTTATAGCTTCTACAAAATAGGGGATAGTTTTCTGGCATTTTTATTAATATTTTTTTTTTCTACTAGTAATGGCGGCGATCAGCGATTTTTATCCTGACTGCGACACTTTTGGTGCGATTTTGGGACCATTCACATTTATACAGCGATCAGTGCAATTAAAAATGCATTGATTACTGTGTAAATGTGACTGGCAGTGAAGGGGTTAACCACTAGATGGTGCTGTAGGGGTTAAGTGTGTCCTAGGGAGTGATTCTAACTGTGGGGGGGAGGGGCTATGTGTGACATGACACTGATCACCGCTCCCGCTTACAGGGAGCTGTGATCAGTGTCAGTATCACTAGGCAGAATGGGGAAATGCTTGTTTACATCAGCATTTCCCCATTCTTCCTCTCCGTGAGACGATCGCGGGTATGCCCGCGGACATAGAGTTCGCAGGACCCGCGATCACACTCGCGGAGGTCACGACAGCCGCGCGTGCCCGCAAACCGCTTCTTAAAGGGCAACGTACAGGTATATCGGCGTGAGCCAGTCGGCAAGTGGTTAAAGACTAAGTTTACCTTTGTTCACTATTTTTTTTTTTTCTAAATTCCAGCTACCCTATGTACCAATATAGCATCAAAGTGGTTGTGAAGTCAGGATAATAAATAACTTGCATCTCCTCTGTTAGCGAGATCTAAGTACTATGTGTCTGGTTTTTTTTTTAATTCAAATCCTAAATACCTTATCTCACAGAACCGAAAGGACATTCGTCGGCTCACTTCCCCGTGTAGGGAACGCAGAGGGAAGGGCTGAGATAACCCTCTGACATCAGCCGGCCATCAGAGGAAGATCACGTGACTGCTGTGAGATAAGGAATTTAGGATTAGAATTAAAAAATAAAATGGCCTACTCCTCCTCCCAGCGAGCCGGAACGTGATGACGTAGAGCGCATCACGGAGGGAGGGAGGTGAGAGTGTCAGACAGAGAAGCAGACTCTCCTAGGATCCCCGGAGCGCGCCCTATCCAGCCACCACACAGGAAGGAAGGAGTATGTCCGCAGGATAGAGGGGAGAGGAAGATCCCCGAACGCCATTACGAGCGCTGCGGCTTTGGACCCCAGACTCCAATAGGGGAAGAGGAGTAGAAGCTCCATGAGCCGCTGCCGGGACACGGAGGGCGGCTGTGGATTTAAATCAGACGGAGTGGAAGGGAGGATTTGACGGCGTCCGCCGCCCCCCCCCCCCCCGGCTCCCCCTCTGCAATCCCTCATCACTCATCAGACAACGTGAGACCTCTTTGGATCTCCGCCGAGTCCGGTATCGGTAATGTAGGAACAACTCTGTCTTTAATCTCCCTCTCTATGTATTAGTGACACTTTGTTACACTGCCTGATATAATGGATGATTGAGGATGGTAGCTGAAGCTATTGTATTTGCTTGAAACCCTCAGCCTTGATGCTATAACCTTGACCATATAAGAAAAAATCTGCTACACAGCCTGATATAACGGTGACAGAAGTTAATGAAGGAGGACGGTGGCTGAAGTTATTGCTTGGTTTGAACTTTTCAGCTTGGATGTCATTAGTAATACTCTGCTACACTACCTGACATAACGGTGACAGAAGTCAATTAAATGAGGATGCTAGTTGAGGTTATTGTTATGCTTGAGTTTCTCAGCCTGGGTGGGCAATGAAGCCTGTTTTAAATTTGTAAAAGGGTTCCAAGGCTAATAAGAAAGTTCACCTGTAATAAACGAGAGGCGGGGGAGAAGGAGCGTGAAGGTACAAAGTAAGAAAATTCAGCTTTGATCTCGTGAGTTTAAAATAATGAGCATAAAGAAACATTCCAACTAAATAATAAAAGATAAAGATATAAAAGGGGAGGACCTGTTCCACAGAAACAAATCGAGGACTATAAACCCCTACTGATCTAATAGGCAAAGAGAAGGTCTCAGGGTGGGGACAGATAAGACCGAGGCATCCCGGAGTTACGGTGCGTGGAGGGCCTGGGTCCTGTCCAAAGAGGTGTTTACCCCCTTTTGACTGAACGAGCTAAAATATAAAGGCGGAAAGCAGCCTGAAGCAGGACTCAGAAAAATAATCATCTGGGCTAACACTCCTGAAGGATCCTCACATACAGGAGGAGGGAGGAAGTCTATTCAACCCTGGGGAAACCAACAGGAGATCAGAGGAAGAAGGGAGCAATGAATAAAGCGGCAACAAAAAAAGGGGGGGCACCTAAAACGCCGAAGGATAGGACAGCTGGAAGCTCAATAAAACAGTTCATGTCCCAAGGGGGGAGCCCAAAAGGAGGGGAGCAAGGGGCCCAAGGAGGATCAAGGTCAGAAGGAAGAGGGGGAACCCCAGATAAAGCGGGGGACAAAATGGCCCAGTCAAAGGAAAATTCAATAATGGAAAGTGAAGGGGATATAAGTCGGGTGGAAGAGAGAAGAACAAGTGCCCTAATGCTCTCAAAGGAGGAAATGGGGGACATGCTCAAAAACCTTGAGATCTCAATAAAACTAGAAATATGCCTGGTGAGAGCAGACCTGGGAAGCCTGTTAGAAAGGGTAGAAACAACGGAGAAAAAAACAGAGGAACTGGAAAAGGAGATAATGAACCTCAAAGAACAAATTAAAACTTCTAGACAAAATCAGAAGAAAATCCAATATAAAATCGAGGATCAGGAAAACCGAGATAGGAGACAAAATATAAGACTCCGCTTTGTCCCAGAAAATAAAGGAGAAGACTTGAGAAGGGTGATCCCCCGAATATTGGGTCCTCTGTTGGGAGAAGAGGATACGGAATTCCCTAAAATAGAAAGGACTCACCGACTAGGAAGACTATTCAACTTGGACCACCAGAGGCCGAGAGATATAATAATTAGGTTTAGATACTATGAAGACAAAGCTGCAATTTTATCTAAAATGAGAGGCAAACCCCCGTTAAAATGTGAAGGGTCAGAGATCCAAATTTATACAGATCTCGCTCCCGAAACCCTCGCAAGGAGAAGGCTTTTGAAGCCCTTATTAGACCAGATGAGAGAACTAAATATAAAATATAGTTGATATAGGTACTTTCTTACATGTGGTGTGGTCGTGCCCCCTTCTTCAACAGTTCTGGAGGGAGGTGGTGCAATACATCAACTTAATTGGGAACCTGACACTTACACTGGATCCCCGGGTCCTTCTCCTGGGTATCTGTGATACCCTCATCGCAAACACCCATAAGAGGCTATTCGTTTTCTATGCTCTATTCTATGCAAGGAAAACCATCTTATTTAAATGGAAACAGACAGACCCCCCAACAGTGGGACAATGGAAAACACTCATTGATAAGACCCTCCCTCTATATAAGCTCACATTTATGAGCCGGAAGTGTCCCAAAAAGTTTGAAAAAATTTGGGGTCCATGGGTTTCTAAGTGAATGGCCACTGATGCGGATCCTCCCAGGAGAAATCGCTGAACTTATACACCACTAGATCGATTAGGAAATATTTAGAATACACTTAAAATTACCACTAAAATATACCTCCCCCCCCCCCCCCCCCCTCTTTTTTTTTTTTTGCTTTGAGGAGGAGGTATTGCTCCTAAAATACAACTTTGCAGTGATATGAATACTTGCAACTAAGATCTGAACTGATGTGCCTTGCTTTTTGATGTAATACTTGAGACTATTTAACTTAGATTGTCACCTTTCTTCTGGAAATGGTTCTTCTTTGCCTCTTTTATGTAATCCTCTCTTATTGTGCCCCTTTTATATTTCTATGTATAGGTATATGTACATTTATATATATATTTGTGAATGTACGTCTTTTTTATCTTTGTACTGAAACTTTTCTCCTTTGGAGATGAATAAAAACGTAACTGTTAAAAAAAAAATATATAAAATATAGTTGGGGGTTTCCTGCGTGTTTAATGGGCTTTAGAGATGGAAGATCAGCAAGATTGAGGTTTCCCGAAGAATTAAAGGACTTTTGTGATAGACTGGATATGAAAGAACCGGATCTGCCGGGTTGGGTGGAGGGGTGATTTGGGGTCTGTAGTGGGGGACGGGGGGAGGTGAGGAGGGATTAATAGAGTAGGGGGGCGGCAGGAGGGAGGAGGAGTTTCTGTGGTATCTGGATTACCCCTCTCTGCTTAAAACACCATGCAGGGGGGAGTAAGGGACACACTCGGGCTCCCACCTCAAACAGGTGATTCGTTAGGCTCCATGGTATCCATGGCGCTGGGCAAATGGGGAGCCAGGTGGTGGCTGGGGGGTAGGGAGGGGGAGCAGGGGAGGGGGGAAGGGAAGGGGGAACTCGGTGTACAAGGAAGTAAAAGGGAAAAAGGAAGGGAAGAAGAAAATAAAGAGAGAATTTGGATTAATTCAGTAATGCAGGTCCAACAAAAAATTAAAAAACAGGTGAGGGGATGAGGAAATTAAATTTCATGACCTACAATGTAAAGGGTCTTAACGAGCCCACAAAGAGATATAAGATTTTAAGGGAATTGGAGAGATACAAAGCTGAGGTTGTGTTCCTCCAAGAAACCCATCTAACATGTTATTCCAAGAGCAAGATAAGGTCCAATACGTATCCAACCTGGTTTTATGGGGACTCAATAACATCAAGGGCAAGAGGAGTGGCAATAGGAATAGCAAGAGGGATAAATTTTAAGGTTGAAGAGAGGCTAACGGACCAGGGAGGAAGATATATATTCCTGAAAGGTTCCCTGGAGGGATGGAGGGTTACGCTGGCAAATATTTATGCACCGAATAAAGAGCCGAGTGGTTTTCTAGGGAGAATTTTAGAAAAACTAATGGAGTTTAAAGAAGGTGGCCTGATTATGATGGGAGATTTCAATGTGTGTATGGCTCCAGAGGTAGACAGTACGTCGCGTGCGCAGGGGACAATGAACGAGAAGTTGAAGAAATTAAAACAGAAGCTTCACTCATGTCAACTGGTGGATGTATGGAGGATTATGAATCCAAATAAGAAGGATTTCTCGTTCTACTCCTCTGCGCACGGGACGTACTCCAGGATTGATTATATACTGACTGAACATTCCTTGTTGGAAAGAGTTGCGGAGTCTAAGATAGAGGTTATTACCCTATCAGACCATGCCCCAGTTAGTATGGGATTGTATGTTTCAGAAAATCAGAGAACCCCAGTAACCTGGAGATTAGACGAAGATCTTTTACAAGAAGTATCAAATGTAAAGAAAATAGAACAGGAGCTAAAACAATACTTTTCAATAAATGATACAGCAGAGATCTCCGGGTCATCCCTGTGGGAGGCCCATAAGGCCTACATAAGGGGGATAATAATGAGATGGGGGCAATGAGGAAAAGGGAAACAAAGGAGCAAATTAAAAAACTAACTGAAGAAATTTACAATTTGGAGCAAGAACACAAGAAAGGCTCGGGTCAAGGGAGGAGGGTCTATCAAAAATTGGTTCAAAAAAAGGGAGGAACTAAAGGATTATATAGATCTAGAAACAAAAAAGGCATTTTATAAGGTGGCAAAAGAAAGCTATCAGAGCCGGAACAAGAGCAGTAGACTACTAGCCAAAATAGTAAGAAAGAAAAAAGCCAGAAACTACATAGAAAAAATTCAAAATAGTAAAGGAGAAATGCTCCATACAACAAAAGAAATAGGGAAATCCTTCAGGGAATATTATAGTGAGCTATATTCAGTGGCCAAAAATACAAGGCAAGAAGGAGCAAAGGATAGGAAAATAGTAGAATTTTTGAATAAAGCTAATCTCCCGAAGATTAATGAGAACGATAAAGACATCTTAGAAAGCCCGATAACGATAGAAGAAATCAATAGGGCACTATCCGAATCAGCTTCAGGCAAAAGCCCGGGTCCGGATGGATTCACCAGTATGTATTATAAAAAATTTAAAGAAATACTAACCCCTAGACTCTGTGAATATATGAATGGGCTGGGTAGAGACTTTGATCTGAGTAGAGAAGCGCTTAGAGCGGAGATCACGGTTATCCCAAAAGAGGGGAAAAATCCTACAATATGCTCTAGCTATAGGCCAATATCGCTGATCAACACTGATGTAAAACTATATGCCAGAGTCTTAGCAAACCGGTTAAAAGAGATCCTCAGTGGCTTGATACATCCAGATCAAGTGGGGTTCATCCCGAAAAGAGAAGGGCGAGACAATGGCGTGCGGGCACTCCTCTTGCTGCAGTATATTAGGGACAGTGGACCCCCAGGTCTACTCTTGTCTATAGACGCGGAGAAAGCGTTTGATAGAGTAGACTGGGGGTTCATGTTCCAAACTCTGAAATTTATGGGATTGGGTCCAAAAATGATTAATAGGATACGTGCTCTGTATAACCACCCTACGGCCTCGATAAAAATTAACGGCTCTCCTTCAGAGGTTTTTGAAATGGTGAACGGAACCAGACAGGGGTGTCCCTTGTCCCCCCTGCTCTTCGTCCTTTCCTTGGAGCCATTGTTGTCAGTGATTAGGGCAGATCCAGATATTTGGGGTATCAGGGTTGGGGATGAGGAGCATAAGATCGCGGCTTTTGCCGACGATGTTCTGCTTTTCATAGCCAACCCCAGAATTACAATGCCAAACATTCTTAGAGTCATGAGTCAGTATGGAGAAGTATCAAACTTCAAAATAAGCTCTGCAAAATCGGAAATCCTGAATATCAACTTGGGTAAGAGGGAGGAAAGTAAGCTGAAAAAGGAATTTAAATTTATTTGGAAAAAAGAAATAGATTACTTGGGTATAAAACTGGCTAATTCATTAGGGAAGATTTATAAATTAAACTTTATTCCACTATTAGATGAAATAAAAGCTGAGAGCAAAAGGATAACAACTAAACCATTTTCATGGGTTGGACGTATCAACGCCATAAAGATGATATTACTACCTAAAATCACCTATAAACTACAGATGCTCCCATTGAATATTCCACAGTACTATTTTAAAAAACTGAAATCAATCATCATGAGAGCTGTTTGGAAAAACAGGAGGGCTAGAGTGTCTTTTGATATTTTAAAACAGGAAAAAAGGAAAGGGGGTTTGGCGATACCTAATATTCAGGGTTATTACAGGGCAACACTGGTGTCAAGAGCGATAGAGTGGTTTAGAGAGAATACACAGAAAAGATGGGTGAATATAGAGTATAGTTTGAGCAAGGCACACTTAGGACACTTGATTTGGAATCCTCCACACTATAGGGTATTAGACATAAATACACATTCACTGAAAAAGGTGGTTTTTAGAGTTTGGGACATAGTATATAAACAAGTAAATAACACATATAATTCTCCGTTAATTTCACTTTCAGAAAATGACTATTTTGCACCTGGGAAAAAGGAAATTGGGGGGAGTTGGATTAAAAAGGGAACGGTACAACTGAGGGATATTATTAAAGAGGGGAAGATAGCCACGTTTCAGGAATTAAAGCACAAAACAGATACATGGGTGTTAGATCGCTGGAGATACCTGCAGTTAAGCCATTTTGTCAGCCGCCTACCACATCCAATAAGATCAGGGGAGGAGCTATCAGAGTTGGAAAAGATATGTTTGTCGAATAATACTAAAGGTATAATATCTAAAATCTACAAATTGGGTTTGGCGAAGAGTAGCAGTGAGATACCATCATTTATCACCAAATGGGGAAATGAATTAGGATTGCAGGTAGATAGTAATAGATTAAAGAAAATCCTGGAACTGACCCACAGTTCGTCAATTGACACCAGTGTTGCCGAAATGAACTATAAAATCTTAACAGGCTGGTATATCACCCCGGATAAGGCAAGTAAATACCAAAAAGACAAAACATCGGAGTGTTGGAAGGGGTGTAAAGGCATAGGAAATATGGCCCATATATGGTGGGACTGTCCTGAAATTAAACGTTACTGGCTAAAAATCTTGGGGTACATTAAGGAAATAACTAAGATAGAAGTTAAAACAGACCCCTGGACAGTGTTACACCATGGAATAGGAGGGGAGGTAAAAAAATATAAAAATACCCTAGTACCACACCTGCTGAATGCGGCGAAAAAGACCATCGCAAAAAATTGTCAGAAGGTAGAGGGCCCATCAATTTGGGAGTGGGTTGATGTAGTAGAAGGGATTCGATATATGGAGGAAGGAGGACCTGAAAGGGAAGCCGAATCAGCAGAAGGGGGGAATAACTGGCAAAACTGGAAGGACTTTAAAAAATTATGGAGCATTACTGAAGGTTTGAGAACTAGAACCGATTAAAAACAGAGATATCAACTAATGTACACAAGAGGTGGGGGGGAGGGATAGGGGTAGGGGAGAGGGTTAGGGGTTGGGGTTCTTTTCTTTTTGTTTTTTTTTTTTGTTTTTTTTTGGGGGGGAAGGAGGGAAAAAAGGGGAGGGAAAAGGGAAAAAAGGAAAGGGAAAAAAAAAAAGAAAAAAAGAAAGAAAACGTACGTTGAATTTTGTATTTGTTAAAGTAAATATAAGTTATGTACACCTGTTTAAGAAAGCTACAAATGATGTGAAAAAAGGAGAGACATAGATGACACTTATAAAGTGGATCAGGTCTCCAACTATAATCACTGAGGTGGATAAAAAAAAAAAAAAAAAAAAAATAATAAAACGGACACCTACTACTTTAGATCCTGATAAAAGAGGGGATGCAAGTTACTTTTTAATAATATTTGCAAGTCACAGGGAAGAGCAGTAGGAGGGGAAGGGCGGGGAGGAGGCATCCAAACTGGCAGGCAGGGAGGGTGTCACGAGAGCCACGTACCTGATGTGAGACCGAAGTAGTGGGGAGGCCTCCCTTGCATCTCGGGTCCTTGAAGCCTTTGGAGATGGAGACAGAGACTTGGTGGACACCGAGTGGCACGGGTGGCAGGGGTGTGGCGTACCATGCAAGCCTTAGTCCGAGATCCGAGCCGAGGTCAAGTCCAGTTGGGCAACGAAGTATAAAGGGTTAATCAGAAGAAGAATGGTCGAGATCCAAGCCGGGGTTGGTTCCAATCTGGCAGCTGAGTACAAAAGGGGCAAAGAAGTAGAATGGTTAAAGTACAAATCCGAGGTCAATGGCAAGCAGCAATCAAGAGTAGCCAAATAGGTTTCCAGGTCACAAGTTCAGACAGATTACACACTAGCACAGGAACAAAGGGGGACTGAAGATAATCCAGCAATTTGGCAGTGTCCGGGCTGGGCTTATATAGGGAAGTTTGAGGTCACATCCTGTGCGCCTCCTGAGCATTATCGCACCTTTTTTCATCAGGTTGAGGTCACCTCCTGTGCGCCTCCTGGGCATTTTCCCGCCTTTTTCCATCAGGTAGAAGTCATTTCTTGTACGCATCCTGGGAATTTTCCTGCCTTTATCCATCAGGTTGAAGTCACTTCCTGTATGCTTCCTGGGCATTTTCCTGCCTTTTTCCATCAAGTCTTCTGCGCAGGTGCGGGTTACGCACTGAGGCGTCTTTGGTGCATGCTCAGTTGGCACGGATTTCTTCTTGCAGCAACGCGCCATTGGTGCATGGGTAGTAAGCCCTGGAGCCCCCTCCCTCGCTGAAAGAACTGCTGGAGAAGATCTGGAGCGTGGATATGTGACTCGGGTTCCCAGGAATTCTCTTCAGGGCTGTAACCCCTCCACTGTACCAGAAATTGGCGTCCGCCGTCCCTTCTATGGCAGTCCAGGATGGCCTCCACCTCATACTCCTCAATCCCTTTAATCATAGAGGCAGACGGAGGACGAGCCCCACGTTCCCCAAAGGGGTTCGGGGGCACGGGCTTTAGGAGGGAGGCATGGAAGACAGGGTGGATCCAGTAAGTTAAGGGCAGTTTGAGTTTGTAGACAACAGGGTTGAATCGAGACAGGACAGGGAAGGGCCCAATGAACTTGGGGCCCAATTACATGGAGGGACAGGCCAACTTCAAATGCCTGGTAGACAGCCAAACCTTGTCTGCCAGTTGAAGATCCAGGTCCCCCCCGCCGCCTTCGATCATATATGGTCTTGTAATCCAGCTGTGCCTTGGCCATGGTATCCTTTAGGAGCTCTAAGTTGTGTAGAAACTCCACTCTGTTTCAGACAGCCGGGACCGAAGCAGAAGCAGGTAGGAGAGGGGAAAAAGAAGGGTGGTACCCCAGGTTGGCATAGAACGGTGATTGCTTAGTGGTAGAATGCATTGCGTTGTATGCGAATTCTGCGCAAGGAAGTAGGGAGGCCCAATTGTCTTGGACAAAGGTGGAGAAACAACAAAGGTACTGTTCAAGAGTTTGGTTTGTGTGTTCCCTTTGTCCATTGGTCTGAGGGTGGTAGGCCGAAGAGTAGTGGTTCTTGATGTCTAGAACAAGACAGAGCTCCTTCCAGAATTTAGAGGTGAATTGGACCCCACGATCCGATACAATATTGCTGCGGACCCCATGGAGGCGTATGATCTATTTGATAAAAGCCTGAGCTGTTTCTGGGGCGGAAGGAGTGCCAATCATAGGAATAAAATGAGCCATTTTTGTAAGGCTGTCCACAACAACAAATATGGATATAAACCCATCGGAGGGTGGTAGCTCCACTATATAATTCATGCTGATCTGTTCCCTCCAGACCCTGGGAACAGGCAGGGGGCGTAGGAGACCCCATGATTTATTGTTTTCCGTTTCGCTTTGATTGCATACCAGGCAGGAATTGATGTAAGCATGGCAGTCTACCTTGCGGGTAGGCCACCAAAAGGTTCGCAAAAGCAGATCAGTAGTTTTGGTCACCCCGAAATGCCCTGCTAACTTGTTGTCATGGCAGAGTTTGAGCACAGGAACTCTCAGATGAAGGGGGACAAACACAGCATGGTCATGAAAGAAAAGTCCATCCTTTTCTTGCAGATGTTCTTCTGAGGGCAGTTGGTCTAGAGAGGAGGCCAGATTAATCTTGGACAAGAGGTCATCCGTAAGTAGGAAGAAATTATAGGCAGGGAGTGTCACGTCCGTCGTTGCGAGTTATCTGATGTGGGATATATGCGGGAAAGAGCATCAGGTTTACAATTCTTGGATCCTGAACGGTCTGTGATATGCCTTTGAAATCGGGTGAAGAAGAGAGTCCATCTGGCTTGTCTAGGTCTGAGACGTTTAGCTGTACGGAGGTATTCCAAATTCTTATGATCAGTGTAGACAAGTATAGGGTGCGAGGCTCCTTCCAATAGATATTACCATTCTTTCAGGGCCAGTTTAATAGCAAGGCGTTCCCGGTCCCCAACATCATAATTCCTTTTGACTGGGGACAACTTCCTGGAAAAGAAGGCAACAGGATGCAAGATGGCTAAGGTTTCGTAGCGCTGACAAAGAACTGCCCCAACCGCAATCTCTGAAGCATCGAACGCAGAGGGAAGGGCTGAGATAACCCTATGACATCAGCCGGCCATCAGAGGAATGTCACGTGACTGTTGTGAGATAAGGAATTTAGGATTAGAATTAAAAAAACGGACACCTACTACTTTAGATCCTGATAAAAGAGGGGATGCAAGTTACTTTTTAATAATATTTGCAAGTCACAGGGAAGAGCAGTAGGAGGGGAAGGGTGGGGAGGAGGCATCCGAACTGGCAGGCAGGGAGGGTTTCACGAGAGCCACGTACCTGATGTGAGACCGAAGTAGTGGGGAGGCCTCCCTTGCACCTCGGGTCCTTGAAGCCTTTGGAGATGGAGACAGAGACTTGGTGGACACTGAGTGGCACGGGTGCCAGGGGTGCGGCATACCATGCAAGCCTTAGTCCGAGATTCGAGCCGAGGTCAAGTCCAGTTGGGCAACGAAGTATAAAGGGTTAATCAGGAGAAGAATGGTCGAGATCCAAGCTGGGGGTTGGTTCCAATCTGGCAGCTGAGTACAAAAGGGGCAAAGAAGTAGAATGGTTAAAGTACAAATCCGAGGTCAATGGCAAGCAGCAATCAAGAGTAGTCAAATAGGTTTTCAGGTCACAACAAGTTCAGACAGATCATACACTAGCACAGGAACAAGGAAGGACTGAAGATAATCCAGCAGTTTGGCAGTGTCTGGGCTGGGCTTATATAAGGAAGTTTGAGGTCACTTCCTGTGCGCCTCCTGGGCATTTTCCCGCCTTTTTCCATCAGGTTGAGGTCACTTCCTTTGCGCCTCCTGGGCATTTTCCCGCCTTTTTCCATCAGGTTGAAGTTACTTCCTGTACGCGTCCTGGGCATTTTCCTGCCTTTTTCCATCAAGTCTTCTGCGCAGGTGCGGGTTAGTGCACTGAGGCGTCTTTGGCACATGCTCAGTTGGCATGGATTTCCTCTTGCGGCAACGCGCCATTGGCGCACGCGTAGTAAGCCCAGGGCTCTTACAGAGGGGGAGAGACAGAGGAGAGACAGCGTGATGATGGAGGCATGTAAACTGACCATGGTGTCTGGGCTCAGCAGCCATGATAAACCGTGGTCCATTTACAGGGGGGAGGGCAGAACCAGGCAGCATCAGCCAGGTATTTTAGGTGATACAAAGGGCCAAATCACACAGCACAAGTACTGTGCTGTTTAGTATGCTTTTTTTTTGTAAATTCTTTATTTATTTAACAGGGTATATCATGCAGTGATACAGAAGGCTCAACAAGAAATGTTACAAAGATAATACATGGTGTAAATCTCTTACACCCCTATTATATATAATCCCAGGGGTATCTTTCGTAAATTTCCTTCTCTGGATCAATGCAGGATGTATGTCTATCGAATAGGAGACCTCCGCACCCAACATGACCCTTTTAATTTTTTTTCAGCAATCGCCATATTTTGCTGGATTAGGTGTAGGGTTGGAGCCGTTTTACACCGACCCTAGAAAGTCTACGAGGGGGGGAGGAAAGGGTAAGTCTCCCCGGCCAGTCACCTCCACTCCTGCCGGGAAGTTTTGCAATTATTTCCCTTCAAGGGGTCGGTTTATTAGCTGTCCATATTCCTCGGAGTAGATAAACTCGTGCCAGTAGTACAATTTTTTTGGAGAATTTCTCATTTAGGCCTTTTTCAGTGGCCAACAAGTCCTCCATTGCATGTATGTATGCTACTCTTTTCAGCCATACTGCTACCATCGGTGACTGGGTCTGTTTCCAATACAGCAGGATGCAGCCTTTTGCTGCATTGAGCAAGAATGTTAGTATGGATTTCCTGTAGCTTTTGGTTGGGATTTTGTGATGATGCAGAAGGAAGAACTCAGGGGAGTCTGACAACTCGCGATCTGTGAATTTCTGGACGATCCGGTACACCTCTGTCCAGAAAGGCCGTATCAACTTACATGACCAGAAAACATGTAAGAGCGTTCCAACTTCCTCTCCATATCTCTAGCACAGATCTGTGGACCAAGGGAACATTTTGTGTATCTTAACTGGCATGTAGTACAAGCGGGACAGCACTTTGTATCCCGCTTCTTGGTGTCTTGCACATACGGAAGTCTTGTTAGAAAAAAGGATGATCCGATCAACCTGCTTATCCGTGAATTTAAGTCCGAGATCATGCTCCCATCTGTCTATGTAAGGTGGTCTAGCGTCTGGCTGTGGAGACACCAGTAGTTGGTATGTTAGAGAGATTGCGTGTCTCAGTGGTGTCTGGTCTAGGCAAAGCGTCTCAATGGGTGTTAGTTGCCTCTTAAATGCAGCTGGTGATGGTAAGGAGCTAATGTAGTGAGAGAACTGGATCTTCTGCCAAAAGGAGAGTCCTTGCAATGCCGGATCATCCATAATTTGTTGTCTAGTTTTCCATCTCCCGTCAATGAGAAAATGTCCAGCCTGAGATCTCTCAGTCAACTTTAGATCTAGGAATCTAGGATCCCTTAGTCCAGGAGTGAAAGCTGGGTTTCCTACTATAGGGGTAAGGGGAGAGGCGCGATAGACAAGTCTCCGAAAACCCTCCAGGCGGTCCGGATTGTCACACCCACCGTAAGGTGAGACAGTATCTATTTCGATAAAGTTTGCTGGCACCAGGGGAGTTCTTCCAACTGGACCCCCACCAAGGAGTTCTCTATTTGTACCCATTGTTTCAAGGTTCCGTGTCTGCTCCAATCCAGTATACGGGTTAGATGGCAAGCTGTATGGTATAAAATGGCATCTGGGAGAGCAATGCCACCCTTCAATTTTGGGAGTCGAAGTATTGTTTGTGCTAGTCGTGGAGTTTTACCAGCCCAAACGAATTGGGTTATCCCTCTATTTATTGTTTTCAAGAAGATGGTAGGGATTTGTATTGGGAGTGCTTGAAAATGATATAGAAGCCTCGGCATAATATTCATTTTTATTATACTGCAGCGTCCGAACCAGGTAAATAGGCCCTGCTGCCACTCCTTCAAATCTTTTTTTATCTCAGCCAAGAGCGGGGGGAAATTGAGAGAGAAAATGTCTTCTGTCTTACCGGGTCGCAGGATTCCCAAGTATTTAATATGTGAGGTGGCCCATTTAAAAGGGAAGTCCGATCGGAGTAGTGGAGTTAGAGAGGACGGTAAATTAACATCTACTGCTTCCGATTTCTGGTAATTAATAAGATAACGTGATAAACCTTCATACGTCTTCAATTCTTTGAGTAGATTTGGGATTGACTCCAGGGGCTTGGTCAAAAAGAAGAGGAGATCGTCTGCGAAGGCTGCTACTTTCGGGGACAAAGTGGCGTCTAATCCCAGGCCCTCAATATCTGGGTTATTTCTAATAGTTTGCAAAAAGGGTTAGATGGTGATAACAAAAATCAATGGTGACAAAGGACACCCTGTCTCGTCCCATTCGATATTTTAAAAGTGTCAGGAAGGTGGCCGTTGACCTTAACCTGGGCCGAAGGGCAGGAATAGATTGCCTGAATCCAGCTCATCATTGTTTCTTTCAAACCTATGCGTCGTAGTGTTTCAAATAGGAATGGCCAGCTCACCCTATTGAACGTCTTCTCGGCGTCTGTCGAGAGGAGCAGCATTGGGATCTTCTGCATTTTTGCCGCCTGGACCAGATTAATAGCCTTCATTGTGTTATCACGCGCCTCTCTTGTTGGGATAAATCCTACTTGATCGGAATGGATCAACAGTGCAATCAGATTGATCAGGTGCATTGAAAGGATTTTAGTAAAGATTTTTAGGTCCACATTTAATAAGGATATTGGTCTATAATTTTGACAATGTAAGTGGTCTTTCCCTTCTTTAGGAAGAACAGAATTGTGTGCTCTCAATGTGTCTCTGGGAAGGACCGTCCCCTCTCCTGCGGCATTATATGCTGATAAGTAGTGCGGGTTCAGCACGTCTCCGAAAGTCCTATAGTATAGGAGGGAGAACCCGCCTGGGGCCTTGCCCAGTTGTATTTGAGCCAGTGCCAATGATACTTCATCAGATGAGATTGGCATGTCCAATTCGCTCAGGTCATCTTCTGGAATCTGTGGGAGGCCTGATTTCTGTAGATGATCCTGAATTGCCTTTTTTTTCAGTAGCTCTATCTGTTTCCGACTGCGGAGATGGGAAATTATATAGGTCTTTATAGTAATCCCGGAAGAGAGCGTCAATTCCCTCCGTGGTGTGGATTTTCTTGTGTGTGGTGTTCAGCATTTCAGGGATAAATGTGCAAGCTTTCTGGATTCTCAAGACCCTTGCCAACATCTTACCACATTTGTTGCTATGTTCATAAAATGAACGGCGGCATTTAGAGATCGTCTCCTTGGCTCTGACCAGTGCCAAGGATCGGAGCTAGTTTCGCAAAGCGGTCAGCTCTAATAAGGCCTGGGATGCCAGAGATTGTTTATGGGTAGATTCCAGGTGTCAGGTCACCTGAGGTCAGGTGACAGATGCACACCGTTGAGATCAGGAGTGCACCGCAAGGTAGTGGACCCTACAGCTGACTTCTGCGGATGGGAGTCAGGGTGCTAAGGAAGGCAGGGCCGCTGGAACACCAACACGGATCCCACCGGGGTTAGAGCGCAAGATTCCCTAGGGCGCGGAGTCTAAGAGCCAGCAGGTGTTCACCAGAGCCTCTAATGGTGAGGATGGACTGGGCTGCAACTGGCTCCAGGTCGCCACCCCCAGGGTCCCCTAGCTCATGCCCACAGTAGGCAACAGGAGGATAGGGTTAGTAAGGGAATAGGCCAAGGTCGGGGCCACAAGCACACCAGGACAACTGAGTACACACCAAAGGTTCAGGGTCACAGGTAAACAGGAATAGTCAGGGACACGCCAAAAGGTCAGGGTCACAAGCAGACAGGAATAGTCGGGAACACGCCAAGGTCGGTAACAGAGACAAACGAAGAGCACACGGCAAGCAGGAAGCCAAACACACAATGAATACACAATGGTTGATCAGCACCGCTGGTTAGCAGTGCACAGGTTAATATAGGGTTCCCTGATAGGGCCTGGGGTGGAGCCATGCTTAGAGGAGAGGTTATAAAAACACCCAGGTGTGAGTGGCTAGCCTCTTAGTCTGAACACATGAGATGAGGTAAGCTGACAGAGAAAGATTACTGCATAACCATAACACCAGGGTTCTGATTTTTCCCAGAAGGTCCACGATCTGCCGGGCTCTTTCCTTCTTTATACAGGACCCTATTTTGATCAACAGGCCTCTTACGTAACTTTTGTTGGCCTCCCACACCACAGTAGGATGTACCTCAGAACTGTTGAATAAAAGTGATCTTGCGCATTCAAATCTATTCACACAGTGCAATATTGCAAAAAAGATAAAATACATGATAATAATCAAGTGAATAAAATAAATAAGTGAAATATCTCAATAAGCAATAAAAGTGAAATATCAGAGTATAAAGTGCTCTATATTTGTACAGTGGGGGTACCGGTTCATAAAGTGAACAGGTAAAAGACTCTATCCTGGCCGTGAAAAATAATAAGGTGACTCAGTGTTAAAATAAATACATAGGTTGGCCAAAGTTCATAAAAGTCCTTATGGAGAGTTTCCAGATGACATTAGGCTCTCAGAACTCTCACCTCAATGAAAATTAAAACAGGCATCTTCATTAGGTATCTGTTCCTGGATCTGTATATCGCATCACAGTAATGCCCAAAACGTTCTCATCCATTCATCCCGGCTTTGTTCCTTTCCTCTCCGCTCTTATTGCAGCACACTTGCCTGGTAAAGTATGTTCCACGGAGGCACAAACGGCCCAGTGGGAGAGAGAGGGAGAAAAAGAAAGCCTCCAATAGTGTAGTATGTTAGGTGAGTAAAATAAAGTTTTATTTAGGGGCTTCAGGGTGGTCTCTTACATTTAAAACAGTAAAAACGAGCAAGTACAGATGGAACGGCGTTTAGAGCGCCTCCTTACTTGACTTCCGGTTTACATCTGCTCTCCGCCACTCCCCCCTATATTGCCCCAGGCCCTCCAACCCTGGGGGGGCAAGGTGTGAAACACCAACGGGGGAGGAAAGAGCCCCCCCCTCTGCCCCGACGAGATCATTAAACTATCTCATGCCCCCCCGCAAGCTGCACCCACCCCCCCACCCAACGGGTGTAGGAGAGAGGAATCCGGACACACGTGTCAGCCCTGTGGGATATTATTGCTCCCAAGGGGTCTGAACCATGGTCCGGGATGCAGTTTACATGATCCCCCACCCCCAACCCACATGTCTATCTGCTAATGAGGGGGGGCCCAGCCAGAAGCAGGGGGATAAGCTGCCAGGCCTATGTGAAAGGTCCCCCGGTAGCGGAGGAGGGGGTGAGGGGAAGGAAGGACCGAAGATGGAGGGGAGATGGGTGGGACGGAGGGGAGGGGGAAGGGAAGGAGGGGGGAAGGCCCGGGCGGGGAAGGAAGGATGGGAGGCCAGAGCAGTGGGAAGGACGGTGCAGGAAAAGATGTAGGATGGCAGATCTAACTCGCCTCACACTGCAGGCTCTAATTTTGATTAGATTTTGATTGTTTTGATTACATGTTTTGGGGGTGCTGTCCAACCACTAAGTGCTAAAGAAGCCTTGCTGCCCTTATCTTAGGTTACTTCTACAGGCAGGATCTATGCTTTGCATTAATCTTATACAGTTCAAGCAAACTGAACACCGGCGCCCAACAATTGGTAAAAGCTGTCAGCCTATCAACTTCCTAGGCAGGGTCCACAGAGCTTCATAAAGTATGATGTCAAGGCAGTTCCTAGGGAGCAAAAGCCCGGGGGGGGGAGAGTCCATGTGCAATCTCTGCTGGATTAGGACCTGAGAAAAGGGGGGATCCCCCCACCCTTCTATATGTACTGAGCAGTCCCCCCTCCCCCTGTTCGACCCATGATCATATAAAACAGGGTACTTGTCAAGCGGTACACTATTACCATGCATTAGTTGTATGAATAATGACGAGACACATACCATCTGCCCGGTTCACATTTAAGCTTCATAGACCTCCAGAAAGGGAGAGGAGGGGGAGGGAAGGGATCCACCCGTATTCACCTGTCACAAAGCCAGCGGGTTCTCCTTTACACCTCTAGACAGGTTGTCGGAACCAGGGAAACAAAGGGGACACTCAACAATGCAGGCTATGTGCGGACCTGGAACAAGATGAAAAGTCACTCACTGTTCGGATTCTTGGGGATCACATTTCAGGGTCCTGGGCGGTTGCCGGTAGCTGGTCACCTCTTCTCTTTCTAGATGACCGAAGAGGCAGGCCTGGTCCAGGTCTAGGTCTGGTCTCTCTTGTCAGCAGCGGCTGTAGCCAGTCAGGCAGGGGAAAAGGAGCCATATCCAGGAAGGGGAATAGATCCGGAAGGTCTGCATGGTGCCGCAAGGTGAAGGAAGAACTTTCCCTGCGAATCGTCAGCTTCAGCAGGAAGCCCTAGCGGTATGGCAGCTCTGCCCTCCTTAGCTTCTCAAGTAGAGGCTTTAGCATGGCCTGCCGTTGCAGTGTTGCTCTCGAGACGTCCGGATTGATGGTGATAATGGCTCCATCGAAGTTGATCTGATCTCTGGACTGAGCCGCCCGGAGCACTTGCTCTTTCTGAGAGTAGCGGTGGAGATGGCAAATCACATCTTGAGGACGGTCTGGATCTTGTGGCCTGGGTCCCACGTGCGGTGCACCCTGTCGAACGCCATCGCGACAGGGGGATCTGGGCTCTGGACTCCCTGGAGGATTGCCAAAATCGACTCCTGAAGGTTCTTCGGTCCCATCACTTCAGGTAATCCCCAGATACAATGAGATTGTTTCATTGGCTGCGGTTTTTGAGATCTTCAGCCTGAAGCTGCAGCTCTGCCAAGTGCTCCTGAAAGGCCACCTGTCCCCTCTCCAACTGGGCGACCTGCATCCCCAGAGAGCTCACCTCTGATTCCTCTGTGCAGAGTCTGTCATCTAATGTGTTGACCTAGTTACATAGTTACATAGTAGGTGAGGTTGAAAAAAGACACAAGTCCATCAAGTCCAACCTATGTGTGTGATTATGTGTCAGTATTTCATTACATATCCCTGTATGTTGCGGTCATTCAGGTGATTATCTAATAGTTTCTTGAAGCTTTCAATGCTCCCCGCTGAGACCACTGCCTGTGGAAGGGAATTCCACATCCTTGCCGCTCTTACAGTAAAGAACCCTCTACGTAGTTTAAGGTTAAACCTCTTTTCTTCTAATTTTAATGAGTGGCCACGAGTCTTATTAAACTCTCTTCTGCGAAAAAGTTTTATCCCTATTGTGGGGTCACCAGTACAGTATTTGTAAATTGAAATCATATCCCCTCTCAAGCGTCTCTTCTCCAGAAAGAATAAGTTCAGTGCTCGCAACCTTTCCTCATAACTAAGATCCTCCAGACCCTTTATTAGCTTTGTTGCCCTTCTTTGTACTCGCTCCATTTCCAGTACATCCCTCCTGAGGACTGGTACCCAGAACTGGACAGCAAACTCCAGGTGCGGCCGGACCAGAGTCTTGTAGAGTGGGAGAATTATCGTTTTATCTCTGGAGTTGATCCCCCTTTTAATGCATGCCAATATTCTGTTTGCTTTATTGCATGCCATTGCTGAGCCTATCATCTACTAGGACCCCCAGGTCCTTTTCCATCCTAGATTCCCCCAGAGGTTCTCCCCCCAGTGTATAGATTGCGTTCATATTTTTGCCACCCAAATGCATTATTTTACATTTTTCTACATTGAACCTCATTTGCCATGTAGTCGCCCACCCCATTAATTTGTTCAGGTCTTTTTGCAAGGTTTCCACATCCTGCGGAGAAGTTATTGCCCTGCTTAGCTTAGTATCGTCTGCAAATACAGAGATTGAACTGTTTATCCCATCCTCCAGGTCGTTTATAAACAAATTAAATAGGATTGGTCCCAGCATAGAACCCTGGGGAACGCCACTACCCACCCCTGACCATTCTGAGTACTCCCCATTTATCACCACCCTCTGAACACGCCCTTGTAGCCAGTTTTCAATCCATGTACTCACCCTATGGTCCATGCCAACGGACCTCATTTTGTACAGTAAACGTTTATGGGGAACTGTGTCAAATGCTTTTGCAAAATCCAGATACACCACGTCTACGGGCCTTCCTTTATCTAGATGGCAACTCACCTCCTCATAGAAGGTTAATAGATTGGTTTGGCAAGAACGATTCTTCATGAATCCATGCTGATTACTGCTAATGATATCATTCTTATTACTAAAATCTTGTATATAGTCCCTTATCATCCCCTCCAAGAGTTTACATACTATTGATGTTAGGCTAACTGGTCTGTAATTCCCAGGGATGTTTTTTGGGCCCTTTTCAAATATTGGTGCTACATTGGCTTTTCTCCAATCAGCTGGTACCATTCCAGTCAATAGACTGTCTGTAAAAATTAGGAACAACGGTCTGGCAATCACCTGACTGAGTTCCCTAAGTACCCTCGGATGCAAGCCATCTGGTCCCGGTGATTTATTAATGATAAGTTTCTCAAGTCAATCTCTGCTTGAAGTTCATGGATATCCCCAAAGTGCTTTTCCTCCATTCGCAGCATTATGGTCTCTATGTCTGCTTTCGTCAGCAATGCAAGTAGCAGGGTCCTGATGTCTGCTTCGGCTTGCCGCGATCCAGCGGGGACTTGCCGCGACCCCGCAGAGTCTTCTGACCCACTCGGGCTCCCTGGTGGAGGTGCTAGAAGTGAAGGTATCCCCTCCAGCGAATTTGGAGCCTGGCTCCGTGAGGCGGCCATGAATGTGGCAGATGAGTC